>NC_052483.1:947028-1279200 GCF_009730915.1 Dioscorea cayenensis subsp. rotundata
ATAGATCATCCACACTTTTTTTGTTAGATTGTTGGGTGGATGGGTGAGCTCCTAGTTATCTGTGGTTTGATACTTTTACTACTTCTTCTCACCTTTTTGGTATAGATTTCCTTCACATCCTAAGAGTATCTGACCCCTTCTTTGATGACTGCTTAATAAGGCTAGGTAGTAATTCCAAGGACTGAAAACGCTGGAGCTAGCCTCTTCTCCAGTGGAAGCTTCACTATTAAATCCTTCTACATCTTCCTAATTTATGGAGGCATTTGCTGCAACCCTAGCAAGGTCATTTGGAAATGTTTTTGTCCAAGGAAGGTGAAGGCTTTCACTTGGTTAGCTTTGGATGACAAAATCTTCACATTAGAGAATCTGGCTAAAATAAAAGGCAACAAACTTCTTACAACCACCTTATGTTGTGTCACGTTCCAATAAAAACTACAAATCATTTGTTTCTCTATTGCCTTTTTTATGGTGCAAATCTAAGAGCATTTTTTTTAGCAATGGTTTGCTTAGTTGTCCAGATTATTTGAGTTGACACGCTTTAGAGGAAAACAAAAAGATACTTGGATACCTTGCCCAAAATGATTCTATTGAATGTTTGGCTAGAAAACAATAAATGTATCTTTGATGCATTTTTTGTTCCTCTCTTTCTGTGATTAATAAAGTGACTAATTTGTTTTCTTATTTCGTGTCTACAGCCTTAGACCTAAAGTTATAGAAGCTGGAGAAGCTTGTTAACACCGTAAAGAAAAGCTTGACGTTCGTGGATCCCATTGTGTAAGCTGAGTAATCCCTGATGTACGAGTTTAGCTTCGACTAGTCTGTTTTTGTTTTATACCCCTTAACTCACTTAGAGATCACCTCTCTATGTTGTGTTCTCTCTTTCGTTGTGCATGAGAGTTTAATATTGCCCAACATCTAGGAGCTCCTATTTTGTATTCTTCTTTATTTGACTTCTCTGTTGCTTTTGCTCGGGTTTTTAATAAAATTGTGGTTTATCCACTTTGTCAATATATATATATATATATATATATTCATATATAAATGAACAATGAGAAGGCACTTTAAGATATCTGTGACTTAAAGCTTATTATTATTATTGATAAAATGAATAAATCATACATATATATATATATATATATATAATTTTAAGATATTAGAATATTAGATAACCTTTCTTGTTTTGGGTATCTATTACTTGAGTTTTAATTAAGTATGATTTATCCACTTTATCAATATATATTTATTCGATATATATTAAGATAAAACAATTACATCGATACAAAAAAAAGGAAATAGAGACTAAGTTAAAACTCATCACATAAAAAAATATTATAGATAACCATTGGATGGTCTAGTGATAAGTCATTCAAATAGTGCGTCAGTGGTGTAGAGTCAAATTCCGCCGTACTATAGTACTGTGCAAATATTGTAGCAGTATTGTTCATCCATTGTTTACTAGATCCCCTGTGGAGGAGCTGTATTCTCCACCTCTCCAAGGTTACACGATAAAGAGGGATTTGTCATTGTCGGGTTGTATCCCTAATATATTATCGTGGGCGCACATGACAGGTTATCATTGCCCCGTGTGTTAGCCCACCCCACATAATAAATCTCTAGGGGGATCATTAAGCTGCCATAACTAATGCATCACCATACTTTCTTATCCCTTTGACAAACTCTTTGTATGGTGGCGCTTGCCATTTTTGTCAAAAAAAAAATACTTCTTACTATTTACGAAAAGTTGCAAAATTGATGTGTTTGATGCGGTTAGATCTACTTAATTGTTGTTTTATTGTATCTTGGCTTGTCATATTATGCAATAAGGTTATTATTCTTATATATTAAATAAAAATTGAATTTGTGTCTAGGAATTGTTTAGGGTTTTATTTCAAATAGACTTGGTGGGTCCCCTCTAAGAAGTGTTGTATTCCTTCTTTCCAATGGGATATATTAATTTGGTTTGGTCCTTAAAAATCTTTTGGATGTACACGTGACAGAACTTTCATCAACCTATGTGGTACCTAGTCGGGTTGATGAATTATATTTGGTCGATAAGCCATTATAACTAATGCACTATCGTACACGCCTATCTGTTGATAACCCCTTAATAGTGCTGCACTTGTTGTCTTTGTAAAAAAATAAAAAAATAAAAAAATAAAAAAAAAATTAAAATTAAAATCAATGATACTATGATTCTTTTAAAAAAAATAAGAAAAAGCCTATATATAATAAGAAAGGCATATGGCAAGGAATAGAAATATATATATATATATACATGGTTATTTGTCATTTGCAGAAGCACGTATAGTGTCCACAAATGAAACATTTGAATAGAGGAGGGGTGGGTGTGAATAAAGGTGGATGAGTGGGATTTATTTTATTACTGTTACGATAAAGATCGGATGGTTGCGATAAAAATACTACAACTATTTATGAAAGCATTGTTGATCCCCACCTAACACTGTTCACAGTGTTATTTAAAAATATTGTGTATTAAATGAATGATGTCAACCGTAAGATTCAAATTCAACTGTTGAGAAAGAGACATTTCTAGATAACTTATCTACAGATATCCTTATAATACTAGCCCTCTCACTCTATATATATATATAATAAATCTACAATTTATCCACTTTAATATATATATATATATATATATTCTATTAAATTAGTTGCATGTATTCATTTTATAAAATTAAAAAATAACAAATTATGTTTTTATGAAATTATGGATAAACAACTCAAAATATATTTAAAAAAGGACAATATGCACTAGTACAAAAAAAGAAGCTGAAAAAAAAAAGAAAAATAACAGCTATGACATACAAAATACAAAAGAAGAGAACGTTAAACAAAGAAAAATGATTTTGTATTAAAAAAAAGACAAAAAAGATCGGAAGGGGAGAAACTAGATTAGAAAGATGAATAGGCTTGTAAATAACAAATCATGTAACATATAACTAAGCAAAAAAAATTATATTATATATATATAAATTTTTTTTTTTTTTGACAAAGTGTACAAACTATGTGTTAGGGTCTATGCACCACTAAAAATTAATCATCATGTTGGGGTTTACATATCACTGAGAATTGATCGTCCTTCACGCACTGTAAATATTTTTATATTTAAATTTGTATGAGTTTTTTTATTTATTTCATAGGAAAATTAAAATTTTTTTTAGAAAGTAGATGCTTTTTTTAAATGTGAGTACCATGAGATATGAATTGTCTAAGTTAAAAAACAATAATCTGGCCAGGAGTTAATACTTTACTGCCTTCATTTTGCTCTTGTATTTCTAAGACTATTAGAAATGGCAATTCCACTTCTTTTTGGTTTGACAAGTGGAAGAATGAGAGCGCCCCCAAAGACATATGGCCTGATCTATACAATGACAGCATCTATCCCTGTATAACAATCAGAAAATTCTCCCATAACTTCGCCTCTTTAGTGAGGCTTTTTCATACAGCTACCTCAACCGATATTTCGCCACTTCTGGCTTAACTACCAGATTGTTCCAATAATCAGGATGATATCTATAACTGGACACCAGAAAAAATGGGACCTTCATAGTGAAGTCCTTCTACAATTTTCTTATAGATGGAGGGGTTTGTAGCGCTTTATACCGATATTTTTGGAAAATAATGCCCAAGTAAAATCTCCTTGTTCTGTTGGTTATTGTGGGATGACAAAATTCTTATACTCACGAACCTCTTAAAAAAAGGTTGCAACTTTCAATGTGCAACAGATACATGTGTTCTCTATCACAATGATTCTGAAACGATAGAACATCTCTTTCTTAATTGTGCTTATTCAGAAAGGATCTAGGTTTTTTTCTCCAGCTTCTAGATCTTCACTCCCCACCTCCAAGTGTTAATAATAAGATCTGGACCTCCTGGTTACCGTATTTAGATTCAAGACATCGACCACTCTGGGATCTCATCTCTAGAGCCATCATCTAAAATATCTGGCTGGAAAGAAATAATTGAACCTTTAATTTAAATACTTTACCTTTTAATTCAATTATTTTTAAAGTTGCTAATATGCTCTTTCCTTGGTTTTCATCAGCCATAAATCCACACCAACACTTGTTAATCGAAGTTTCTCAGAAGATTAAGCACTCCCTGGATTTCATGAGCGCTAAAGTTTCACCCAATACCCGCAATATGATTCACGAGCCAAATAAGGAGTAGTTGACTCCTTCAAAAAGTTTGGTCAGGCCTGAGACACCAGACGGTGGATTTCCCCAACCTTCACTGTTTTTCTTTCCTTTACTTTGTATTTCTGCTTGTTTCTCCTTTCTTTTAAGTGTGCTTCATCCATGGTGAGAGCCACTTGTAGTTTCTTCTTGGGCTTTCCTATCTTTGTTTATGTGTTTGTCTGTTTAATCACCAAAATAGTCCATGTACTTTTCTCTCTCTTCCTTTTTGGTCTCTTTACTCAGAAATACTCCCAACTAGTCCCTTTCCTTTTGAAAATGTGCCCACTGAGTTAGAAATGCTCCCAACTAGTGCCTCTACTTTTAAAAATGCACCCACTTAGTCCCTCTAGTTAGGTCATTTTTAAAAGTAGGGGGACTAGTTTGGAGCATTTCTAACTAAGTGGGCACATTTTCAAAAGTAGAGGGACTAGTGGGGAGCATTTCTGAGTAAAGGGACAAAAAGGGAAGAGAGAGAAAAGTAGAGGGGTCAATTAGGGTATTATACATTTTCAATAAATTTGTAGTTTATCCACTTTTTTCAAAGGTATAATATCCGAATTTGTCCCTCTACTTTTCTCTCTCTTTAATTTTGGTTCCTCTACTTAGAAATGCTCCTAACTAGTCCCTCTATTTTTGAAAATGTCCCATTTAGTCTCTCTACACTTGAAAATGGTCCAACTAGTCCCTTTATTTTCCAAGGTTGTCAGACTTGGCCCCGGCATTGACCCGGACAAGGGCAAGGGTCAAGGGTTAATGGGTTCGACCGAGGTTAATGGGTCCTAACTAGTCCCTCTCTTTTCACCCGTTGTTTCACTTCTCTACGGGCGACCGTTGATTCACTATGTTCAGTTTCACCTCTCTATCACCCATAGATCCGGCCGTTTCTGAGTTCTTATTCAGGTCTTAAAAAGTTTGGGTTGAAGAGGATGACCGGACCGGACCGGCCTCATGGTCTATTCTCGGTTTTTCCAGTTGAATCGGTCGGGCCGGTCTAGGTTTAACAATCTTGGTATTTTCAAGAGTAGAGGGGCTAGTTAGGAAAAGACTAAGAGTAGAGGAACTAAGTGGACCCATTTTCAAAAGTAGAGGAACTAATTTGGAGCATTTCTGTGTAAAGGGATCAAAAGAGAAAGAGAGAGAAGTAGAGTGACCAATTCAGGTATTATACCTTTTTCAAAAAAAAAATAAATAATCTAATCATTTTTTAAAGTAATATGAAGATATGCATCTTGACAAAGGTTCTAAATATTTTATTTATCTATGGATAAAGAATGGTATAGGTTTGACCTAGTATTTTCTTAGTATTATCATGAAGTTCACATTTCACATTATTCAAAGTCACAATAATTTGTCACACATTAATCTGAAACTTCTCCGCAAAACAACACCAGTCAGCTTGCCAGGGCTTTTACGTCATTTTGCAATTATTATAAGCACAGATGAATGGTGACTGCAACCAAACGCCCAAGCCTTTCCCGCGGGAAATGGACAGCATTGCGTCACTAAGACTACCTACCTCTCTGCCCCCCCCCGCACATCATGTGTTCGATAAAAGGCCTCAGAGAGAGGGAATCAATGGAAGTCTTTGCATTGGCTGTGATTTTGATTGCTGGCCAGTGGATCTTTTCTGCTATCCGTGGTACGTGTTTCTTTGTTAGTTAATTTTATTTTTTCTCATGAATAAAATTGACGGTTGGTGAATTCTGTATGGTTATTATGATTTCTTAGCCTTGGTTGAGTTCTATGAAGCATGATGCTTTGTTTTTATAAGTTTATCCTTTTGTGATTCATTTGAGGGATTTAAGTAATTTTGATGGAATTGCCAAGCTATCATCCATAGCTAGGTTGTTGTCTAATTATTGGTCTCTGATTCTCTTCTTTCCATTTTTTCTATTGTGTTAATGATAGATATGAGTTTGACTTTGATTGAAGATTATATATGGTAATTATAACAATAAAGTGGCTTGCCCAAATTCATCTTTCTTTTTCCTTATTGAGGGTAGATATAGTTTACTACTAGTACTATGCAAAAGAAACCATGGGTGGAGAAATTAAGAGCACCATGAAGCATCACTTAGGGTATTATCATCTTTATATAAGTCAATAGTAAGAGGAAGTTCACTGATTTTCAGAAAAACAAAGTAATCATAATTATTGCAGCTACTATGGAGGTAGCTAGACAGTTGTATCGGGTTAACATTGGGATGAGTCAGAAGCTGGTAAATAGGCTACTAATCTGGTTGTGTTACATAAACTGTTTTCTTTTCTTTTCTTTTGTTTTTTTTTTGGTTAATCAAATCACTTTCAGATTAACATAATTCTCAAGCTGAATTGCAAGTATTTGTTGTGGGATTGAAGCATACCAGGCACGCCTTCCCTGTCTTAATGTGCTAAATTCATATTTGAACTAATGTTGAAGATGTTGACTTCATCATTTCTGCATGTGACCACGCTGATTTTTCTACATAAAACCAGAGTCATAATTATCCTCTCTTCATTTATCAAATAAAATTGCCCTCTCTTCATCTGAGTATTGTCATATTCAAGAAGCTTATGAACCATAACCAGAGACTTTATGAATCCCTTACCAAAATTGTTGTCAAATCGTGCTTCTAAAATTTATGTCTATTCAAGCTTGCTGCTTTTGAAGACAAAAAATTTTAATGTGTTCAAGGGGGTGAACCTAAGTCTTCTTATCAATGAGCTCAGAGACCAGGTTACTAAGTTGGAAAATAATAGTTTACCAGATAAAAAATTGAAATGCTAAAAAATTGGCGATGTTGTAAACTTGAAACAATTTTCAGAGTCTAGTTTTAGAAGTTGATCCTCTCTGTAGCATTAGTTCTAGTTTATATCTTTTTAGTGCCTACCATTAAGATGAGTACGGGTTCTCATGTTGCACTATCCATCTGATAAATTTCAGCCGTTAGCTATAAACTACGAAGAAGATATCGAACCATCATCAAGGAGTCAGACAAACTTTTGCAAGATGCTAGTTAAAATTTTCTTCTGGGCACTCATTTTGAGACTTGGACTTTCGGCAAGTGATGATTTTACGTACAATGGATTCAAGGATGTGAACCTCAGCCTGGATGGTTTAGCAGGAATCACATCGGATGGTCTCCTGAAGCTGACCAATGCTACTAGACATGCCATGGGCCATGCTATGTTTCCGTCTCCACTGAGGTTCAAAAAATCTCAGGCTGATAATGTTCTCTCTTTCTCTACTACATTTGTCTTTGCCATTATCCCTGAGTACCAAACTCTTGGTAGCGCTGGGTTTACTTTTGTTCTCTCACCTTCAAAAGTCTTAACAAAAGCTTCTACAGATTATTTACTTGGCATCATCAACATTACAAACAATGGAAATGCATCCAATCATATCTTGGCTGTTGAGTTTGACACATGGGATAGCCCTCAAGCAGAAGACATTAACGACAACCATGTAGGCATTGACATCAATAATATTATATCTAATTACTCAACACCTGCCGGTTTTACATCAGATGATGATGGTAAATTTCAGAACCTAACCCTTTTGAGTGGCGAGCCAATGCAAGTCTGGATAGAATATAATGGTACAAGCATGCAGTTCAAAGTAACTTTAGCTCCCCTGTGGAAACCTAAAGCCAAGGTTGCTCTCCTCTCACCTACCATAAATCTATCTAGCATTGTCTTGGACCATATGTATGTGGGTTTCTCTGCTTCAGTAGGAGCTCTTTATTCATACCATTATATTCTTGGCTGGAGCTTTAATATTGATGGTCAAGCTCCTGAACTTAACCTATCAAGCCTCCCTCCTCTGCCTCAAAATTTGACATCATTGGAGAAGAAGCGGAAGACTTTATTGCTATGGCTTCCCTTGACCCTTTTTCTTGTTCTATTGACCGTTGCTGGTGCCACACTTACGGTAGTTAGGAGGAAAAAGTTCTCAGAATTACATGATGACTGGGAGCTAGAATTTGAGTCCAACAGATTCCCTTATGAGCAACTATACAAGGCAACTAGAGGTTTCAAGGAGAAGTATCTGCTTGGAATTGGAGGTTTTGGTAGGGTGTATAGAGGAGTTCTACCAGCTTCTAAAGTGGAAGTTGCAGTTAAGAGAGTCTCCCATGAGTCCAAGGAAGGAGTAAGGGAGTTCGTGGCAGAGATTGTGAGCCTGGGTAAGCTCCGGCACCGAAACTTGGTCCAGTTCTTGGGATACTGCAGGAGCAAAGGAGAGCTTCTTTTAGTGTATGAGTACATGCCAAATGGGAGCCTTGATAAATTTCTATTCAGTGAAACCAAACAAACTCTTGATTGGAGTTTGAGATTTAAGATAATCAAGGGTGTGGCATCTGGTCTCCAGTATTTGCATGATGGTTGGGATCAAGTTGTGATTCATAGAGACATTAAGGCCAGCAATGTGTTGCTGGATGGTGATATGAATGGGAGGCTGGGTGATTTTGGACTTGCAAGGTTGTATGATCATGGTGCTGCTCCTCATACTACCAATGTGGTAGGAACTCTTGGTTTTCTGGCACCTGAGCTTGCTAGAACTTGCAAAATTACAACCAGCAGTGATGTGTTTGCCTTTGGGGCTTTCTTGCTTGAGGTTGCTTGTGGGAGGAGGGCCTTAGAACCAAACAAACAAGAGTCCGAACAGGTTTTGGTGGAGTGGGTGTTTGCAAATTGGAAAATGGGAAACTTATATGAGACAAAGGACCCGAGATTGGGAAAAGATTATGTGTTGGAGGAGTTAGATTTGGTTTTGAAACTTGGATTGTTTTGTTCACATCCTTTGCCTTCAGCAAGGCCAAGCATGAGACAAATTACACAGTTCCTAAATGGAGATGTGCCTCTCCCTGAGATGCTTCCCTATCAATGTCATGCTGGTGGTATTTTTCAATTCAGAAATGAATCAAGCTGAATGAATTGAAGCTTATAGTTTTATAGCTATGTGGTGGAACTGAACTCTTTTATTACAAGTACTTTTGGGTGAATTAGCACTATTGTGTTTATTCCTATATATTTGTAACTCATCTGTGACCATTCTCATATGAAAATTTTAGTTACTTCCAAGTACCAATGGCCTGAAACTGACACTTTTTGTCCATTGTTGATATATATATACATATATTTCAAAGTTGTTGGCTTGCTTCCACTTTTTTTTTAACTAATTGACATCTGAGATTCTCATGAAAGAAGCCTGAAGCATCTGTCAGTTTTTTGCATCTGTGTAGTCAGTCCATGTTGTCTTTAGAAATATATAATTAGTCGGTTTAGTTTTTAGATTCATTCATTCAATCTTACTGAAAATCTACTGCATGCAGCTTCATCTCTCAGATAACTAGCAAATGCTTTCTACGATATGCATTTTTCTTTGTTTGTAAAGAAAATATGAAAATATGTTTGTTTGTAATGCAAAAAAAAATATATATATATATATATATTATGCTTCATTTTTATCATATCATGCAGGTGAGTTTCGCAGTTGTTGCCATATAAAATGCACAAAAAGAATTTGAGATGTTCCCGGTAACATAGGAAGTTAGACACCTGCCTATTGTTAGGGAGGCTGCTCATGGATTCAGTCAAAACATCATACAATCTCAATAAAGTTCATCCTCAAATTCCAATTCTTTCTGGAGGCCTTTTTTTCTTTTACAATATTCTTCTGGTAATTAATAATCAGTGCTTTTGTCTTTTAGATTGCAAATGAGAACCAGTGGGTCACACATCATAGAGAAGAAATTTCTTGAGTTGGAAAAGCTACAGATCTGCATTGTTTCTTCGGAAGATTTATTTATTTCATTTCACGGCAACAAGTGATTCAGATGATATCTCAGCTTCTGAGAGTTGCATTACTCTGCCATCTACTCATGCACATTACGGCTTCTGCTGGAGACCATGAGTTCACCTTCAATGGATTCAACAATGCAAATCTCAGCCTTGATGGCGACACGAACTTGGCTGCTAATGGGCTCTTGCAGCTCACCAATGCAACACGACAATCCAAGGGCCAGGCATTCTACCCTTCACCGCTCCGCTTCAAGATGTCTAAATCCACTTCTGTTCTCTCCTTCTCCACCACTTTTGTATTTGCCATTGTCACTGAGTACCCTGGCTTCAGCAGCTATGGTTTCACCTTCTGCATCTCTCCAACCATGGCGCTTCATGGAGACTCAGGCCACTACATGGGCCTTCTCAATTCCACAAACAATGGCCTTTCTTCAAATCACATAATCGGTGTGGAGTTTGATACAATACAAACACAAGAATTCCACGACATTGATGACAACCATGTTGGTATTGATATCCACAGTGAGATTTCCAATAGCTCTCACAGTGCAGGCTATCATACAAGTGACACTAATGCAGAGTTTCAGAACATGAGCCTTAGCAGTGGGCAGAGGATGCAAGTATGGATAGAGTACGATAGCAAAGCTCTTCAACTCAATGTGACTTTAGCTCCATTTCAGTTACCAATGCCCAAACGCTCTCTCCTGTCATTGGATATTGATCTCTCCAGCCATATATCCCAGGACATGTATGTAGGCTTCACTGCATCCAAGGGTGATGATGTTACCACCCATAGTATTCTTGGTTGGAGTTTCAATATGGATGGAAATGCAACTGCTCTTGATCTTGAGAGCTTGCCTTCACTCCCTATTCGTAGCACCAATAAGAAGGAGAAATCCAAGACTTGGTTAATCTGGCTTTCTGTATCTGCATTTCTAGGCTTGTTAACAGCAGCTTTGATCACCAGGTATATGGTGGCAAGGAGAAGCAAGTTTGCAGAGGTACGAGAGGACTGGGAACAGGAATATGGTCCTCACCGTTTCTCATATAAAGAACTCTACCAAGCAACAGACGGCTTCAAGGAGGAATACTTTCTTGGGTTTGGAGGCTTTGGTAGTGTCTACAAAGGAGTGTTACCAACCACCAAAGCAGAAGTTGCTGTCAAGAAAGTGTCCCATGAATCAAGGCAAGGAATTAGGGAATTTGTTGCAGAGGTTGTGAGCCTTGGCCAGCTCCGGCACCGAAATTTGGTAAATCTCTTAGGCTATTGCCGCCGCAAAACAGAACTAATCTTAGTCTATGAATTCATGCCCAATGGCAGTCTAGACAAGTATCTATTCAGCCAGACAACACCATGTCTGGACTGGAATCACAGATTCAGAATCATCAAAGGAGTGGCTACAGGCCTTCTTTACTTGCATGAAGAGTGGGTGAAGGTGGTAATTCACAGAGATATCAAGGCTAGCAATGTGTTGCTTGACAGTGAGTTCAATGCCAGGCTTGGGGACTTTGGCCTTGCTAGATTATATGACCATGGAACTGATTTTCAGACAACTCATGTTATGGGGACAATGGGGTATATTGCTCCAGAGCTCACAAGGAGAGGCAGAGCAACAACAAGCAGTGATGTGTTTGCGTTTGGAGTGTTCCTTCTTGAAGTTGCATGTGGCCGGAGGCCGATAGAACCCAATGTAGATGGAGATGGAGAGGATGTTGTTTTGGCTGAATGGGTGTTGGATAATTGGAGAAGGGGAGACATTCTTGCTTCCAGTGATGGCAGTCTAGATAAGCAGTATGTGGTGGAAGAGATGGAGCTGGTGCTGAAGCTGGGATTGCTCTGTTGTCATCCTATGCCCACTTCCCGGCCAAGCATGAGGCAAGCCATGCAGAACCTCAATGGGGATTCTCCTTTTATTGAATTTTCACCATTTTCATTGAGTGCTGATATCTTGGATTCCCATGCAGATGAAGGTTTTGATAACTACCTGGTTTCTTTTCCATCTTCAATGTTTTCTCTTCTTTCTCGTGGTCGGTAATGACAGTTTAATCCTGGACAAGAAAGTGTTGTTATTCTCTTGTATTCTAGATGAAGAGTTTGTATTGCCGGGCCACCCGAACTATTAAACTAGTGTGAATATTACCACCCATGTAGCAGGGGAATTAGTATTTTTTTTTCTAACTCAAAAATTGAATATTACCACCCATCTAGAGTAGAGTTCTCCACTGTCAACTTTGTTGACCTGTACCCCTTGTTGGTGGCTTTCGTCTTCATAGCTGTTTTATCTTCTCGATTTTTGTTTTCCTTATTATGTATCTTGTAGTACTTGTGCCTCACCTCCCGGTGAGAGTTTCATCTTCACTTTCTATCTGATCTGTATCTTTTTCGCAGATGTTTTATTTTTCGATAAATTTGTGGTTTATCCAGTTTTTATCAAAAACTTGTACATATTTATCAAAAGATTTTTTTGTGAGTATTTATAATTAATCAATCAAGAGGAAGATTGTGTGAATTTGAATATCCTGTTTGTAAAGAGGAAATCATTATTTTCTGAAGTTGAGTCTGGTTTTACACCGTATTTGTTGTATTGTGCTTTATGGTTTAGTTTAAATTCATATTTTTTTGTTTGTTTTGACCGATGTGGCCTTTTGTTTGAAAAAGTGGATTTTAGACTTTTGTTGCCTTAGCTTTTTAGACATTATCAAGTAAACGAAATTCTAATGCTTAGCACTTTGATAGAATTGAAGCCTTTCGGAAAATTCATAGTCTTTGGTGACACTGACATTATATTTATAAAACTAAACATTCAAGTGACGATTGGAAAATAACCCAACTCAAATAAGAACAAAATCAATCCCAAATTAATATTATATATATTTGTGCATGCATAAATAATGTGTTCCGTTGTGTGGAAACCAACCCAACCCAAAGAAAGAAGTCAAGCCTAAGAAAATGCGAGAATTTGTTATTTTATCATGCATAATAAATGTAAGAAAAATATGTGGTGCCAATGTTGGTATTGCTAGGTCATACATGAGAGTCTCATGCAATGGTCAGCAATTTGAATCCTTCCTCATGCATGGTGTGAATAGTAGCTTATACATTTTGTATCAATTTCCTCTAGTGCAACTTCCTTGTCTTGGACTGATCATTGATAGTCCTAGATGGCGACATATCAGTTAAAAAGACTACATATCTCGGAACCAAGGCCAATGGTGTATACTAAACCTCAAGGATTTCAACAATGCTTTACTCAACAAATGGTGGTAGAAGATAGTGAATAACAATTACTTGTCTAGGGCGCCAACCATCCATTTCAATTATTTCCAAAGTCCCTCCATCTACCACCTTCATCACAATTTCCTCAAGCAAAAGTCTTTCTTTTGGAATGGACTACTAGGCCGTCTTCCGCCTTTCTGCACTTACATTTCTCCTATCATCAAAGATGGATCCTTCACCTTATTCTGACTTGATTGGTGGGTTAACAGACATGCACCCAAGGACATTTGCCCCAACTTTTTTTTTTAATCATCTAACATACCCATGGGTTCTATTCGGTACTTTCTCCCATTTTTCTTCATGTCTCTACCGCCCTCATACGATCCTATTGTTCCTCACATCTGTTCGAGGGTTTCTAGACCTTTCATGGGTAAAGGGGGGCTTGACACCCACCAGGATTTTCTCAATTAAATCTTTCTATTGCTTCCTCAACGATGGTGGGTTATGTAATTATAAAACATTAATCACTTGAGAAAGTCCTTGCCCTTAGACGGTTAACATCTGTAACTGGTATAACTAGATGCTCACTCTTGCGAACCTTGCTACTAAAGGGTGCAACAAACTTCTAACATCTACTTTGGTGCTTTATCACTTAGGGATTAAAACGGTCAACCACCTCATCCTTCACTATACCCTTTTATTGCATGATTATGGAATCATTATGGGCAAATCTTTGGAATCTCATGATTTCCCATGTCTTTGATTGAACTATGGGCTTCCTAGAGGAACAACCTCAACTATGCTTTTAGGCCACTTGGAATACTCTAAGCCAAGCTATTGGTTGGAGCATTTGGCTAAAACAAAATAATTGTATGTCTAATTCCAAATTGCTGGCACTAATTGCAATTATTATTAAAATTAATCACATATTTCTTCTATGAGTTTCTATAATTCCTGAGGCGAAGCAAGCCAAGCTTGAGGACTCCACAACTCTAGTGAAAAGAAGCATGCAATTTACGGGATCCCACACAGTATGATCCTAGGGTCCAGATGATTAATGCCTGTTTCAGCTAAACCCTCATATCTCACCACTACACCTCTCGGTCGTATTGCTTGGATGGATCATGGATGACACCCTTTGTTATGCTCTTGGACGCTGCTAGATTCCACGTTTACTTTTTTTTTTATTTATCTTCCATTGTTGTCTGTTTCATTTGTGTTTTAAGTTGTTGTTGTCATTGCTTCCCTAGTTAGACTCCACTCCTATTGGAGGATGTCCCTCTTATGTTTTTGTTTATTTTTATTAATTGAAGCAGTGGTTTATCCAATAAAAAAGAAAAATGTCAATATATATATATATATATATTATAAATATTTTTTTAATATAAAATATTTTACACATTCCAAATACTTGGACTATTTTATTATTTTTATTTTTACAAAATTGAAAATATTGGGTATGTAGAGCTCTGATTGCGTGACACCCCCTGAGTAGGGATGTATTTGAGCCGAGCCTTTCGTGAGCGGCTCGGTGTTCGGCTCGATAAGTGCTCATTCATGTTCAGCTCATATTGTAAACGAGGCAAGCTTGAACATCATTTCCAAGCTCGATTAATAAACTAGCCAAGCTTGAACAACTGAAAGCTCGGCTCGTTTTGGCTCACGAACACAGTTCATGAACAAGCTTGTTTATAAGCTCGGTTGTGAGCTCGTTTATATATGTATATGTGTGTATGTATATGTGACTATATTGTTGTTGTCAATTTGAGTCACACATATAGGGCTCTAAACTACTATTCGAAGGCTTAGCTCGTTAAAAACTTAAGTCAGCTGGTTCATTAAGTTAAATGAGCTCATAAGACAAACGAGCCAAGCTTGAACATTACCAAGTTCGGCTCATTAAATCTTGTGAACAACTACTTTGTTGTATTATTAAAAGCTCGTTTATAGTATCATTTACAATTTTATTTGTAACAATCATTACTATAATCATTTATAATGTCATGAACAAGCTTATTTACCGGATCGTTAATAATATTACAAAAAATATATATTTATAGATAGTTGCATCACAATGTTTATGTTGTTATTATTGTAATTATTTGTTAACTTATTTAATGAAGATTTTAACAAGCTTGAACTCAAACCTTAATGATTCCAAAAACAAGCTTAAATTATTCTTTTACTAAAATGATCCTCAAACTCAAATCGAGTTGAGTCGCACTTGATAATGATTCATTAAATAAGCTTTAAATGATACTTTACTATATAAAAAAATATAGTCAAGCCTTAATCAAGCTAACAAGCCAAATCTAAGCTTTGAATTTTCTTAACAAGTTGAGCTCGAGCATGAAGCTCGAAATAAGCTTGGTTAGAACTCGAGCTCGGTTAAAATAGTAACGAGCCAAACTTGAACATGAAAAATGAAGCTCGAAGAAAGCTCGGCTCGGCTCGTTTACAGCCCTACCCCTAAGACACGAATCCAACTGATTGGGAGAGTAGGAGTATTTTTGTAATTAAAGTGCCCTAGAATTCTTCAATATATGGGCATTTCCTCGTAAGATGTATTATTCTGATATTGAAAAAGAAAAACCCTAATGCGACTGTAGACGTAGGCAATCTTGCCGAACCATGTGTCTTCTTGTGATTGTTTCTGCTTGTGTTTTTTCTCTCGATCATAGGCGGGAATTTGATTCCAAACAGAACATATTTATATAGTTAGGTTAATATACAATACATCTATGAGGAATTTTTTTTAATAAAATAGAAAAATCATAATTTATTAAAAATATTTTTTTTAAAAAAATAAATTGAAAATATGAGAAATGTAAATAATACAATAAATCTAGGTATAATACTCGAATTGGTCCATCTACTTTTCTCTTTGGTCCCTCTACTCCGAAATGCTCCCAACTAGTCTCTCTACTCTTGAAAATACATGGACTAGTTGGGTTATTTTCAAGCATAGAGGGACTAAGTGGGCCTATTTATAAGAGTAGAGGGACTAGTTGGGAGCATTTCTGAGTAGAGGGACCAAAAAGGAAGAGAGAGAAAAGTAAAAGGACCAATTTGGGTATTATACCATAAATCTGAGTAAGAGAAGAGATAATATATATATATATGGAAAAATCTCTTAGAGAAATCATCTCTCCATGGCAGAACCATCTAAGTAAATGCTTTTTTTTTTCTAGGTTTTCTAATCCAAATTTCATTATGCCCTGCATTGGATTGTTCTTTTTATCAGTACTATATGCAAGTTCATCTTGTTCGTTAATTGTGTTTGTTTTTTTAAAAAAAAATAATTTGTGATTTATCCATTTTATAAAAAAAATTTATCTCTCTCATTATGAAGTATTAAAATGATGGAGCACGGAGGTTTAGGGTTTTTTTTGAGAAAAGTGGATAAACCACATGCATTAAAAAAAACAAAAATAAACTAACCACAATGAGTGGAGAAGGAACAAAACGAAAGCCCAAAAGAAACAACGAGAAAAGAAAAAAAAAACAATACAAAAGCAAAAAGACAAAAAACAAACAGTTACTCAGGCCCAAAAAGGGTAGCTAGAGACCACAATGTCAAGAGAAACCACTCCATCAGAGCTTCAAACATCCCTGTCTGGCTGCCAAGAAACTCCAGGCTATGCCTAGCAGTAGGAACTGATCCTTCCAGTTTGGATCTTTTGGCATCTAGAGCTGCATAAATCTAAGAAAGAACATATGAATAACTTTCGACAGCACAGAACGATGCACAAAGTGAATGTTGTTAAAAATACGAACATTTCTTTCAAGCCAACATTCCATAACAAAGATCTAGCAATTAAGTCAGCATCATCCCTAAATGATTTTGGAAAAAGAGAGCACCAACTACCCCACAAATCATCAATAGAATGAGGCCTGGTATCCTTGTCTCCAAGAATAAAAAAAACATTTGATCAACTTCAATAATAGCTGATAAATATGAGAGAGAATTCTCTTGAAATAAAATTTCACTATTTTTAGTATTTTATTTCTTTCCCTATTTAGGGGTTGAGGATTTTAATCCTGTGTTCAAACAATAGTATGATTGAGGATAATCTTTTTTTAATAATTATATAAAAGATATTTTTTAAATAAAAAATTTTCACATTTTTAAAGAATATATGATCCATTCTAGCTATTAATAATTATAATAGATTTTTTAGATTTTTTTTGTTTTTGTGAAATAACTGATTATTATTTTTAAAAAAAAAGTTGTCAGACTCGGCATGAGCATTGACTCGGCCAAGGCCAGGGGTCAGGTGTCGATGGATTCGATCAGGTTGAATCGGGGTTGAACCGGGGTTAATAATAAAATAATAAAATATATTATAATAATTAATAAATATAAAAAATAATATAATCACTATTTTTCATAACTAAAAAAATATAATTAATCTAATTTAATATTTAAAATTTTAATTTTATATATCATTCTTAACTTTCTAAACCTATAAAATATTTTAAAAAAATAAAAATAAAAAATAATAATTCAAATGCATGTGATATATGTGAGTCCCTAGTGGTCATGCATCTAGAGACTTACATGACCACACACACACACTCTCTCTCTCTCTCTCTTTAAAATGATTTTTTTATTTTTAATCTTCATCTTTTCTTAATTACTCCCTCCATTCCAAAATACATGTCGTTTTAAGAAAAAAAATTTATTCCAAAATAATTGTCATTTTACAATATCAAGGAAATATTTATTTATTTTTTTCCAATTTCACCCATCTTCAATTTCCTAAGTTATATAAATGAAGAGAGTAATATTTATAGTCCCAAGAAATATATCTGGTTTTAAGAGAGGAATAGTTTAGTAATTTGATTGTTTTTTATGTTAAAATCTAAATAATTTAATGCTATCTTTAATTCTTGTGCAACATCCTTAAACGACATGTATTTAGGAACGGAGGGAGTATAATGAAAAGTTTGAGAGGTCAGTCATCTTCTTCCCACTCGAACTGAACCAAAGATTGTACAACGACCATTGTTATAGTTCCTCCTCCGTCACTCATATTCGCCACTTCTCACTGTGTGTTCACCATGGCGTGATAGACGATTCCATATGCCCCTCTCTCGCAATCTCTCCCCACCGTTGCTTCTCCTTCTCTTCTCTCTATTTTCCTCTCCTTCACTCTCTCAGCCTTTCTTTTTTTCAGTCATCTGTTAGAACTGGCCGGTTTAATCGGGTCGATTTAACTGGTTCCTGGTTAAACGGGTCGGGTCGTCCGGTTCTTAAACGGGTCAGTTGAAGCCCGAGTTTAAGGGCATGCTTGGACCAGCCTCATGGCTGGTTCCCGGTTTTTCTGATTGGACCGGTCAGGCCAGTCCAGATCTGACAACCTTGAAAAAAAGGAACATATACAAACTAAATTCTTTCTTACTTACATAAATATTTGAATATGTTATGGATATGCAATCAGTTGTGATTTATCTTTTCTTTTAGTGACAAGTGACGGCCATGAAAATTATTAATGAATAGTACATAAACATTAGTGTTATAATATTTTTATAGTATATTTTCAGTGTTGTATTTAGTATTGAATCAATACTACCTATGCAGAGGTTGCAACATTACTATAGTATGTATATAGTATTTTATAATATTTGTACAATACTTTATAGTATTTATATAGTATAGTCATAGGGGTTGTTTCTATAAAGGGATTCGACTGGATTTATTTATTCATCATTTAAGTAACAATCCACTATATTAGGCATTGGTTGTTTCTATTTTATTTAAGTTTTTTATTTTTAAATTACGGGAAAAGTCATCTTTGAAAGTCAACTTCATTGGATGGAATGTTTTTGCAACTTCTCTTATAAGTTATTACAATGTAGAAGCAACCACGGAACATTAATTCCACTCTTTGAACTTTTAAATATAATCCAACTCTTTTTCCTTTTTTTTTTAATAATAGACGACAAGCGCCCTTTTTATATGAATATAAACAGTACCGAACAGTACTGGAACCCGGATGTACAGTATAAGAATAGTATAAGAATCCCAACAGTATAATGAATAGTACTGTCAGGGGAGGGATTTGAACCCATGACCTCCTTCTTATACTTTGGTGTCATACTATTGGGCTATCCAATGGTTGACTTTTCATTTTTTTTCTTTTAAAAGGGGAATATATATATAATCCAACTTTAGAAAAATGCTATTTTCCCACCTTTCATAAAAAAAATGCTATCTAGACTTGACCACTTGTATAGTTGTATATGTTCTCAGGATCATCATGATACACTCTAAAATTTTCGAGTCAAATCCAACTTTTTTGACAAATGGTTGGTACACTGACCATTTGTGTCAAGGGTTATTTAAATAGGAATAGTACATTTACCGCCCGAACTTCTTCATAAATTACAGCGGTTAGTTTTTAAGGGCATGTATGTCATGTCATTGCAACACGAGGCGCACGTACAACGAATGCAACCAAACGACCAACGTTTGTCGCGGGAGATGGACAGACTACAGTGCAGCGCCACTTGCTATATTAAGTGTACCTGGACTTTTGCACATCATATGCTCGATAAAAAGCCTCAGAGAGAGGAACTCCTTCAATTCTTTGGAGTTGCTCTGCTTTTCTTTGCTATACATGGTATGTCTTCTCTCTCTCTCTTTCCCTCATGCATAGATTAATCTGAGGTGAATTTAATGTTGGTGAATTCTCTATAGTTGTTTTGATTTGTTTTGGATTGCTCTTTTTCCTATTAGCACTGAGTGAATTCTATGGAGTATGATGTAGTTTTTTAATGAGTTTATCCATTTGTGGTTGCTTTAATTTGCCTTCTCTTGGTGCTGTGTTTGTAATTTAACTAAATCTAAGAATTGAAGGAGATGTACATGCATTCATTTGGTTAAGGCATTTGACTCCCATTCTAGAGGTTAAGAGTTCAACTTCCTCCCTCCCAATGTGTGGTTGACGCATAAATAGATGTTGTGTGTGGTGGCTTACCCACATTATCAAAAAAGAAAAAGAAAAAAACACTCATTTTGTTGATGAATTTTGGTTTAACTGGTCTCTTTTCGATATAATAGGATGTTTTGTTAAGAAAAAATGAGAGATTAGAATGTCTTGTTGCGTTATAATAGAGCGTGGTTTATCCATTTTTTTAATAAAAATAGACTAGTTTTTACATTAAATCCTTATTTCATTTTTAATATATTAGATTAGTCTTTATATTATATCTTTATGTTATATAGTTATATCTAAGAATCCATTCTTGTTCATTACTTTATAATTTATATAGTCGTATCCTAACATAGATGCACTAGATACCTCTAGTGCCTTTGTTTCTGTGTCTTGATGTGCTGAACTTAAAGTTGGACTGACTTCCAAGTTGACTTACTTCATATTGAATGCTTAAGGCCATGCTACCTTGTCTACATAGAAGCAGAGTGACTCTTATCCTAAATTTATCTGACTACCCATTGAAGCAACCAACAGACCATACTTTAATTTAAAAGAGTGGGGTCCACAAACTTTCCCCCCTTCAAAAAAGTTTAGTCCTCTAAACTCTCACCTGACCGTCAGAACAGGTACGAGTATTTTTCTCACATCTCTGATTTTTGTGCCTTGGGGTTGTCTTGTTGGGTAGTGTGGGAGTGTTGTTTGGTGATGCATGTTAGAGGTTCTCTGTGTGTAGGTTCTTCTTGTTCTTTTAAGTTAAGAGACCTGGCAAATCTGCCAAAAACAGTAGGCAAACTTTTTTCAGAAGCTTGTCCTCTTGGTTCTTCTAGTCAAGCTTACTCCCTTTGCAGATTAATAGAATATTAATGGGTGCAAGGATGAGACCTTGGCCTCATGATATTTGTTTTCAATAATACATGAGCTCCAAACCGAGGTCTTTCAGCTGGAAAACAAAGGTGTGGTGTTATTCACTGATTTTTCAGGACTGTTGTCTTTAATTCCTACATGTAGTTAGCTCGTTGATTCCCCTATTTATATCCTAACATAACATATAAATACAAAAAAAGCTTTTAGACTATAGTCTTTGTCTGTCAATCCTCTTTAGACCATCAGTTCTAGCTCATATCTTTCTAGTAGGCTGCCTTTTCTTGTGCTGACCCATTGGTTTGATCAATTTCAGCCATTACCCATAAAACTTCAAAGAAGATAACAAACCGTCATCAAAGTGTCGGACAAACTTTTGCAAGATGGCTCTGAAAATTTTCTTCTGCGCTCTCATTTTGAAACTCGCATTCTCAGCAAGTGATCAATTTACTTACAATGGATTCAAAGGTGTAAACCTCAGCTTGGATGGGTTGGCAGGAATCACGTATGATGGTATCCTGAGGCTGACCAATTATACCATGCATGGCATGGGCCATGCTTTCTATTCTGTCCCACTGAGGTTTAAACAGTCTCAGGTTGATAATGTTGTCTCGTTCTCTACCACATTTGTCTTTGCCATCTCCCTTGAGCACCCCATGCTTGGTAGTGCAGGTTTTACTTTTGTTCTCTCACCTTCCAAAGTCTTGACCCATGCCTTATCTAATTATTTCCTTGGCCTAGTTAAGGATTTTTCGCCTTTGCAAACACTTTGCCAAATCGTGGAATTGGGCGGCCATCCCGGCGGATGGTTACTCGGGAGGGATCATAGTCTTATGGCTCAAACACCTTGGCAAAATTTCTCCAGTTGCCCACTCCAGAAGAGTTCTACATCTAATTTTTTTCATCTTCAGGGGATCATCCGTCGATTATTTCGGTGGTGTATAATGCGTTACATATCAAGTTACAGAGCAAGATTTGGAAAAAACTTTCGTGTATTCCTAAGCTGGATCTTCCTTGGATTGTTCTGGGGGATTTCAACGCTATCACTTCTTCGTCGGATCATCGAGGGAGTAACTTTGCTTATTATGCTAGAAAGGCAGATCTTTTCTCTAATTTCATTACTAATAATGCTCTGTTTGATGTCAGCTTCTCGGGGGCCTCTTTTTCGTGGTGCAATGGTCAAAGGGGGCTTGTGAGGCGTTGGGCTCGGATTGACAGATGCCTTGTTAACGACTTCTGGTTAGCTCGTTCTAATTCTATTCACATTAAATATCTTCCGAGTGTTTTCTCTGATCATCTGCCTATGCACATTTCTATTGCCAAAAATCCTCCCAATGCCCGTAAAATTTTTCGTTTTGAGAATTACTGGTTGGAAAATGCCAATTTTATCTTTGAAATCCGTAAATCTATGTCTAATAATGCTCACTCTAATCCTATGCATGCTTTCTATCATGTTTTAGCTCGAATTAGGAGGGGTATTTGTTCCATTAGACAATATGGTTTGGGTGCTCTAGATAAAGAAATTAAAAACATTGAAGTTCAGCTCCAGGCTTTAGAGGTCAATGATATGTTAAGCTCTAATTTTGACCTGGATGCTTTCAGGAGTATACAGAACAGATACAGAGCTTTGTTGAGACAAAATCACATTCGTTGGGCCCAAAAGTCTAGATTTAATTGGATCATTGGTGGGGATATGAATTCTTCCTTCTTTCACAGAAATGTGAGGATTCGTAGACACCATAATTCCATTTCTAGTATCTATGATCAGGATGACAATTGCCACACTGCTTCTCAACAAATAGAACTCACCCTTATGACTCATTTCACTAATCTTTGGAACAACCATGACTCAAGAGATCTTGACTGGTTTCTTGAAGCTCTTCCTACTGATCTTCCTTCTCTATCTTTGGTGCAAAAATCTTATCTAAACAAACCTGTGTCCAAGGATGAAATTTATCTAACACTTCTTTCTTTATCTGAGGGTAAATCTCCTGGTCCAGATGGTATGAATGTTGAGTTTTATAAATTCTTCTGGATGGATATTGAGAAGCATTTGGTACCTGCCATTTTGTATTTTTTTGACAAAGCTGTGATGCCTAAAGCCTGGGGCATAACTTATATCACTTTAATTCCTAAGAAAGAGCACCCAAAATTTGCCTCTGATGGGGCAGAACTTATATCACTTTAATTCCTAAGAAAGAGCACCCAAAATTTGCCTCTGATTTCCGTCCTATATCTCTTTGCAATGTTGCGTATAAGATCATTACCAAAATTCTTGCTAATCGTATTAAGGAGGTAATTACTTTCTTTATTGGGAATGAGCAAAGTGGGTTCGTGCCGGGTCGCTCTCCTGTAGATAACATTATTGTTGTTCAGGAAATTTTTCACTCCATTACTCAGGATAGAACCATCCCCCCTAGGATGATAGTTAAAGTGGATATTGAAAAGGCCTATGACACTCTCAATTGGAATGTTATTTTGGCAACTCTTATCAAAATGAATTTTCTTAGCAACTTGATTTCTTATGTCAGAACCTGCCTTGAAGCCACCTCTTTTTCAATTCTCATTAATGGTAAACCTTCATAGTGGTTTAGATCGTCTAGGGGGGTTAGACAAGATGATCCCTTGTCGCCATATCTCTTCATTTTGGCTGCTCAAAACCTTACTGCCATCTTAAATCAGGCTAAATCTCTTGGGCTTATCCCTGGTTTTTCAATGAATCTAAGACACAATTTTAATCACCTAATGTATGCTGATGACCTCATTCTTGTTACTAATGCTACCAGAAAATCTGCGAGGAATATGTGTCTCTATCTGAATATTTATGCTAACCTTTCTGGCTAACGTCCTAATAAAAATAAATCTGAGGTTTTCTTTCCTAAGTGGTTCAACAGTCGGGCTTCCTCTGGTATCTGCAGGATCTTGAGATTCAGGACTGGCACCTCTCCTTTTACCTACTTAGGGGTTCTGATCTCTCACAAACAGTTAGCCGTATCGCACTTCGATGCCATGATCAACCGCTTTAACTTGGCTGTTGCGGATTGGGGTAAGTCTAACTTAAATAAAGCTGGTAAAACAACTCTCATTAATAGCATTCTTATGGCCACTCCTGTTTATTATCTCTTTGTCTACCCCATTCCTGACTCGGTTCTTACTAAGATGTCCAAAATTGCTAGAAAATTTCTTTGGGCCAACCATGATCATGCTGGTATGCCTTTGGTTAATTGGGATACTGTTACCTCATGCAAATCTGAAGGGGGGGGGGGTTAGGCATTAGACACCTTCCTTTGGTCAAACATTCCTTAATGGCTAAAAAACTCCTGCATTTTCTTAATAATCATAACTCTCTATGGGTAGATATCCTCAACCTCAAATATGGTAATCATAATTTTTGGTCTATGGCAGCTCCACCAAATTGTTCTGCTTTCTTTAGAGGGTTGTGTAACACTGGCAATATTATCAAACCGTTTCTGTGGATCAATTGTCTCAATCCAACAATCACTTCTTTTCTTTATCATCCTTGGATGTTTGAAATTCCAATTGCTTATAAACCTGTCTTCCTTAATATGGATCTTGATGTGACTGATTGTTGTATTAATGATTTCATTGAGAACTCTATGTGGATCATGGATGCTTTGAATACTCTGTTTGGTCCAAACTGGAATTCGCCTATCATTTCTCATGGGAAGATTGTTACTGAGGAGAACAACCATTGGCTGTGGTTCCCAGATTCAAAAGGTAATAAACTCTCTTCTAATGTTTATAAATTTTTAACTAGCAACAAGGTGGAGGCCCAGGATTGGAGTGGGTGGTCTAATATTTGGAAATTAAACATTTCCCCTAAAGCCAAATATTTCATCTGGCTTTTGAACCATGGTAAGATTAAAACGTATGAATACCTCTATCGTCTGAATCTTGGTCCTCCTGATCCATGTGTTTTTCACGTGGCTTAGTTACGGAATCTAGCGATCACTTGTTTAGATTTTGTCCTGTCAGTTTAAGAATCTGGAGAATGGTGGAACACATTGCTAACATCAAGACTAATCTGGTGGATCTTCTCACCAGTGGGTCTTGGTTAGATTTCTTTCATGATGGTAACTCCAAATTTGTGGCTTCAATCATTGCTGCTACTATATGGCAAATTTGGAAATGTCGTTGCAATCTTATTTTTAGACAGGAAAGGCTTGACATTTTCAAAATTGCTAATTGGGCTGTGCTTCATGTGCAAGATTTTTTTATCTCCCCTAACAGTTTCAAAATGCAGAATCATTTCATGAACAACAGGACATCCTGGTTTCATGGGAATTTTCTCAGCAGCAGCATGGAATACGGCTACAGGTAATGGGGGTCTTGGCTTTGTTTTGCTTGATTCTAATGCTACTGTCTGTTGTGCAGGTTTTGATAAAAGTAATTTCACTAGTATTTTGGATATGGAAATAAAGGCTTTAAACCAGGCTCTATCTTACTCCCTGGAGGCAAGGGTCCGTGTCTCAAATGTTTACATTAGTTCGGTTGATTTATGGAATGCTATTCATCACTTGGAAAACTAAGCTGGTTGGCGTCATGCACATTCTGTCCTTCGTCTGTGCGAACTTCTGCAAATCTCAAATCATCCCAGAATTGAAGTCATCCCTCACCAGTGGAATCGCATTGCGGCTGCTTTGGCTGGTCACGGCATCAGATCGCCACATCTGTCTCTCTTTCACAGAGGTTTGGAGAAACCCAAATGGCTCATGAAGATGATCTCTCAAGCTGGCTTTTCTCAAGTTTGGTTGTCTTGTTGTATCTTAGCTTACTCTTCTTTCCTTTCTTTTGTCGTTTTTATTGTGTTTCTGTGTTTGTTTCCTGTTATTCTTTTCAAACGCTCTTGTGAACCTTTATTTTATTTTTAATAAAATTTAGCTACTCCGGTAGCTCTTCCCCCCCCTTCCCCCTAAAAAAACAAATCGAAGGAAGTGGATCATGTGGTTTTTGTGGCGGTTGAAAGAGCTAAAATCTTATACCATTAGTACTTCACATGCTGAAGTAGCACCTTGTTTAACTATTTTTCTTCTTTACTTTTCAAGAAATGTAAGCAAGCCATGAGTAGTATACCAACACTGGACCTTCGAGTCAGAAAGGTTATGAAATGCTCCTAAGAAAAATCTCTTTTATGAGTTTTTTTTTTTTTGAAAAAGTGGATGAACCACATTTATTAAAATAGAAAACATGCAAAATGAGCCAAAGCTCTACAAAAGCACCACCAGGAACGGTAAGAGGAGAAAGACCAAGGTCCTACAAAAGGAGAAAGAAAAAGAGAAAAGAGAGGGAAGACCCTAGAGGAGGAGGAGATCCTTTAGGGGTACATGACAGAAGTGCTAAGTCTTGCCCGGGGAAGGAGGCCTCAGCGGTAGAACAGACTGCTCAGCAACCCTGGGACTCAGAAACTCCAGACTTCTCTTAATCTTGGAAACGGGAACCTCAAGTTTTGCCTTTTTAGGCTCCGGCGCTGCATCAAACCGAGAAATTAACATGCGAATAATCTTCATAATAATGGAAACATACGAGAGACAATTGGAATTAAAAATGCGTGCATTTCTTTCAAGCCATATATTCCAATTAATGGCTCTCACAAGCAAATCCCAAAAAGGAATTAAGGGTTTGGGAATCTTTCTCCTCTAGTCTCCCCAGAGGTCCATGAGAGACCTAGGCGAGTGGCAAACCCCGAAGAGTTGGCCAAAGAAAGTCCAAATATGCAAGGCAAAGGGACAATGAAGAAGGAGGTGATCAGTAGTTGCAACCCCCGCATGGCACAACACACAGGTAGTAGTTTGAAGGAGTTACACCTGCGCAGTGCAAGATTCTCGAGGGTTAAGATTTTGTTATCCCAAGCTAGCCAGTTAAATAGATTAATCTTTTTAGGATAAACACTTTTCAGGATTACAGGAGTTTTGTGACAATGCAAGCCTCCACCATTCAAAAAGTTATAGAATGATTTCACCGAAAATTGACCATTAGTCGAAAAGATCCAAGATTTTCCATCCTTCTCATTGGAGAGGTGCGCTACAGTATTGTTAATAAGCGTGCTCCAATCAGGGAGGTTACTCAAGAGGGCCATAGGAAGTCTGCTCATAAAATCCCGAATTGAATCCTCCTTATACTGGGCAACCTGGAATAGTTGAGGCCAAATGTCTACTGGGGCACGCCCTTCAACCCAGTTATCCAACCAGAATAGTGTATTCGCCCCATTGCGGATCTGAAAAGATAAGTTTTTCCTAAAAGCCGGGAGGGAGTGCAGGACACCATTCCAAAAGAAGGATCACCGTCTACCATGCGTATGGAAAAGGTTCCACATTGGGAAATTTCTGTAGTAGTTGACACGAAGTATGTTCTCACCACACCAGTGTGAGCCTGAGACGATCTTCCACCACCATTTTCCAAGTAGGGCAGTGTTAAAAGTTTGTAAGTTCAGGATTCCCCACCCACCTTGTTCCCTAGAGCGACACAGACGTGCCCAAGAAACAAGCCTAATTTTACTCTGATGGTTATCAGGGCCAGTCCACAGAAAATCCCTGCGAATTTTGTCAATGCTCTTAGTCACCCATGAAGGAAGTCTGTAAATCGACATCCAATAAGTGGGGATGGTCGATAATACAGAGTTTAAAAGGGTGAGCCTTCCACCTAAGGAAAGTAGTTTGGATTTCCAAGAAACAAGCCTAGAACGGATTTTGTTAATGAGGACATCCCAATCTTGCCTTCTTGGTCTACCCCCGAAATAGGTAAACCCAGGTAAGTAATCGGGAGGGTCCCTGAGGAACAGTGAATCGTTTGTGTCAGGGCAGTGTGGGGTACAAGATTTTTTTGGGCAGCAAAAAGGCAAGTTTTATCAGAGTTTACCCTGAGCCCCGAGATACCCTCGAATAGATAGAGGATGAGCTTGATAATCCAAAGATCTTCACCACCACCATTCGTTAAAATAAGGAGATCATCAGCAAATTGCAGGTGGCACATCCTAGTGCCAGATTCTCCAAGCGCCACCCCATGAAGAACACCAGAGTGTAGCGCATTGTTAATCATGGTTCTAAGGACATCAACCACCAGGATGAAGAGGAGAGGGGAGAGGGGATCTCCCTGCCTTAACCCACGGCGATATCTGACATAACCACTTTGACTACCATTGATGAGAAATTTTGCTTTGGTAGAAATAAGAATCGAATTAATCCAACAGATCCATTTTTTGCTAAATCCCCTAGCTTTTAGAAGCTCCAAGAGGAAGTCCCAGTCAACAGTGTCAAAGGCTTTGGCAAAATCAACTTTGAGAATCAAACCTGGGAGCCTAAGCTTTTGCATGTAGAAAATAATTTCATTAGCACTAACGATGTTGTCAGTGATGCATCTCCCTTTAATGAACGCTGACTAAGTCTCATCAACCAAGGAATCAATCATAACTCTCAATCGATTTGCAAGAATCTTAGAGATGATCTTAAGCGAGGAGTTGATCAAGCTAATAGGGCGATAGTGTGAAGGGTTTTCTGGACTTTGATTTTTAGGGATAAGGGCGATGTTATCCCAATTGATTTTTTCCAAGTTAGCTCTTCCCCAGTATAAATCATAACATAACTTGAAAATGTCCAACTTGACAATTTCCCAATACTTCTGAAAGAAAAAGATCAGGAATCCATCCGGTCCTGGGGCTTTGTCTACATTTAATTCAAAAATAGCCCTTCTAATTTCATCTTGAGTAAAAGGATTATCAAGAGAGGTAATGTCATGATGATATTTAGGCCCAAAGAGATGGGGCCAATTTACTTTGATACGGAAGCTCTGGGGTAAGCCACAAAGATTTTGATAGAAGGCAGTGAATGAATCTCCAATACTTCTCGTATCACTAACTCTTGTATTGTTAAGGGTAATCCCAGGGATAAAATTCCTATTACGCCTACCATTAGCGATTGAATGGAAAAAACTGGTATTTTCGTCCCCCTCTTGTAGCCAGGTTACTCTGGCTCGTTGCTTCCAGTAAATCTCCTCAAGCTTAAGGATATGCATTAAGTCTGTTCTCAAATTTGAGCCTTTGGTAATTTCCTCATTAGTGAGAGGACGAGATTCATGCTGTTTCTCCAGGAGGTCTAACTCATGCAGTAGCGTCAGCTTCTTAAGTTTGACTGACCCAAATTCAGTTTTAGCCCAGTGCTTAAGTTGAATTCTGAGATGAGTGATCTTCTTAGCCAAGATGAAGGCCCCGCATCCGTGAAGATGAATTGAGTTCCACCAATCCCTAATATGATCCTGAAAGTGATCCGATGAACACCAGATCTTCTCAAAGTGAAAAGGATGTTGAATCGAGGAGTGATCTCTAGATTCAAGTCTGATAGGGACATGATCAGAGCACAATCTGGGAAGACAGTGTTGAATGGTTTTAGGGAAAAGGGAATTCCATTCTAGATTTGTAAGGAATCGATCAAGTTTAATCCAAATCGGATTAGCTTGGCCATTAGTCCAAGTAAAGCGTCTCCTAAAGGAAGGTGGTTCAATTAAGTGAAGATCACTAATGAGTAATTGCGCCTGTCTGATATCTTCCAAGTTAGGGCAGCCATTAGATTTGTCACTATGATTGAAAATGGAGTTGAAATCCCCACAAATAACCCATGGAACACCCACCCCAGGGTGACAATGGAGAATTTCGTTCCAGAAATCAGGTCTTAACTGACGTTAATTTGGCCCATACACAGTGGTACAAACCCAGTGTCTGTTATTAGATTTATTCCTGAACTCAATCGAAAGGCAGTAGATGCCCTGATGAGTCAAGTGACCCTCACGCAAATTACTATTCCACCCAATAATCATACCCCCTGCAGAACCTAATGCAGGGGTGAAAATAAATTGGTCTAGACAGGTGCCACCAACTGACCTCCAGATGGAAAAGTCAATGGTATTAAGTTTAGATTCCTGAATACAACAAATGTCTGCATGATGAATTTGTAAAAAGTCTCTAACTAGGAAGCATTTGGAGGGACTTCCTAAGCCTCTAACATTCCAGTTTACAATGTTCATGGGGAAACTAGTTAGGGCCTGTAGCGAGACCTAATTGAGAGGTTTCCGCATCTATGTTCGAAGATGACAATCTAGTAGTTTCAATCGTGCGTAAATAAGTAAGATAATCATCTTTATGGTGCAAAGAGTCTAAGGAAATATCACAAGCAGTACAGTAATTTAAAAGTTGCAGATCATTCCAATCATTAATTAGAAGAGGGGTAGAGGAAGTACCTTCCGGAGTCGTGCTGGGCACCCCTTCTTCTTAGTAGATCTGGGTGGTTATGGTACAAAACCAGCCTCCTCATTCCATCTCGAGGATGGTTTCTTCCTCCGTTCGATTCTTCTAGTACACTGAGAAGGATCTTCTGTTTGTCCAGATAGGAGAAGCCTTTTCACTTTCTCCTCGAAGTCTGATTCAGAGTCCTCCATTTCTTGGCTATCTAGACTATCTCTTTCATTTCCAGAACCCTCAGACAACTATGCAGCAGGGTCATGAAGATTTACATCAACATTAATCTCCTCACTCCATATCTCAAGATTTTCATGTTGGAATGACTCATCCACCGCTAGAGAGCGAGAAGAGAAATCCCTTGAAAACAAGAGTCCAAAGCCCATGTTGAAAAACCCAATTAAAATTAGGAGGAAGAGTGACATTAAGGGAAGGATGTGTAGGGTTGCAAAAGCAGTCCTTATCTTCACTAATGCACTAATTTGGAATCTGAGCATCAGAGGATACGGGCTCTAAGTGGGCCGAAGAAGCAAGGCCCAGACTTGCCAGTGCTGGCCCAGGAGCCAAATCCTGATCATCAGCATTCAAGTAATCACCCATCTCATTTTGGCCCAGGCTAACTTGACCCATCTCATTTTGGCCGAGTTTAGCTTGATCCACCTTCAAATGCATGGCGGGGTCCAGTTCATTAACCGAATCATGAGCCAAATTATCACGTGGAGAGGGCGGGCATGAACGTCTTTCTGCGTCTCCACGTGTCGAGCCGAGAACCTCGTCCCTGTCCTTTAATGCAGGTATGTCTGCCACCTTCTCGACAACCTCGACCAATACATGATCGACACCGCAATGGTCATCTGGGGTTGTGTGCATCGACCGGTCCACAGCATGCAGAGACGGTGATCCCGAGGGTGCAACCACAGTCAAAGGACTATCGGTCCGTTGCATGGCCGGCCTGGAGCAACCTGCTCAACCCGCCGGTCGTCGGAGATCCCGGGAGTAGCACCGTAAGCCGCTCTCACCGGACAGATCTTTGCGATTTTCTACGAGGCCCCGAGAACCATGCTCTCTGGTCAGGCCCGATCAGAGGAGCATCCTTCGACCCCGGGAGCAGTGCTTACTGGACGGGTCAACTACATCTGAGGCCGGGGTCTCCATGTCTGAACGCTTCTTTGAGACGAAGAGAAGTTGCTAGTTTTAGTTAAGTTAGCCGAATCGTCCGAGCAGGCATGAACCCCGACAACCTGCTTTCCTTTGTTCTCGCGGCAATGATTATCAGTTGAATTGTCTGGCAAAGGCCCCCTATGCTGCTCTACTTTCTCAGGCTGTGGAGTTTGAAGCACGTATTTATCTAGATCCCGACGAAAAGTCGGGAAAGGAATATGATTGTCAGTGATAAGCACCACGTATTTTCGCATTCCAAAACTCAGAAAAAACTCATGAGGGAGAACCACCCAGTGACGGCAACGGACGAGGACCGAGAGGAAGGATTTGTGAGGCTTACTGGGTTGCGGTATTGCCACTAGTTCTCCAATCGGCTGCAGAATCTCAACTAAAATCGACCATATCCAGGTGTGAATAGGGAGGTTCCAGATTAGCAGCACCTAAGCCTTGCTGGTCGCCAATCCCACCGAGCCTATCTTCGCCGACCAAGGCTTGATAGAGATGACACATGGCCCCATCTCAGAGTTAGGACTATGGCTATGCTTGCGAGAGCTAACAACTTCCCAGCCAGCCTGAGAGTCAATCAGTTCCCTGTCTGGGACCATCCGTGCCCCAACAGACAAACCCTGCTCACTCGAGGGACTAGCTGCAGCAACAAAGGTGGTACCCTCCCTGATCAAGCTACTACGTGGAGGAGGACGACCACTACCAGAAGATCTGTGCGTTCCATGATATCGGCCGTGAAGTAAGTTCCTATGTGACCACCCCCCCTCTACCTCCTCCAAGTCTGATGTGTCGGCCTTTATCACGAGCTCTGCCAAGGAGATCAGTATGTAACGAGTCACCCATCTTCCTCCGCCGTGACCGTCGCTCAGTCGCTCACGAGCTCCACTTCTCTTTCTCTGCCATGGGCAGGTTTTACCCTTTTGTCCACTAATAATAAAACAAGTAGAAACATCCAGGGAGAAGAAAAAAAAAATAACTGGCACAAATTTTTATGAGTTTTCTTGTGTTAAATATATGAGGTATCCTTTTTTTTATTCCTATATTGGTGTTTATGTTGTTTGAAAGTAGCAAACTTGTAATTTATGTGTAAGTTGATTATTATTATTATTATTATTATTATTATTATTATTATTATTATTATTATTATTATTATAAAAATCTATGAACAGTGTTTTTTATTGACATAACCACCCATCTTGGTAAAAGAAAATAAAAAATAAAAAATTTGGGGCTCTATGCACTAATTACCCATATTTTAATATTTAAATTAATATTTAAAATTAATATAATTAATTTAAAATTTATTAATTTATATTTAAAATCATTAATTAACATTTAATTATTATCTTATTAATATAATTAATTAAGTATAATAATTAATGTGAACGACAATATTCCATTCTACAAATGGAAAAATTTTGGTTAGTCTTTGTTAATAATAATTAATAAACATCAGGTAGGATCAGCCTCATCAGAGATCTCTGGTGTGACGGTGGGAGAGGAGTAGGTGGGATTGGCGCCGGTGGTGACGGTGGTGGCAGTGGGCCAAGTGGTGTCGGTGGCGACAAGGCTGCCACTTTATTTGTGACTAGGGAGACATCCTTGCGTGACCCTGAGATGTCGTATGCCCAAGCCGTTTCCTCGTCGTCTTCGGGTGATCGTATCCAGGTTAAGACGATGACTAGTAAGAGCTCGAAAGGTGGTGGCATCAAGCTCGTAGGTGCGAAGCACCCTCGCTCTCCAAGAAGTCCAACGTGTGGCCGTTGCTTCAGAACTTCACACTTGACGGCGGAGTGCAGACACCAAGTGGTATGTTTGAGATGCTCAGGTGTTGGACATCTGGCGGCTCGATGTCTGGTGGAGACGCATCACAACCCTCGTCGTAAACGGATTCATATCCGATCTAAGAGGATGGCCTTGCCTGAGAGACAAGAGGATTCCAAGGAGATGGTAGTACCTAGCATTGTGAGTGTGCCGAAGTTGCAAAGTGTAGCGGAGACTTCATTGCCGGGGAGGAAGTCATAACCTCATCGTGTGGCGCTCTCTCTCCCACTTTCACCGGAGGTCTCGGACATTTGGGAGGAGCTCGCGAAGGTGGCTGTGCTTTCCCTCGTGGACGGCTTCGTCAATGAGTCAATTATTCTGGAGGTCATGCCCTCTATCATCAACCTTGATCTTTTAGAGCCAATTACACTTTGAACGACGGCATGTTTCTGGTGCCATTGAAGAATAGAGAGGAAGTCAAGGAGGTTTGTAAACTGGGACAGTTCAAGGTGGTGACCAAGGACGGCCCTTGCACCCTTAAACTCTCTCTTTGGTCGACGGAGATAAGGGCTGATGGACGTGTCTCCGGCGAGGGACAATGGATGCATATTTGGAACCTCCCTCTTTATGGTTGATGCCGAGGTATCATTGAGGAAGTGCTGCGGGTGGTGGGGGAGTTAGTGGCGTTCTCTCAAGCGACGGTTTCGCACAAGCATTTTATCTCAGTGCTGGTGAGACGTAGAGCCGGAGTGTCTCTTCCTCTGGAGATTGACTTCAGTTTAGGTATGAGGAAGTACGTCGTGTTGATCAATGGTGAGCGTGGGACGCTACCCAAGTTTCACAAAGGTTTGGGGAAGTATGTGCTAGCATTGGAGGGGACTGATGCGGATACTGGTGCTTCTCTCGAACGCCGCTTCACTCATGAGATTTCATCGACGGAGAAAGGAAAAACCCAGAAGTTGGCATTCTCTACTGTGGTTGAGCACTACTCCCGCTCTCTTAACAAGGATGTGTGCCTTGAGCTGTGGTCGGATGGGGATCGGCCCACGATGATCCGTATCAAGTCAGATGAGGTTCACTGGAATAGTAGCAGGTTGGTTCCTCAGTCAGCGGTGGTCGAGCCTAGCTCCTACGCTGGATGTGAGGAGGACGCGCCTCGTCAGCAAAACTTCGGCTAACGGACCGCTGGACAATCAAATGTCCAGGTTCGGACCATTGGTCAGAGGGAAGCTCGGTCACCCGGGCGCGCAGGTTCTGTCGCGTAGAAGGTTTTGAGCTTGAGACAAGGGCGTGTCGAGCAGTGGCGAGTTAGGTCTCTGAGCAAGCAGGCTTCCTCTTCTTCGACAGGTGGCGTGAGGGGATTGCACAATGAGGTTTCGTCCGAGGTAGTAGCTCCCAAGGTGGCTATGTCGCGTGATTCCCCTACTGAGGTTTTGAGTTCACGCAACGTGGAGGGCTTGCATTCGTCCGAGGTGGTCACTCCACGTGAGAGGCAGGTATTGAAAGCTGTTGAGGGCCCAGTGGACTTGGATGTTGGGCTGAAGTTAATCTTGGGCCAAGAGAAGGAGCTTGCTAATTTTAATGCTTTCTCAAGGGACCCATTGTTGATTTGTGAGGTGGGCCAAGAGATGGGCCTGAAGGCGTGTGAGGATCCTGTTCCAACTCTGGTTGGCTCAACGGGTTCTGGGCGTGGTTCAGAGAAGTTTACTGACTTGGGGCCTAACGGGAGGGATGGGCCAGATATTGGGCAGGATCTGGATGCTAGTGATAAGTCAGTGAGCATTGTTTTGGGTGGGTATTATTATGCTGGGCCATCCTCTGTGAGTAACTCAGATTTTTTAGGAGTGGACTTTAGCAATGTGAATGTTCCCCCTTCCATGGTACCGTCTTCTGGGTTTCATTGGCAGTTTTTAGTAGGTGTTTGGGCCTTGGTTCTGGCTTTGGTTATCCCGGCTACCGGGGTTGAGAGGTCTGTGGAGGAGCTGAAGGATTTAGAAGGGATTGATACTCAATCCACGGATGGTGCCTTGCCTGACCATATTTCTGAGTCAGATGCTTCAGTATTAGAATTTGAAATGAACCTTCTCGAACTGTTGCCAGATCTTCCTGTTGGAAAGAGTTCTTCTACTGCTGATCAACCGAAGGGTACTAGAAGAAGCGGAAGGCCAAAGAAACCTCCCTCGAGGTTCGATGAGAAGGCGGAGCAACCTAAGTCCTCTAAAAAGAAAGTGTCAAGTGGGGAGGCGTTGGAAGGTACTTCTCTCAAACCTCTCCTTATTTCGGATTGCTCCAATGTGTAAATTGCAAATTATTGTGATGCTTGTGGTGTTGATTTTACTGAGTATGTGAATGAATGCTTTGATCATATTCGTTTGCTTGAAAGATCCCGTTCTGATAGGGGTGTGGCGGAGACCTCTTCGAAGGTCCGCAGTAACCAGTAGTTGTTCATGAATATTGTTTCTTGGAATGTTAAGGGTCTAGGAAGACCGAGTAAGCAGTTTTTGGTTAAAGATATTTTAAACTTGCATTTTGCGGATGTTTGTTGCTTACAAGAATCTAAGTTAGAGATGATTTCTTCGGCGCTTTGGCGTGAGATAGGGTGTAGCCGTTTGGACCATTTTGAGTCCCTCCCCGCTAGGGATTCGACTGGGGGCTTTGTTGTGGGTTGGAATAGTGTTCTCTTCACCGGTAAACTCGAAAGGGTTGGCTCTTTTAGTTTGACGATTGAATTTTGCTCAAAAAGCGACAATTTTACCTGGCGTTGCACTACGGTTTATGGGCCAAATGCGTGGTCTCGTAAAGTGGCGTTCTGGGAGGAACTGAGGGAATGTACTTGTTCGATGAATGTTCCTTGGATGGTTTGTGGTGACTTTAATGCAATCTTTGCTTTGGAGGATAAACCCTCAGGCGCCCCAAATTTGGATGATGTCTGACAGGCTAATGCCTTGATGTTCGACCTAGGCCTGTTGGAGCCCCCGTCTATCGGTCGTAAGTTTACTTGGACTAATGGGCAAGTGGACCCAATCTGGGTTAAGCTTAACCGCTTCCTTGTCAACTATGCCTGGGTGGATAACTACCCGAAGATCCTCCAGAAAAGTCTCCCTAGACTTGGATCCGATCATGTGCCTATTCGGCTTGAAGTGGGTACTTTTTGCTCTGTCCCAAGACCATTCCGTTTTGAACTGCCCTGGACAACTGCGGATGGTTTCCTGGAGCTTGTTTCTCAGTGGTGGACGGACCTTACTCCGATAGGTTGTGGTGCTTTTATTTTTGCCAAAAAAATGGCTTGCCTAAGGGGACAGCTGCGTCACTGGGCTAAGTTCTCTTTTGGGTCGATCAAACTGAAAAAATTGGCACTACTACATGAGATCGATGCGTTAGATATCTCTAAAAAGACTCTATGAATATCGGTTTCTGAATCTAGACAGGAGTTGATCCTTTTGGATAGGCTAGAAGAGATCCGGAAACAAGAAGAGATTTATTGGAGACAAAGATCAAGGCTGCAGTGGCTTAGGGAGGATGATGAAAATGCCAAATTCTTTCATGCTGTTGCGAATGGGCAGAAAAATAGGAACTTCATTCCTTGCTTACATCACGAGGGTGCTGCTTTGTCTAATTCCAAGGATATCGGTAGGGTTTTCACTGCTCGTTTTCTTCAGTAGTTTGGCCGGAAGAGGGATTATAGATTAAAGGTGGACCTCTTCAAACTTTTGGAACACAAAAGTCATGTCGACCTGCAGCATCTGGAACAGCCATTCCTCTTAGAGGAAATCAAGGAGGCAGTTTTTGACTTAGGAGGGGATAAAGCCCCGGGCCCTGATGGCTTTCCCATGCAATTTTTCAAGATCTTCTGGGAAACTATTTAGTTAGACCTACTGAGGTTGTGTGAGGATTTCTATTTTGGTAGGGCCAACTTAGAACATATCAACTGGGCTAATATTGTCCTCATTCCTAAGATTGATGCCCCAGAGTCGCCGGGGGACTACCGACCCATTAGTCTTATAAATTCCTCACTAAAAATCTTATCGAAACTGCTGGCTAACCATCTTAGCAAAGTGATGAAGGATCTTGTCGATCCTGATCAATCTGCATTCTTAAAAAGGCGATGCATCCTGGATAATATTGCCACTGCTGAAGAGTTGCTCTTCAGTATTCATAAGCGAAGATTATCGGGGCATATCTTGAAGGTTGATTTTGCCAAGGCTTTTGATCTGGTTGATTGAGACTTCCTCTTTGATCTTCTGATTGCTAGGGGATTTGGTGGCAGATGGATTGGTTGGATTTAGAAGATATGATTCTGCTCTCTTCTAAGGCAAACATGCTGGTGAACGGGTCTCCTAATGGCTACATTCGATATTGGCGTGGATTGCGACAAGGGGACCCGCTTTCCCCTTTGCTGTTTGTCTTAGTCACGGATGTGTTAAGCGCTATGTTCGCTCATGTGCTGAGGTCTAAAGTGTTGGTCCGTGTCTCATTGGGAGATTATTGGAGCAAGTGCAACCTACACTACGCGGACGACTTACTAGTGTTCACTACGGGAGGTATTAAGGACCTTAGGATCACTAAGCTGATCTTGCTTCTATTTGAAGGCATGTCAGGTTTGGCAACAAATTTTGATAAGACCTGTCTTTTCTCAAGTGTGATGGGTACTCTCCCAGAGGATCGGGTAGCAAAAACTCTTAACTGCGGTGTGGGGTTGCTGCCTGTCACTTATCTGGGGATTCTAATATCTAGGAGAAGACACCGGCGTCAGGATTGGGAAGGGCTTATTCTTAAAGTTAGAAGGCGTCTCTCCTCCTGGAATGTTCAACATTTGTCACTTGGTGGTCGACTTACCTTGGTGAACTTGGTTTTCTTTGCCCTCCCTACTTACTGGATGTCTATTTTCTGTTTACCGAGTTGGGTCATCAAGAAAATTGACCGGATCAGGAGAGATTTTCTTTGGTCGGGCCCTGACATTGCTAACCCGGGGTGTCGACTAGTTAGTTGGAAGAATATTTGTCATTCTCGGGAGCAGGGGGTTGGGGAATTTTGGACTTGCATAACTTCAGTCAAGCTCTCTTGGGTAAATGGTGGTGGAAGTTTGTTACTGATGCCAATTAGTGTGGTGCGCGGGTCATCAAATTTAATTACGGTTTTTCGCATTGGAATTTATTTTCTAATCCGTCTGGCCGTATCTCCTATTTTTGGAAAGGGGCATCTTGTTGCTTGCCGGCGTTTAGAGGACGTATTTCACAGGTTCTTAACGTGGGTGAGGAGACGTTGGTTACAAATGATGGGATGGCGGAGGGCTCGTATAGATGGATGCTCACAGGAAATGGTTTATTTTCTGTGAAATCTTTCTATAATTTTCTAAACGATGGTGGGTGGCGATGTCCGATAGCGAAATTCTTCTGGCGCAACATTTGCCCTCGGAAAAATCAACCTATTCAATTGGCTGGTGTGGAAAAATAGGATTCTCTCTCTTGAGAATTTGGCAAATAGGAGATGCAACAAGCTCCCAACGGCAACCTGTGTCCTATGTCATTCTGCTATGGAAACAGTTGATCATCTTTTTCTACAGTGTCCATTCGTTTTACACCTTTGGGATTATTTTGTTAATCTTCTCCAGTTGCCTGAGCTGCCTTCCACCATGGGCATCATGTGGGATTCGTGGCGGGCGTCGTTGCGTCCTGCAATTAGGATTTTGGGGGAATTAGTCATAAAAGCGCTTGTGTGGAATGTTTGGCTTGCTAGGAATGATTGTATTTTTAACGCCAATTTATTGCCTGCCCATGTGATTATTCTGAAAATTGATCACATGATACTCTTCTGGTTCTCATCTTTTTCAGCGGGCAACAAAGAGAAGTTGGAAGACTCCATGAAGACCATTCGCAGAAGCCTTGAGTTTCTGGGACCTCATGTTGTGAATCCGGAGGTGGTTACAACAGCTGAGGAGTCCCCATATCTGAGCACGAGCTAGTATTCTCTAGAGGAGTTGGAGGGAGCTTTATTCCCTCAGCTGGTTTGGGTTGCTGTTTTGTTTTGGCTTTGTATTACCACATCTAGTGGTTTTATCTATCTTGTATCTTTTTATCTTTAATGAATGTGGTTTATCTACTTTTTTTTTTTTTAAAAAAAAAAATTATTTGTTTACTTAAAAAAAGTCATTAACTCAAATATTTTGCTGCAAGATGTGCAATTATATTTAATTCACCCACTCTTCATGTAAAGCAGAGGAAGGCTTGAGAAGTCACTTCTTTGATGATTCTGAACCTTAGGTAGTTAGTTTATTAAATTCATATTCTTGGTCATTTGCATTAGTTTGAGGATTTGAGTGGGAGTATTTGATTAAAGTATTATTTAAAAAGGGTATAGTTCTAAAAGCTCCAAATCAAGTCTGAATGCAAAAAGGTTTGAAGTGTGGGCTAAGGTTATTAGAAAAAAGTACAGTGTGAACTTTTTAAAAATTGGAAGAATTTATGTATCCTCACTCAAGATTTTATATACAAATATTTTTTTTGAAAAATAAAAAATTCATAATTCATTAAAAAGAACATAAGTCAAATTTTACAAGTAAAGGATATTTATATTAGTTGTACAAAATTCTGGTATATTTTTTTTTCTATTTTAAAAAGTAATTATTAAGTTTTTTTTATGCATTTATTCCTAAGACTATTTTAACTATTCTAGATTTTCATCATTCCTCTTTTAGAATTTTATCCATTATTTCAAAACTGTATTAATTTTAATAATTTGACGGAGCCAGCTTCTTGGAAAGTGTTTTTTTGGTAAAGGAATGTGAATTTTTTAATTGTATATGTTTGTAATGTGATTTTTAAACTTATCGTTTCCAAACACAAATGAGTGAATGAGATTGATGTGTTTGAAGAGTGGTCCAAGAGGATGCATTGTTGTTCTGATTTTTTTAGATAAATCACAATCTATTAAAGAAAAGAGAAATAAAGACTGACTCTATTTTTTTTTTTTTACATGATTTAATAAAAAATAATTTTTTTTTGGATAGAATTGAATACTCCGGGAATGAAAATTCAAAGTCTTTGGTGACATTGACATAAAACCATATATTAAAAGACTTCTAAATAGCACATGCCTTGACTAAGCAAACTGATGGAGAACTTCCTAGTACACCGCACATAGAATACCATTATATGCCATTCACAATTTAAAAACTTTTGTAAATTTTCAATTTTCTTCTGTCTGTGGAATAGAGATTTTTTTTTTTTATTTTAATACAATTTCAATACAATTATCTTTTTTTTTTTTTATAAAGAAAAACATATTAGCTGTTTTTTTAATATTTGTTTTCTCAAAAATTTCAAAATTTAGTAAATAGATTAAAAAGGCATTAGATTATTTGATTTTAAATTATACTATTAGAAAATAAACCATTTATAAATTGTTTATTTGTGTTGTTTGTTCGTTGTTCGTTGTTCCAATTTTTCTAATAAATTTATGATTTATCCATCTTATTTAAAAAAAATTATAAATTATTTAAAAATCTAATAGAAATAGTTCATGCTAAAAAATTGTTCCTCTTTTCCCACTATTGGTGCTGTGTTCTGTGCAATTTGTATTACAACTATTTTATTTGATTTTATTTATTACATTAGCGACTCATATATTTTATTTTTTAAATAAATTTAGAGATCCATCTCCAAAAAAAAAAAAAATTAATATAAATGTGAAATAACATTGAGAATCATGTCACCACTGTAATAACAGTAAGGGGTAATTTTCTTGGTTGAGTACTAATCTTTGGTCATATATCAATTTGAGCACTAACATTCAAAACGTATCAAAGTGAGCACTAACATTTAATTTGGTTACACTTGTGAGGTTGTTGGGGTTTTCTGGTGAGAATTCAGTCATGTGGATACCAGACTCTACCTCATCTTCACTCGTGAATGCTGCCACATCAACAAGTAGGGGCGAAAAGGGGAAAAAGATGATCAGAACAGAGGATGAAGAGGCTGATGTGGCAGCTGACATGGAGGAGAAGTGCACATCTGGAGAAATTACTGATGTGGCATCCTCCGGGGGTGAAGATGATGTGAAGTCCGACGTCCACGTCACTGAATTCTCTCTGGAAAACACCAACAATCTAACCAATATAACCAAATTAAATGTTAATGCTCATTTTGATACGTTTTGAATGTTGGTGCTCAAATTGAAATATAACCAAAGGTTAGTGCTCAACCAAGAAAATTACCCTAACAGTAAGACTATTAATTCACATGTAATAGATCAAAAATTTGACTTTTCCCCATATTATAATTGAGACGAAATAATAAAAAATGTGCATAGGTGTACTTATCCATTTTTTTTTAAAAAAATAAAAATAAACCGCAGCTATATTAAGATAAAGAACAGTACAACCTACTCAACCCAAAAAAGTAGAGAAAATAAAATAAGTCAAAACATAAAACCAAACCACAAGGAGTGATCACAAGAACAACACAGTAGATACAACAATGACAAAAAGAGGAAACACAGCTCCTCGAAAACAAACACTGGAAGCCCCTACTCCCTATTCTGATCATGCAACTCCTCTGTTGCCGATGTCATCAGTGGCTCCTTGACACAAGGTCCCAAAAACTCCAAGCTGCGACAGATGCAAGACATGGAATCCGCAAACTTCGTCTGTCCACTAACCGCAGCTTCCACAGTGTCCCATATTATTAGGAAGAAAAAAAAATCATTAAAAATCATATGTATTCAATTTCATAAAATAAAATAAAATTTATGATTTATCCATTTTAATAAAAATTTTGCTAATATAAATATAAAGGAATATGTACATCTGGGACTGCCATAAATATCTGTTTTTTAGGTGCCCTATGGCGAGGGATATCTGGGACCGCCTTGCTCGCCTTTTCTTTTTCCCACGTATTCCCTCATCCTGTTCGGACCTTTGGGGTGCCTGGTACCGCGAGCTTAACCCTCGGCTCACCTTGTCATGTTCTTTGATTGCTAGAGTGTTCTTGTGGCAAATTTGGCTTGCTAGAAATAACTGTATCTTCAACTCAGTTTTTATTCCTATGCATGCTCTGTTTATGAAAATTTGTCATATGTACATCTCTTGGATTCCAGTGGTCTCTGCTAGGGAATTGCACAAGCTTGAGGAGTCTATTGCTGCGGTCCAGCGCTGCATCCAGTTCTCAGGCCTTCCTCGCGAGGAGTTGGCGCCCGATAGGCACGAGGAGCTCTCTGGCTAGTGTTCCTCTGTGGCTCTGAGTCTTGGTGGAGTCCCTCCCTCCTCCCTTCTGTGTCTCAGGGCGTCCTTTCTGTCCTTGTCGGACTGTCTTATCTTGTCTGTCTGTGTCCTTTTGCTTCCACTTTTAGTGGATGGTCTGTTTACCTTTTGTACTTTGTATTTGCTCTCTTTGTTAATGCATTTGTGGTTTATCCACTTTATCAATAAAAAATATATATATATATATATATATATAAAGGAATATAAAGGAATAGGAGAGATCACTTGTTCAAATTTTTTAGTTCAGATTTCACATCAAAGTCACAATAATTTGTATAATAATAATTTTTGCAACATGCCAAGTCCTTCCCGCGGGATATGAACAGCTCGCAGCGGTTAACCGCTTGCACTTAAATGTCTATGGACTGTTGCACATCATGTGCTCGATAAAAAGCTTCAAAGAGAGGAAATCACTTCTTCAAGTCTTGGGAGTAGTTGTGCTCTTGATTAGTAGCCACTGGGTCCTCTCTGCAATACATGGTATGTCTTCTCTCTTTCTCTCTTTCTCTCTTTCTCTCTTTCTCTCATGCATAGTTTAATCTGCCATGAATTTATTGTTGGTGAATTCTGTGAAGTTGTTTTGGTTTAGTTTAGATTGCTCCTTTTCCTCTTAGCATTGAATGGATTCTATGGAGCTTGCTTTGATTTTGATTTTGCCTTTGCTGTGTTTGTAATTTAACTAATTCTAAGAAGGAAGTGTATATGCTATCATTTGTGTTGATCTGGTTGGCTTACTTGGTTTGCAATAATATAGAATTGCCAAGCTATATACTCCATAGATTGTTGTCTCATTCTTGGGCTCTGATTTTCTTTTTGCAATTTTTTTTTTTTTTTATAATTCTTCCATTATGTTATACTTGGGACATCCATTTAGGGACTTGTTGTAGCTCTTGCTTGAGAAATCCTATTGTGTTGTAACTAAACAAGCTTTGAGGGTAGATACAGTTTGTAGTTCTCTGCAAAAGAAACTGTACTTGGAGAAATTAGCAGTCACTGGAAGCATAGGTTTGTCTTCTCAATTTTAAATTAGGGAATAGTGCGAGCGAGAAAGTCCACTGATTTTACAAGCAAATGAATAATATAGTGAGTAAGCACTGGTGCAGTGTCATGATACACTGCAGATGCTATGTAGTTAGTAAACTGTTTTTGTCTAATCAAATCAGTTGTAAAGCAATATGAATATATATATATATATATATATATATAGGTCTAGGTATCGATCTCCATAGGGATTGAAACTAGAGGATTCCGCGTCTACTATCAAACATAGTCTCAATTTCTTATGCTCCTCGTCCAGCTTGGATGAGTCTACAACTGTGGAATCGACTGAAGATACCTCATTTTCATTATGCTTATGCTGCCATGGACGGATGATCCGTTTAGGAGATTGTTTCCTGGGAGTCCTTTTTTTTTGGTCCCTCCCTCTTTTCTTTCTATCCAGTCATTCCTAATGATTAAGGGCGGTCTCTTCCTTTTGTTTTCTTTGTCTATTTCATATCAACTCTTTATATTCTCTCTTAGTTTGCTCTTGTAAGTATTCCTTTATCACATGGTGTTTCCACCTTCAACCGAAAAAAACAAAAGTATCATTCTCCATGAGCATGCTATTCCTCAAGTCCAAGTTTCTTTTCATCCATAAATCTCAAAATGAGATAATGGTGACCTGAAATTCCAAGAAATTGTCGTGGGATTGAAGTGCACCAGACACCTGTTGTCTTTGTTTCTTTGTCTTGATGTGCTCAATTCTAACTTGTACAAGTTTCCTGCTTGACTGGCTTAATATTGTCTGCTTGGGACCCTGCTGACTTGTCTACGGAGAACCATAGTCACAAGCATCCTCAATTCGGTAGGCAAATTTATATAAAGACTTGGGAAATCTCTTCCAAAAACAATTGGAAAACTTTACTCTGAAACTTCCACTGTTTGTTGTTCTATTCAAGCTTATTGACTATGCAAATTAATAAAGTTTTAATGGGTTCGAGAGTGACACCTTTCCCTCATGATATTTGTTACCAATAGTATTTTCTCATAGCTCCAGACTGAGGTCTCTCACCTTGGAAACAAAGAGTTTTGCCAACTCTTTAATGTTGTTACCCACTGAATTTTCAAGGTGGTTGTCTTTAATATCTATATCTAGTTATTTAATTGATTCCCCTATTCATATTCTAAAACTTAAACCCAAAAAAGCTGGTGAAGTTTTGAACTTGAAACAGATTTTAGACTATACTCTTGGCCGTCAATCCTCTCTGAAGCACTGGTTCTTCTTCATATCATTTTAGCAGATTGCCTTCAAGATGAGTACATGCTCTCATGCTGATCTATCCATTTGATTAATTTCAGCCATTAACCATAAAGCTTCGAAGAAGTTAACGAACAATGTCAGAGAGTCTGACAAACTTTTGCAAGATGCCTCTGAAAATTTTCTTCTGGGCTTTCCTTTTGAAACTCGCACTCTCGGCAAGTGATCATTTTACTTACAATGGTTTCAAGGGTGTGAACCTAAGCCTGGATGGTTTGGCAGGAATCACATCTGAAGGTTTACTGAGGCTGACCAATTCTACCATGCATGAACAAGGCCACGCTTTCTTTCCTGTTCCACTGAGGTTCAAAAGATCTCCAGCAAACAATGTTATTTCTTTCTCTACCACATTTGTCTTCGCCATTTTCCCTGAGCACCCAATGCTTGGTAGTGCTGGTTTTACTTTTGTTCTCTCACCTTCCAAAGACTTGACCAAAGCTTCGCCAAATTATTTCCTTGGCCTCGTCAACCCGACGAACAACGGAAATGCATCCAATCATATCTTGGCTGTTGAGTTTGACACTTGGTATAGCCCTGAAGCAAAAGATATTAACAACAATCATGTTGGAATTGACATCAATAGTTTTATATCTAACCAGTCAACATCTGCTGGTTTTACATCTGATTATGATGGCAAATTTCAGAACCTGATTCTTTTGAGTGGTAAGGCTATGCAAGTATGGATAGAATATGATGAAATAAATATGCAGTTTAATGTAACTTTAGCTCCTCTCTGGACACCTAAACCCAAGATTGCCCTCCTGTCTTCAACCATAAATCTGTCTGGCATTATTTTGGACAATATGTATGTGGGTTTCACTGCTGCAGTTGGAACTAGTTATTCATACCATTACATTCTTGGTTGGAGTTTTAAGATTGATGGTAAAGCTCCAGAGCTTAATCTATCGAACCTCCCCCCACTTCCTCAAACTTCAACATCATTTAAAAAGAATCAGAAGATTCTGTCACTATGGCTGCCCCTGGCCCTTTCAGTGTTTGTTCTAATAACTGCTGCTGCTGTCCTAGTTACAGCAGCAAAGAAGAAAAAATTCTCGGAGTTACATGAAGACTGGGAGCTAGATTTTGAATCCTACCGGTTCCCTTATAAACAACTATACACGGCAACTAGAGGTTTCAAGGATGAGTATCTTCTCGGAATTGGAGGCTTTGGTAGGGTCTATAGGGGAGTCCTACCAGCTTCTAAAGTGGAAGTTGCAGTTAAGAGAGTCTCTCATGAATCCAAGCAAGGAATGAGGGAGTTTGTGGCAGAGATTGTGAGCCTGGGTAAGCTCCGGCACAAGAACTTGGTTCAGCTCTTAGGGTACTGCAGGCGCAAAGGAGAGCTTCTTTTAGTGTATGAGTACATGCCAAACGGGAGCCTTGAGAAATTTCTATTCAGTGAAACCAAGCAAACTCTTGATTGGAGTCTGAGACTTCAGATAATCAAGGGTGTGGCATATGGTCTTCAGTATTTACATGAAGGTTGGGACCAAGTTGTGATCCATAGGGACATTAAGGCCAGCAATGTGTTGCTGGATGGTGATATGAATGGAAGGCTAGGTGATTTTGGACTTGCTAGATTGTATGATCATGGTATGGCTCCTCAGACCACCAATGTGGTAGGAACTCTGGGTTTTCTGGCACCTGAGCTTGCTAGAGCTTGCAAGGTTACAACCAGCAGTGATGTGTTTGCCTTTGGAGCTTTCCTACTTGAGGTTGTCTGTGGGAGGAGAGCCATAGAGCCAAATAAACAAGAGATGGAACAAGTTTTAGTGGACTGGGTGTTTACAAATTGGAAAATGGGAACCTTATATGAGACAAAGGACCCAAGGTTGGGAAAGGACTATGCGTTGGAAGAGTTAGATTTGATTTTGAAACTTGGATTGTTTTGTTCACATCCCTTGCCTTCCGCCAGACCAAGTATGAGACAAGTTACACAGATTCTAAATGGCGATGCACTTCTTCCACCACTACTTCCTTATCAATGTCATTTTAGTGATATTGATTCAGAGGTGAATAAAGGAGCTTCTAGTTTTGTGGCCATTGACAGAACCACACTGAAGCACTTTACGTATTGAATTAACACTTTGTTTCACATTGTTTGTTAAGAAAGAACCTCTATTTTCTTCAATATATATCAGTCTTTCCAGTTTGTTCCTAAATTCATGTTTAACTAGTTTGAAATCTGTATAATTGTAACTTGTAAGTTTCAATAAATTTCATTCTCGTTTGTTTGAATGATGTTAGTTGTGATTTATCTTAAAATGTCATTTTCGCGCCTTGCTTCTTCATGCAGTAGTTTCTAGAATAAGGGAGGCTAGTCACTTTTCTAAGGCCTCAACTATTCCATCTTACTGACAATCAAATATGTGCAGCTTCATCCTTCTCAGAGAACCAACAAAAGTTATCTTCAACACAGATGTCTTATTAATAGCCTGTAGGTGAGTTTTGCAGTGGTTATCATATAAAATGCAAAAGGAGCAGTATTGTTATATGAGACCTTATGCATCTGTGGGTTGTTCAGGAGGCTGCTGATGGTTCAACATGGATGCATGATGCAAGTTCGGTAAAGTTCATGCTCAAATCCAATTCTTTTTGTGGGCTCATTTTTTTCTTCTAATTAATCATAATCAATGCTTTTGCCTTCCAGATTCCAATTGGAAGCCAGTCAGTAGTTCAATAACATGTGGATTGCATGGAGAAAAAAGTTCCCAAGTTTATGGATTTTGAAGACTTGAGAACCGGAATTCATTCCCCAGAAGAGTTATATATTGTGATTTGGAGCAACCAATGAACCCGATGATATCTTGGTTTCTGAGAACGACAGTACTCTGGCTTCTACTACTACACATCACATCTTCTGCTGAAGACTACAATTTCACCTTCAATGGATTCCACAATGCAAATCTCAGCCTCGATGGCAATTCAAGCTTCTCTGCTAATGGGATCTTGCAAATCACCAATGCAACACAGCAATCCAAGGGCCAGGCCTTCTACCCTTCCCCGCTCCGCTTCAAGATGTCTCCATCCTCTGCTGCTCGCTCCTTCTCCACCACCTTTGTATTCGCCATTGTTTCCCAGTACCCTGGCTTCAGCAGCTATGGTTTCACCTTCTGCATCTCTCCAACCAAGGCGCTTGATGGAGAGTCTGGCCACTACATGGGCCTTCTCAATTCTACAAACAATGGACACCCAGGGAACCACATCATTGGTGTAGAGTTTGACACCATACTCACACCAGAATTCCAAGACATCGATGACAACCATGTTGGCATTGATATTCAGAGTGAGATTTCAAACAGCTCACACACTACTGGATATTATACAGGTAATACTAATGCAGACTTTCACAACCTGAGTCTTAGCAGTGGGCAGCGGATGCAGGTATGGGTAGAATATGACAGCAAAGTTTTGCAACTTAATGTGACTTTAGCTCCATTTCGAGTGCCAATGCCTAAAAGGCCTCTCCTGTCATTCAATGTTGATCTCTCCAGCCAAATATTAGAGGAGATGTATGTTGGCTTCACATCATCTGAGGGTGATGACCTTACTTCCCATAGCATTCTTGGTTGGAGTTTCAATATGGATGGAAAGGCAACTGATCTTGATCTTGACAGCTTGCCTTCACTCCCTCAGAGCAACACTAAGAACCATAAATCCATGCTCTGGACAGTCTGGTTGGCTGTGTCTGTGTCTCTATGCTTGTTAACAGCAGTTTTGATTATCAGGCATGTAGTGGCCAGGAGAGCCAAATTTGCAGAGCTACGCGAGGACTGGGAACAGGAGTATGGTCCTCATCGTTTCTCATATAAAGAACTCTTCCAAGCCACAGAAGGTTTCAAGGATAGACACTTTCTTGGATTTGGAGGCTTCGGTAGTGTCCACAGAGGAGTGCTACCCACAACCAAAGCAGAAGTGGCAGTCAAGAAAGTCTCTCATGAATCAAGACAGGGAATAAGGGAATTTGTTGCTGAGATAGTGAGCCTTGGCCAGCTCCGGCAAAGGAACTTAGTCAAGCTCTTGGGCTACTGCCGCCGTAAGGGAGAACTACTCTTAGTCTATGAATTCATGCCCAACGGCAGTCTTGACAAGTATCTCTTCAGTCAAACAACGCCATGTCTGGACTGGAACCAGAGGTTCAGAATCATCAAAGGAGTGGCTTCAGGCTTGCTCTACTTGCATGAAGAGTGGGTGAAGGTGGTGATTCACAGAGACATCAAAGCTAGCAATGTGTTACTAGACAGTGAATTCAATGCAAGGCTTGGGGACTTCGGCCTTGCTAGATTGTATGATCATGGGACTGATTTTCAGACAACTCATGTTATGGGGACAATGGGGTATCTAGCTCCAGAGCTAGCAAGGAGAGGCAAAGCCACAACAAGCAGTGATGTGTATGCATTTGGAGTGTTCCTTCTTGAAGTTGCATGTGGCCGAAGGCCGATAGAACCCAACGTAGATTTAGATGGAGAGGATGTTGTTTTGATTGAATGGGTGTTGGACAGTTGGAGAAAGGGAGACATTATTGCTTCCTGTGATGGCAGGCTACAAAAACAGTATGTTTTGGAAGAAATGGAGCTTGTGCTGAAGCTGGGGTTGCTCTGTTGTCATCCTATGGCCAGTTCCAGGCCAAGCATGAGGCAAGCCATGCAGTTCCTGAATGGAGATTCCACCCTCCCAGAATTCTCACCTTTTTCATTGAATCTTGATTTCTTGATCTCTCATGCAGATGAAGGATTTGATAACTTCATGCTATCTTGTCCATCTTCAGTTCCTTCAACTGTTTCTCTTCTTTCTGATGGCCGCTGATGCCTGCAGTTATTCTTTTCTTTTCTTGTATTAAGTAGTGATCTTTGGCTATGAAATTAGTTTGATAAATATGTTGTTGTTCTTCTCTTTTATTTAGTTATGTAATCTATGTGCAACTTTGTGGAGATTAAATGATAAAATCAGGCTGAAGGTTGAATGAAATTGCCTCTGTTCTTTCTGTTGCAAGGATTTGCACTGGTTTCTTATAAACTTTGTTTATGGACAATTAATCATGGCCTGCATTAACAGCAACACATTTAAGGATGAAAGACTGTCACATGCATTGAGCTTAGATTTTCGAACAGGATACTTCAAAGTCAATGCCCTATTTTGGCAGGGAAGTAGCTTAATTTGACAGGCATTTGGGTGTCAATTTCACACTCATAATAATCCCATTTTCAAGGGTCGCATGAGGCTTGTGACTTTAATGTAGTTTTAATTCATTTACTTTCCAAAAGGCAAATAGCTTATAAGAATTTTCAAATTAGCCCAGAATGAATAATTTGCACTTATTATTCTTATGTTTTTTTCCGAAGGTGAGTAAACCATATTCTTCCATTAAAGAGAAAAAAATGCATAAAACACAATACCTACAAATAAATAACAATAAACAAAAAACACATCCAAACGCAGTCCACTATGAGCAGAGACTAAAAGATGACCACAAAAACTTCACTGGTGGAATAGGAGTAACAAACACCAATATAGCTCACAACATAGAAATGATAATATAGTAAAAATAGGATAGTCTTCAACCATCTAAGGGAGGACTTAGAAGTAGTCTAGTTGTGGTAGCTCTCTACTAATATGATTTTTTTTCTCGATTGCTTGGTTCTGTATGTTGTTCAAAAAACTCTAAACTATGTTTTGCTAGCACAACTGAGTTTTCTGACAGGGTCTTCATCGCATCTGGTGTAGTTATAATCCATGATAGAAATATGTAAATTATTTTAACAATAATGGAAGAGCATGTAGTGTACTTATCACGGATAATACAAGCATTTCTCTCTAGTTAAATATTTCATGTTATAGGCCTAACTAGGAGATCCCTTGCTTCTCAGGTTGGATGGGGGAATTGGGCTCTTTAGCTCTCCCATAAGTCATGCATGGATCTAGGTGGGGAGTGGAGGCTAAACACCTGGGTAAAAAAAATGCCAAATATAATCAACTATGGGGCAGAAAGGAAACATGTGGTTTACTGATTCAATTGTTGCATAACAGAGACCACAGGTGGTGGTCTACAGCATGTTACATTTTCTCATAGCCAATTCTCTAGAGTGAGAATGTTCATGCTAACTATTTAAAAAGATTGATCTTTTTTTCGGGCAGGCACCTTTCTAAAAGGATTCAACTATGACATGTCGGTCAGATGTCAGGCACCACTACTTGTAATTACATTTTTTATATGTAACGGAGGTTTTTTTTTCCATAATATTTACATTGAATTTTTAAATACTTTTAATGAAGGACTTTTATAAAATATTTCCGAAACGATAAGCTATCGATCTTGAAGAACTTGATGTCCACATCAACACAGGCTAAGCTCACATCACATCTCTACGGTGACACTAAGGATAAATGATCTACATACTGATCGTTTTCTTAGTGTCATAGTATCATAGCGATTTTTTTTTTTTTTTAGGCTATCCATTTCTAGTGGATTGTCATAACCAGTCTCTCTATAGTCCTTTATTTAATTCTACTCCATACGACAAATTTTATTTTATTTATTTATATGTTTCTTTTATAAAATTACAAATTTATCCATTTTTATTTTTTAATAAGACCGAGCTACCTCTATTTGAATTGCGAACTATTTGAATATATATATATATATATATATATATCTCAGAGATTGAGGGGTAATTTAGTATTTTACAACAGAGCAAGGGGGTTGCTGGGTATGTACCGAGTAATATAACGGCAGCTTCGTTGGCGGGCGGGACTTCGACAGCATTTCTCTCTATTTTTTTTTTCTTCCCTCTCTTTCTTCTCTGCGCACGTCATCAGTTCGACAGAAAGTCTCAAAGAGAGGAAATCGCTGTAAGCCTTTCCGGCGACTCAAACATCCAGCTTTCTCGACATCCAGGGAGTGCATTATCTCTGGAATGCCTGGTGCGTGTTTCTCTTCCATTGATTCATAAAGCCGCATGTTGATTTGTTTTTCTACGCTTTTCTCTCCTTCAAATTCAGTATTGGATGCGTTTTATGGAGAATGAAGTATTGAGTTTTGTTTGCATGCTTGTTTTCATCATTTTGGTTATTTTGATGATGACTTTGCTGGTGCTCTGTTGGGAGATTTTTTTTTCATTCTACTGTAGATGTTCGCGTTTTAATTCTTGTGATATTGATTGGTCTCTGTTAATATAGAAGTTTCAACGCATTAGTTTGGGAACTTTCGGTGCCATGACTTTAAATACGGTTGTTGTCTTGGACTTTAGTTTGCAAAGGCTTGCAAGGTCACAACTAGCGGTGATTAATTTTTCTTTAGAGCTTAATTGCTTGAATTTTCTTGTGAAAAGAGACCAATTGAGCCAGAGAAACCTAATATTTGGCAGGTTTTTGTAGATTGGGTGCTTGCAAATTGGAGAAAGGTTAATCCTAAATTGGGGGAGCTTTGCTTAGAACGGAGTTAGATTGGTACTGAAACTTGGATTCCTTTATTTGTTCCTTACCTATAGCAAGTGACCAATTCATGAATGTTGGCATCTTATTCTTCATCTACTGGTTAATTTGATGTTCTATTGATTCAATAAAGCTCAAATATGCCTTATGATTTTTCCCTCCATGTCAAGTGGATTGTTTCTATTTAACTGTAGTTAGAATGAATTCTGACAATGGTTTTTATAAAATTCCTTCCACGATAAAAGTTAGTATGACTTAAAATCTCAGTACCCTCTCCCCTCAGTTGTGCCTGTTATATCTAGTTGATAATGCTAATTAATCTTAGGATATTTTTGTCTCATCGCTTGTATTCTAGTTTAGTATATTGATGGGGTTTGGGTTAGATTGGTTAACCTAAGCCTCCTTTTCTTTTTGTGGTTGCAATTTAGAACTGTTTGTTGAGTTTCTAGATCTAGTGATGGTTTCCAAGTTCTATTCTTTTGATGTTTGGATTGCATCTAAGGGTCTCTAAATTTTCCTCATCTATCTACAATCCAACATGAGCAGCCTCATCCTTTTAAAGAATTAAAAAATATTTTTGTTGTCAGATGGCACTTTGAAACATTTATAGCAATGATGGTATTGAACCATGAATTACATGTGAAGGTGAAAGTTTAGTTCTATTTTCCATATCCAAAATAAAACAATGGTTTTCCTCAGTTGCTTATGCCAGTGCAAAGTGCTAAGCAGCTAAAGAACATTTTTTTAGACTAGATTTCTGTTAAAATTAAAGCACTCTGACAGTAGTGAAGAGAACTCTAGATAAAATCATGAAGGGATATCTACAGACTTGGATAAGAATGTTGCGATATTTTTGAAAAAAAATATTGAATAGTTTTTAAGGTCTACATGTGAAGAATGTCTAAAAAACATTTAGAGATTACTTTGTCAAAAATCAGAAAGTTCTAGAACCTTGTACAAACTACTATAAGTACCCCTTAAGTTGTAACGTTTGAACACAAGTCTTGAATAAAGAAACCTTTCTCAAACTAGTCCCCCAACTCCTTAAGTCCACATTTCAAACTTTCACATTCAAATCTCATTTCAAAGTCTCTTACAACTCTACCCTCTCTGAACCTTACTTCAATCCAACATCCATACCCAAATCCTCACATAAAAAATTTATTATCTAGGAGGCATGCCATTCAAGTTGAAATTAATGGTATATATTGGTTGTTGAGACCATAATGTTGATACCTATTAGATCTCCATTTTTATATCCTCCATTCAAATTTTAAATTTTGAACCATAGCATGTGTCTGACTTCGTACCTAGTACTGAGAGTTAGTCCTGAGTGTTGCAAGTAATAAAGTTTATGCCTTGTGCATTCCTCTTCCTGAATTGCTGCATAATCATCTCAGTGATCCAATGATTGTCAAGAGTGAGGCTTCAAGAAATGAACTATCAGCCCTTCAATGTCAAGGGCATGTTTCTGTTCAGCCGCTGTTGATTGAATTCTTATGTTCATAACATTCATTGTGAGATCATCACATGTTTCTCCAGTAAATGTATAGTTTTATACAGTTAGCTAGTTGATTTTCCTCTTCTGATTCTGAAATCATTAATTGTAAAGATTATGCCTTTGGAAGTCAAACTGCTTGTAAACTCTAGTCTTGGGGACTGAGTCAATCCTCTCTGGAATGCTAGTTGTACTTCATATCTCTACAATTGATTGGCTATATGTATCCAAGGTGCCTACACATTATTGTGCTGACTAATCTGTGAATAATTTCAGCTAAAACCTCTGAAGCATTGTTGAAGATAACTAACAATTATCAAAGACCTTGCCGACCTTTTCCAATATGCTTCTGAAAATTTTCATCTATACTCTCCTATTCAAGCTTGCGTCCTTGACTGCTGGTGATTTTACTTATAATGGATTCAAGGGTGCTAACCTCAGCCTGGATGGACTGGCAGCATTGACACCCAATGGTTTGCTGAGACTGACCAATATTAGCAAGCATGATCAAGGCCATGCCTTCTCCAGCGTTCCACTTCAGTTCAAAAGATCTTCAATGGATACCGTCATCTCTTTTTCTACTGTCTTTGTCTTCTCCGTTGTTCCTGAGTATCCCATGTACGGCGGCCATGGGTTTGCTTTTGTTCTCTCCCCCTCCATGCGCTTGTTGCAAACTTTGCCAAGTTACTACCTTGGCCTCTTCAATGCAACCAACAACAGAGATCCATCCAATTACATCTTCGCTGTTGAGTTTGACACCTTAAACAACGCTGAAGTAGCCGACATTGATGACAACCATGTAGGCATTGACATCAATAGTCTGATATCTAACAAGTCAGCCTCTGCTGGTTTTACATCTGACGATGATGGGCAGTTTAAGAACCTGAGACTTTGGAGTGGTGAGCCAATGCAAGTTTGGATTGAATATGATGGTCTAAATATGCAGCTTAACGTGACATTGTCCTCTCTCGGGAAGCCAAAACCAAAGATTCCTCTCTTATCATCTACCATAAATCTTTCTAGCATAATTATGGACCATATGTATGTGGGATTCTCTGCATCAACAGGAATAGCATATTCGTACCATTACATTCTTGGTTGGAGCTTTATGATGAATGGAAAAGTTCCTGAGCTTAATATCTCAAGCCTCCCTCAGCTCCCTCAAACTATGACATCATCTAAGGATAAAACAAAGGCTATATCAATATGGTTGCCTGTATCTCTTTCAGTGCTTGTGCTAATGACTGTTGCTGCTGCAAGGATGATAATGGTGAGAAAGAAAAGATTCTCTGAGCTTCTGGAGGACTGGGAGCTAGATTTCGAGCTTCATAGATTCTCTTATAAACAACTATACAAGGCAACCAGAGGTTTCAAGGATGAGTATCTTCTGGGTGTTGGAGGGTTTGGCAGGGTCTACAAAGGAGTTCTGAAAGACACTAAAGTTGAAGTTGCAATCAAGAGAGTGTGCCATGAATCAAGACAAGGAGTGAGGGAGTTTGTAGCTGAGATTGTTAGCCTCGGTCAGCTTCAACACCGGAATCTGGTGCCACTACTGGGCTACTGCAGGCGTGAAGGTGAACTCATCTTGGTGTATGAGTACATGCCAAACAGGAGCCTTGATAAATTTCTATTCTGTGAAGGCAAATCAACTCTTAGTTGGAGTCGAAGATTTTGGATAATCAAAGGTGTGGCCTCTGGTTTGCTGTATTTGCATGAAGATTGGGATAGAGTTGTAATTCACAGAGATGTCAAGGCCAGCAACGTGTTGCTGGATGGTGATATGAACGGAAGGCTTGGTGACTTTGGATTAGCTAGATTATACGATCACGGTGGTGTTCCTCAAACCACCCATCTTGCCGGAACAGTTGGTTATCTAGCACCCGAGCTGTTTAGAACTTGCCGGGTCACAACCAGCAGTGATGTGTTTGCATTTGGTGTTTTCCTTCTAGAGGTTGCTTGTGGAAGGAGGCCAATAGACCGAGAGAAAGCAGACAACCAGGAGGTTTTGATAGATTGGGTGTTGGCAAATTGGAGAAAGGGAACAATTATGGAAACAAGGGATGAAAGACTGGGAGAGGAGTATGTGGCAGAGGAGTTAGAGTTGGTGCTGAAACTTGGATTACTCTGTTCACATCCTTTGCCAACAGCTAGGCCGCGCATGAGGCGAGTAACACATCTCCTGCATGGTGACATCCCTCTTGCTGATCCTCTGCTTAATCAATTAATTACCAAAGATTCAACATTTGTCAAGTATGAGGGGTCTAACGCATATGCCATGTCATTTACCTCCATGTCGAGTGAATCATTGCTATTTAGTGGCCGTTGATTGAATTGAACTCTTTCTGTTCACAATTTATAGTGTGTCATCATGAAATATCATATTTCCCATCTTTAATACATGTATGTATACATTTTTGCTAGTTGAATCTTAGCAAGTCAATTTTACTATTTTGATTGGATTCTACCTGTGGTTCATATGAAAAATCTTTCCTCCATTATTACTTAGCACTTTGGTACACTGTCTCTTTAGTCGTGTCTAACTTCTTCCTTCTCCTACTATGTTAATTTCTATTCAAGACATCGAAATGATACATGAGTGCTATGGTAAATGTGTGCAGTTGTTCTCTTTGCTTTAATTGATACAGCAAAGCTGAAGATTCAGTGGAATTTTATTTTATGGTTTCTCCAAGTTTGATTGATTATGATTTTTACGAGGAAAGTTTAACGTTGTTTGTCGGAACTTAATTAATTAAGCTTGACCAGTTATGTTTGTAGCATCACATTCACAGGAAGCTTCAGAACATGTGCCTTTCCCTGCAGGTTAGTTTGGAGTTAATGACTCAATCTGACAGCCATCCGTTTGTCTATTTTCTACTTACATCTCATTTTCAAGAGAACACATGTCAGTTGTGATTCCAAATGTAAAGACAAATACTTTATAAGAATTTTCAAAAGGGATAAAAATGAATGATTCTGCAGTCAAAAAAACCTTATTTTGATTTGTAGTCTAAATATAAATCGAATTTCTTTTTTTTATTGAAGATGATAATAATAGCCGCCTCTCAGTGAACCACTGCCACTAGACTAACGAGGATCGCTCATGTCATTCTGACAGTACTATAATGACCGCTGTGAAGTCTTTACCAATTTCCACAGGAAGTCATCTGCTTGAGGTCTCATACAGAGTCTATGGAAGTCTATCCAGTGGTTGATGATCTTGTAGCGCACTCCCTCAAAAGAGAGAAAGCCTGGTGTGTGTTTCCTTCCTCTTCCACTCATGCTTTGTTTCTTTGATGAAGTCTCATGTTACTAGCTTAACTGCTAGCTGCATCACTTCACAATCTGTGCCTTCTCTCTGAAGTTTATTCTTTTACTTAAGGTTGTTCCTGTTGATTTTTGTTTTCTAGTCCTTTCCTTTGTCATTATTTTATTTTATTTTATTTTATTTTGAAACCACATGCATTAATAGAGAAAGTTCCTTTGTCATTCAGCTATGGAAAGTTCAGTCTAAAAAGCACTGAATACATTCTATTAAGTGTTAAGCTATATTTGTGTTTTGTGGGTCATCATTTGCAGTAATCTTGATGATGACTTTGCTAGTGCTCTGTTTGGAAATTTACTGATTCTAATCTAGGAAAAGTAGATGATCCCTTGTTCATTGATATTGATATATAGGTTAATTGAACCATGTTGATATAGATATATCGTCAATGAGTACCGTCTCTAAGATATCTGCCTGTTATTGTTTCAGCTACGAACTGTCAAGCTTTAAAGAAGATAACTAACGATTATCAAAGACTCAGACGACCTTTTCCAGGATGCTTTTGAAAATTTTCATCTGGCATCTCCTTTTGAATCTTGCACTCTCAACTGCAAGTGATTTTACTTATAATGGATTCAAGGGTGCTAACCTCAGCCTGGATGGTTTGGCAACATTGACTTCTGATGGTCTGCTGAGACTGACCAATATCAGCAAGCATGAGCAAGGCCATGCCTTCTCCACTGTTCCACTTCAGTTCAAAAGATCTCCAATGGGTACTGTCATCTCTTTCTCTACTGTCTTTGTCTTCGCGATCACCCCTGAGTACCCCATGTTCGGCGGCCACGGGTTTGCTTTTGTTCTATCTCCTTCCATGCATTTGATCCAAACATTTCCGACTCGTTACCTTGGCCTATTCAATTCAAGCAACAATGGAAATCCATTGAATCACATCTTCGCTGTTGAATTTGACACCATTGAAGATACTGAAATGGCTGACATTAATGACAACCACGTAGGGATTGACATCAATGGTGGTATATCTAGTAAGTCAGAGCCTACAGGTTTTACATCTGATGATGATGGGCAGTTTAAGAATCTAAGCCTTGTGAGTGGTGAGCCAATGATAGCTTGGATAGAATATGATGGAATAAATATGCAGCTCAATGTGACAGTATCTCCTCTCTCTATGCCTAAACCCAAGCTGGCTCTCTTATCTTTTACTGTAAATCTTTCTAACGTAATTTTGGACCATATGTATGCCGGTTTCTCTGCATCAACAGGATTACCTTGCTCGTTCCATTACATTCTTGGTTGGAGCTTCAAGATGGATGGAAAAGTTCCTGAGCTTAATATCTCTAACCTCCCTCGGCTCCCTTCATTGATGACATCATCTAAGGATAAAACAGAGACTATATTAATGTGGCTTCTTTTATCTCTTTCGGTACTTGTGCTAATGGCTGCTGCTGGTGCAAGGACGATAAGCGTGAGAAAGAAAATATTCTCTGAGCTTCGTGAGGACTGGGAGCTAGATTTCGAGCTTCATAGGTTCTCTTACAAACAACTATACAAGGCAACCAGAGGTTTCAAGGATGAGTATCTTCTGGGCGTTGGAGGGTTTGGCAGGGTCTACAGAGGAGTTCTGCCAGACACTAAAGTTGAAGTTGCAATCAAGAGAGTGTGCCATGAATCAAGACAAGGAGTGAGGGAGTTTGTAGCTGAGATTGTTAGCCTCGGTCAGCTTCAACACCGGAATCTGGTGCCACTACTGGGCTACTGCAGGCGTGAAGGTGAACTCATCTTGGTGTATGAGTACATGCCAAACAGGAGCCTTGATAAATTTCTATTCGGTGAAGGCAAATCAACTCTTAGTTGGAGTCAGAGATTTTGGATAATCAAAGGTGTGGCCTCTGGTCTGTTGTATTTGCATGAAGACTGGGAGCGAGTTGTAATTCATAGAGATGTCAAGGCCAGCAATGTGTTGCTGGATGGTGATATGAACGGGAGGCTTGGTGACTTTGGATTAGCTAGATTATATGATCACGGTGGTGTTCCTCAAACCACCCATCTTGCTGGAACAGTTGGTTATCTGGCACCCGAGCTGTCTAGAACTTGCCGGGTCACAACCAGCAGTGATGTGTTTGCATTTGGTGTTTTCCTACTAGAGGTTGCTTGTGGAAGGAGACCGATAGAGCCAGAGAAAGCAGAAGACCAGCAGGTTTTGTTGGATTGGGTGTTGGCAAATTGGAGAAAGGGAACAATTGTGGAAACAAGGGATGAAAGACTGGGAGAGGAGTATGTCGCAGAGGAGTTAGAGCTGGTGCTGAAACTAGGATTACTCTGTTCACATCCTTCGCCAACAGCCAGGCCGAGCATTAGGCGAGTAACACAAATCCTGCATGGTGACCTTCCTCTTCCTGATCCTCTGCTCAATCAATTAAATACCAAAGATTCAGCATTTGTCAAGTATGAGGGATCTAACGCATATGCCATGTCATTTACCTCCATGTCGAGTGAATCATTGCTATTTAGTGGCCGTTGATTGAATTGAACTCTTTATGTTCACAATTTATAGTGTATCATCATGAAATATCACATTTCCCATCTTTAATTCATATACTTTTATTTTTGCTAGTTGAATATTAGCATGTGGCATGCCAGTTTTACTATTTTGATTGGATTCTAGCTGTGGTTCATATTAAAAATCGTTCCTTCATTATTGCTTTGCATTTTGGTACGCTGCCCCTAATTAGTTGTGTTTAACTTCATCGTTCTTCTATGTTAATACCTATTCAAGACATAGAACTGCTACCTGAGTGCCATATGAATCTATGGTAATTAAGCGTTTTCAGTTATTTCTCTTTTTGCTTGTTTTTAATTTTAAAAGGTTAATAAACCACATTCATTAATAACAAAAGAAAACCAAAAGAACAACCAACATTCCACTAGTTGTGGAAACAGAAAACGACATAAATAGAGAAATAGATAAAAGGGAGGAACAACGGGTCTCCTCTCTGACCCCAAACTGCCTCAAAGTCTACTCCTCCCTACCAACCTGATCCTCCTCCGACATGTGAGTGGCCTCCAGCCCCTCTGAGCGAGGTTCCACGAACTCTAAGCTGCGCCTGATAGCGGAAATAGGGGCAGTCAGCTGCTCTCTCAATTCCTCAGTAGCTGCAGAGAACCATGATAATAACAAATAAGCAGTCTTGATCATAATAGCATAAGGTTTTTCACATTTATCAGAAAATAAGCAGTCTTGATCAAAAAGCGAAAATAGGGGCTTGATTGTTTATATATTTATTTATTTTTGAATACGTGGATAAATTAGGATTTATTAGAAATGAGAAACAAGAGTCAGAAGATAGTCCAAACTGACAGAAACACAACGGAAGAGGGTCCACCAAATACAAACTCACAAGAAGTGGGTGGGACTACAAAATAGGAAGGCAGACTAAGAAAAATAACATGGGCCAGTGTTGGGGAGGCAAGCCTCCTCAATACAAAGTTGGCTTAACAGATTAGTCCTGACTGTCTCTCCTGGTTGCTCGCACTGTCCGAATGGAACCCTAAAAACTCTAAGCTTTTCCTCATTTAGCTGATTGAGTCCTCCAGCTTCGTGAAATTTTATTCTATGGTTTCTCACAAATTTGATTGATTATGATTTTTAGGAGGAAAGTTTAATGTTATTCATCATAAATTAATTAATTAATCTTGACCGGTTATATTTGTAGTCTTCGCCAGTCCAGCTTCTCTTTTCCTTTTCTGTGTTATTTTTGCTTTATTCTGAACTTTGCATTTCTCACGCCTGGTGAGGAATTTTTTTTGAAAAGTGGATAAACCACATGCATTAGAAAGGAGAAGTATAGACTGAATCATAAGAACCACTCAAACACACTACCCCCAAGGAAATAGAAAGAAGAGAGAAACAAAAGAACACAAGAACCACCAGGGGTGATCACAAAACCAAAAGACCGAAAAAGAAACAACCCTAGAGGAGGAGTCCTCTAGGGACAAGTCAGACTAGCAATCACTAAATCGCGCCAGTGTTTGGGAAGTTCTCAGGGGGGACACTCGGTGCCGGGTCTGTAGAGGAGAGAAACTCAAGGCTACGCTTGACCTTCGCCAAAGGTTCCTCCAATCAAGAGCTGCAGAAAACAACAGAAGAAGAATATGTTCTATTTTAACAATAATGGAAGCAATTGGAATATAATTAGAATTAAAAATGCGCGCATTTCTTTCAATCCAAATGTTCCATGTAACTGCACACACAATCAAGTCCCAGAGATAAATGAGCGGCTTTTTGATGTTTTTCCTCCACATGTGTCACGCCCCGAACCCGGCTCGCCGGACCCAGCGCGCAGACAAATGGCTGTAGATCCACAGGGCGTTAACCAAGTAGACCTGCAAGGCCTCAGAACCTGATTTAGGACAGACAAATCTATAACAACCCAACTGAGTTACAGGATTACCAACTCTACAAAGTACACAAAACCGGAATACAGAAATCCAAAATACAAAATATAGGAATACAGGGATAGACAATGATAAGAACTCAAAATTTACAACAGACAAGACAACATCTATAGACAATCTTTCAAGATCCACGCTGGTCTGTCACTCTTGATCTGAAAAGGATTTAAAGAAAATCCATGAGCTCACTAGCCCAGTAAGTAATCAAGAAATTGATCAAAAACAACAAGGTTTATAAATCTCAAATTCAAATGGCAAGAACAATTAACCTTTTCAACTCAAATTGAACAGAGTTTACAAATAAATAGCCTATTAGGGGTGAAATTCCCAAAAAAAAAATGTCGTTAACCAAAATATTGCATGTAAAAGAATTATCAGTTTTCAAAATTGTCAAACAAAGATATAGTAAATCATCAAATATGAGCATAGGTCTCCAAAGCATAGTTAGACTAAGCCAGAAATTTTAGAGGTATGTTTCAATTATACCGGATTTTCAGAATATTACAAGTTTTCGAAATAAAAATTTAAATAACTTATATAGTATAATATTCTAATAAAAGAATATATCCAAATATGTCATTCACCAACAATTGAAAACCAGAAACATGATCTCAAGATGCAAAAACTTCAAGGCAGGATAAAAAGTGTGCCTAAGATATACCCGGAAATTAAACACATAAATAGTACAATTGAAAGAAAAATCAAAATCAAAAGTCAAAGCAGAGATTAACAGGTTCCAGAGTATGTCTCCAAATTCATTGTAAATGCCAAAGGTCATTTGTTTATCCTTGGTGACAGACCCGAGCCAAAATAACAGAAATCATTTATTTACCCTCGGTGACCCGAGACTGAATACCAGGTGGCCGTTGATTATTTCACTGAACGGACACTGTGCGAAACTGTAGTCTCATTTTTCCAAAATTACTTGTCGACAAGATCAGGGTTTAACCCCCACTGACAGGGTTGCATATCGCTCATTTGGAGACCAAAATATTCAAATACAAAAAATATTTACAAGGTACAAATTCAGAAATCACCAAATTCCTCCGATTCCCAAATCCGCAGAAAATAAATTAAATTTCAAGATCCCACTTTTTGGGAGAATTAAAATATACGGAAATTAAAGATTAAGTAAACAAAACATTTAAAATTATTTAAAATACTAAATTCTTGAAACTAAAGTAAAACAAATATACAACTAAATAAATAATGGACATAATTTAAGCGGATCATACCAACGTCTGGATTAAGTACACAGTTCAAAACATTTAATATAGTCATCTAAATGAAATCACAATACTAGTATAAATAATAAATCAATAACCAAAACAAAGTGAAAAGTAATCATTAAATTAAGACCATTGAATAAAAATATCTAAACATACATATTCAAAAATAATAATTTCAATATTAACAAAAATAACAGATATTCAAAATAAAATAACAAGACAATTAATTTACCGAATAGAATAATTTCTCGAATACTAAAATACGGAATTACCAGTGGATTATTTATAATATTCATAGCAAAATAGTTTTGTAGGGCAAATTCGGAATTTTCAAAATATTCAATTCAAATACCCAGAATCACTGAAATACTAAGGTAGAGTTTCTAAAACATGCCAAACTTTATAATCCAAATATGATCAAATATTCCTTTAAACAAAAGTTGCAAGCTCCCACTCCTATGAAATTTTAAATATAGAATCAAATAATATTAGAACTTTTGAAATTAATACTTGTCAAAAATATTAGGTGCGGATTACTTACCTCGAAAATACTTTACTCCAAGACACAATGCGAAGACCCAAAGTCACTTCTCAAGTGGTCCTATAACCCAAGGATTGACAATAGTCAAAGAAAAATAAATACCAACTATGACCTAAGAAACACTCAGTCGAACAAAGGCACACCGGTGCAAGAGTGCATATAAGAAATGGTTAACTATGCACTAGATGACTAAATGCTCTCATGCAAACCCTGCCCACTCTTAAGGTAACAAGGGTGGGGATAGAGAGCATTCACATGGAGGACCGACTACATGAACATCACATTGAAATAACTATATGTAAACATAATTATAAATAACTAACTATCCAATAAAGTTGTAGGTCCATGCATAAGTATATATATATACACATGCAAATAGGGATATATATATATATATATATACCACCATAACCTGTGTGCAAAAGAAATAATACACAAGGTTATAAATATATGTATATATATATATATATATATATTTTCAAATGTTTCAATTTGTTACAAAAGTACCCAATATCACTTAGGCTAGAGATTCAAATTAGTATGAGTATGAGTATATATATATATAAATATATTTATTTGTAACATAAAAGACAAAATAAAAAAAAAAAGGTTTTGCAAATAGCAGTACATGCATATAGCACATGCATAAAACACCCACTCATGGTTGCCGTTCAACAATTTGAAATCAATACCTATATATATATATATATATATATATATGCAACTGCAACAACTCAAAGGATGGCAGGATAAAGTGTCAGAAAACTCCAAATAAATGTAAAAGCCTTGGCTTTAATATGCAGATCATGCACCAAATAAAACCACTATTATTTAAGGCATCATGACAACCATCACCCCAGTATTTACAAGCACTACAACATCTAATAATCAAATAGAAAGAAGGCTAGAAGATTACTTGGAAGAGTGAAAAACGAGGCAAAGAAATCTATGCGGTTGTGTTCACAATCTCATCATCGGTGGCTCGCCGGAGGTTTTACGGTCCAGCCAGAATCACAAATATATCTTTCTCTCTTTGGTACACATACACACCCACAAAAGATGGGTAGAGGAAGAGATTTCTAATGGGTTAGCTCAACAGCAGGATGGCAAAAGCAAATAAAATATGAAGGACAAGGCTTCCCGAATTCAAGGCTTGCATGGAAATGAGGCCGGGAATCTTGGCTTGAAAAACTTTTACAAATGAATGGAGACAAAGTTGGGGCCCACAACATGCCCCACAAATCACCAAGCGTCCTAGGAACACTCCTAAGATCCAAAAGTTGGCTAAAAAAATTCCAAATGTGTGAAGCCATAGGGCACTGGACAAGGAGGTGATCAGCCGACTCAATATCAGCGTGACATAAAACACACGTGATCGAGTGAAAGAGGTTATTATCACACGCTAACCAGTTAAAAAGATTTATTTTCTTTGGGCATGTCCTTTAAGGATAGTGGAAGTCCATCCACATCTTAAACTTCCATCATTCAGAAAGTTGTAGAATGATTTAACAGTGAAGGGAAAAGATTTGGCCAGATATCTGCTGGTGCAGGTCCATCTACCCAGTTATCCAGCCAAAACAAAGTAGAGGCACCGTCATGAATGATAGGAGTAAGATTTTTTCTAAAGGCCGGTAATACTTGGAGAATACCATTCCATAAGAAAGATCTTCTAGCGAAGTGCTTGTGGAAAAGATTCCAAGAAGGGAAGTTCCAAAAGTAATTTGCTCTGAAGACTATTTCTCCACACCACTGCAGCTCATTGATGATTTTCCACCACCATTTGCCAAGCAAGGCATTATTAAAGGTGGTTAGGTTTAGGATACCCCAACCACCTTGCTCACGAGATCTGCAAAGTCTTGACCACCCGACCAGTCTCATTTTTGCTTTATGTCCATCTGGTCCTAACTAGAGAAACTCTCTTCTAATTTTGTTTATACTACTGATTACCCAACAGGGTAATTTAAAAATAAACATCCAGTAAGTCGGGATAGCAGAGAGCACAGAATTTAGGAGTGTAAGTCGTCAACCAAGAGAAAGCAATTTGAATTTCAAGTTGCTAGCCTATTACAGATTTTACCAATCAGGATATCCCAATCTTGTTTTCTTGGGTGACACCCTGAGATCGAAACCCCCAGGTATACCAAAGGCAAAGTGTCAGAAATACAGTGTAAAGTGCTTGCCAGGTGGGGCGAGGGTTCCTAGTTTCTCTTAGCGGAGTACAAACAAGTTTTGCTAAAGTTGACCTTGAGTCCTAAGAGGTCCTCTAATAAGTAAAGAATTAGCTTAATGATACGGAGATCCTCTTCCCCCCTGTTGTCATAACTAGAAGGTCGTTAACAAATTGGAGATGACACATCTTCTCCCCTTGATCTCCAAGCGCAACCCTATGAAGGATCCCTGAATTTAGGGCATTATTGAACATGGTGCTAAGCACATCCACCATCAGGACAAACAATAATGGTGAGAGTGGATCCCCTTGTCGAAGACCCCTGCAGTAGCGAACATATCCACATTGAGTTCCATTTACAAGGAAAGAAGCCTTTGAACTCAAGAGGATAGCTTGAATCTACCCCGTCCATTTTTCGCTAAAACCTCGGGCACGAAGCAAATCCAAAAGGAAGTTCCAATCAATTGTATCGAAGGCTTTGAAAAAATCAACTTTGGAAATCAAACCCTGAAGCCGAAGTTTTTGTTTATAGAAGATGAGTTCTTGGGCTGTAGAAATGTTATCAATAATACATTGACCCTTAATAAAGGTCGACTGTGTCCTGTCAATTAAGTCACCAATCTTACGACTGAGTCTGTTTCCTAAAACTTTAGACACAATCTTAAGGGTCGAATTAATGAGACTGATTGGATGATAATGGGAAGGATCAATAGGAGATTGGCATTTCAGAATTAAGGCAATGTTGGCCCAATTAATTCTTTCCAGATTAGTATTCCCCGAGTAAAAGTCATCGCAAAGTTTGAAAATGTCAAACTTAACAATATCCCAGCACTTCTGGAAGAACAAGATTGGGAATCCATCCGGTCCAGGGGCTTTATCCGCACTCATACCAAAAATGGCCACCCTTATTTCCTCCTGTGAAAATGGGATATCTAAAGTAGTTAGGTCATGATGAAATTTTTGACCAAGAAGGCTAGACTAGTTAAGGTGGAATTGATGTTCCTGGGTCAAACCAAAGAGAGGTAAATAGTCGCCAATCCTCTCATTATCCTCAACTCTTTGTTTATCATGCCAAACCCCAGGAACGAAATTTCTGTTCTTGCGGCCATTGCCAACAGAGTGAAAAAAAACTTGTATTTTCATCCCTTTCCTTGAGCCAAGTTATTCGCGCTCGCTATTTCCAATAAATCTAGGTGAGGATTTTAGTTTGCTTGCTTTTTTTCTGTGGTTGTTTTTTTTTTTTTAGGTTTGTCATGTTTTCTTTTTCTCTTTTTAATAAAGTTGTGGTTTATCCACTTTATTTAAAAAAAAAAAAAACAATGTCAGAACATGTGCCTTTCCCTGCGTGTCAATTTGGAGTTGATGACCCAATCTGGCAGCCATCCGTGTGTCTATTTTTCTACTTGCATCTCATTTTCAAGAGAACACGTCAGTTGTGATTCCAAATGTAAAGACAAATACTTTATAAGAATTTTCAAAGGGGATAAAAATGAATGATTTTGTAGTTAAAAAGTACATTTTCTTTTTATTGAAGATGATAATAATAGTTGCCTCTTTTTTTTACACAAGACTTTTCATCTCAAGAGGTGATTTTTAGAACAACATCTCTTATTGAAATCTTGCCTCTCATGTTGTCTATACCAGATTGCTCTAGCACTCAGGACAATGAGAAAACCTGGACTTTAAAGAGCAATAGATGTTTTTTTGTACGTTCTTTTTGTAAGTTTTTCATGAATGGTGGAACTCGTAGTGCTCTATACCCTTCCATTTTGAAAATTGGAATGTTCGAGCAAAATAACTTTCTTTTGCTATCTAGGTTGTAAGGATAAAATTCTAACTCTTAGTAATCTAGTAAAAAAGGTTGCAACATACAAAGCACTACTAATACTTGTGTTTTGTGTCACAAAGACTTAGAAACAGTAGATCACCTCTTACTTAGGTGTGAATTTGTTGAACGTATCTGGGTGTTCTTTGAGCAAAACTTAACTTTACAATCACATTCTCAATCTCTTTCAGAGGTTTGGACATCTTGGATTCCATCCGTAATGGCTCTGCAACGAGCATTGTGGGACCTTCTTTCAAAAGCAATTTTTTTAGAACATTTGGCTCAAAAGAAACAACCGTGTTTTTAATTTTCATGCTCGTTCTTCATTTTCACTTATTGCTAAAATTATTCATATGTTTCTCACTTGGAGTTCTGTGGCTAGGGACCCACATCTTCAAGTACCTATTGACTCAATCCAGAATCTTAGGCGCTCCCTTGTCTTCCTGAACTGGTGACCAGTTGAGCATGCCAACACCATGATAGAACCACCTCAGGAGTGATCCACTATCATTGGCAGCATGAGCAGACCTTTGTCATCTTTCGGCGGACTTCGTCTTCTTAGTTGTTTCCTCTTCTCCTAATCTTGTTTTTTTTTCAGTGTGTGGACTTTAGAAGTGTATCACCCCTAGAAATACATTGATGACCTCCTAACTCTGTTTGGTCATAGCTTTTTTCCCTTGTGTTTTCTTGTTCGGTTTCTTGTTTTTTTCTAGTTTGTTATCTTTATGTACTAGTTATTTTTTATTTTAATAAATTAGTGGTTTATCCACTTTTATAATAATAATAATAATAATAATAATAATAATAATAATAGCTGCCTCTCAGTGAACCACTGCCATTAGACTAATGAGGAAAGTTCATGTCATTCTCACAGTATCGGTGTCAAGTCTTTAAAGATTTCCGCAGCAAGTCATCTGCTTGGGGTCCCATACAGAGTCTATGGAAGTCTATGCAGTGGTTGATGATCTGATGTCGCACCTCCTCAAAGACAGAAAGCCTAGTGTGTGTTTCCTTCCTCTTCCACTCATGCTTTGTTTCTTTGATGAAGTTTCATGTTGCGAGCTTAACTCCTAGCTGCATCACTCCACAATTTGTGCGTTCTCTCTGAAGTTCATTCTTTTACTTAAGGTTATTCCTGTTGATTTTTGTTTTCTAGCCCTTTCCTTTGTCATTCAGATATGGAAAATTCAGTTTAGAAAGCACTGAATACATTCTATTATGTGTTAAGCTATATTTGTGTTTTGTTAGCCATCATTTGTGGTAATCTTGATGATGACTTTGCTAGTGCTCTGTTCGGAAATTTACTGATTCTAATCTAGGAAAAGTTGATGATCCCTTGTTCATTGATATGATATATAGGTTAATTGAACCATGTTGAGATAGAATTATCGTCCGTGGATCCCGTCTCCAGGATATCTGCCTGTTATCATACTGACTAATCTGTGTGAATCGTTTCAGCTACGATTTGTGAAGCTTTAAAGGAGGTAACTAACCATTATCAAAGAGTCAGACAACCTTTCCCAGGATGCTTTTGAAAATTTTGATCTGGCCTTTCCTTTTGAATCTTGCACTCTCAACTATAAGTGATTTTACTTATAATGGATTCAAGGGTGCTAACCTCAGCCTTGATGGTATGGCAACATTGAATTCTGATGGTCTGCTGAGACTGACCAATATCAGCAAGCATGAGCAAGGCCATGCCTTCTCCACCATTCCACTTCAGTTCAAAAGATCTCCAATGGGTACTGTCATCTCTTTCTCTACGGTCTTTGTCTTCTCCATTGTCCCTGAGTACCCCATGTTCGGCGGCCACGGGTTTGCTTTTGTTCTATCTCCTTCCATGCATTTGTTCCAAACTTTGCCGATTTATTACCTTGGCCTATTCAATTCAAGCAACAATGGAAATTCATCCAATCACATCTTTGCTGTTGAGTTTGACACCATTAAAGACCTTGAAATGGCTGACATTGATGACAACCACGTAGGCATTGACATCAATAGCGTGATATCCAACAAGTCAGCCTCTGCTGGTTTTACTTCTGATGATGATGGCCAGTTTAAGAAGGTAAAACTTTTGAGTGATGAGCCAATACAAGTTTGGATAGAATATGATGGTCTAAATATGCAGCTTAACGTCACACTGTCTTCTCTCGGGAAGCCAAAACCAAAGATTCCTCTCTTATCATCTACTATAAATCTTTCGAGCATAATTTTGGACCATATGTATGTGGGATTCTCTGCATCAACAGGAATGGCATATTCGTACCATTACATTCTTGGTTGGAGCTTTATGATGAATGGAAAAGTTCCTGAGCTTGATATCTCTAGCCTCCCCCGGCTCCCTCGAGCAATGACATCATCTAAGGATAAAACAGGGACTATATTAATGTGGCTTCTTTTATCTCTTTCGGTGCTTGTGCTGATGGCTGCTGCTGGTGCAAGGATGATAATGGTGAGAAAGAACAGATTCTCTGAGCTTCGTGAGGACTGGGAACTAGATTTCGAGCTTCATAGATTCTCTTATAAACAACTGTACAACGCAACAGGAGGTTTCAAGGATGAGTTTCTTCTGGGCGTTGGAGGGTTTGGCAGGGTCTACAGAGGAGTTCTGCCAGGCACTGAAGTTGAAGTTGCAATCAAGAGAGTGTGCCATGAATCAAGACAAGGAGTGGGGGAGTTTGTAGCTGAGATTGTTAGTCTTGGTCAACTTCAACACCGGAATCTGGTGCCACTACTGGGCTACTGCAGAAGTGAAGGTGAACTCATCTTGGTGTATGAGTACATGCCAAACAGGAGCCTTGACAAATATCTATTCAGTGAAGGCGAATCAACTCTTGGTTGGAGTCAGAGATTTTGGATAATCAAAGGTGTGGCCTCTGGTCTGCTGTATTTGCATGAAGACTGTGAGCGGGTTGTAATTCACAGAGATGTCAAGGCAAGCAATGTGTTGCTAGATGGTGATATGAACGGAAGGCTTGGTGACTTTGGGTTAGCTAGATTATATGATCACGGTGGTGTTCCTCTAACCACTCATCTTGCGGGAACAGTTGGTTATCTCGCCCCAGAGCTGTCTCGAACTTACAGGGTCACAACTAATAGTGATGTGTTTGCATTTGGTGTTTTCCTTCTAGAGGTTGCTTGTGGAAGGAGGCCGATAGAGCCAGAGAAAGCAGAAGACCTGCAGGTTTTGATAGATTGGGTGTTGGCAAATTGGAGAAAGGGAACAATTAAGGAAACGAGGGATGAAAGACTGGGAGAGGAGTATGTGGCAGAGGAGTTAGAGTTGGTGCTAAAACTTGGATTACTCTGTTCACATCCTTTGCCTACAGCCAGGCCGAGCATGAGGCGAGTAATACAGCTCCTGCATGGTGACATCCTTCTTCCTGATCCTCTGCTTAATTAATTATATACCAAAGATTCAGCATTTGTCAAGTATGAGGGATCTAACGCATATGTCATGTCATGTACCAACATGTCAAGTGAATCATTGCAAGTTAGTGGCCGTTGATTGAATTATTTTATTTTATTTTATTTTTTTTTTTGAAAAGGTGGATAAACCACTTCAATTAAAGTAGTAAAAAAGTAACAAACAATTCCTTCAACCAGCAAGGAAAAACAAAAGGAAATGACAAAACAAGAGAGAGGAAACCTCCAACGGTGGACTCTAAACACCAAAAGAAACAACAACAACAAATAAACTAGGATGACCCATAGAAGGCTCGTAGAAGAGGAAAACAAGGGCCATCCACCACCAATAAAAGCACACTACCAGCTAGCCTTTTGTGTGGTCAAGAACCACCTCTGATGACGATGAGACACCAGTTGCCTCCATTTGTCGGTCTAGGAACTCTAGACTGCGCCAAATGGCAGAAATAGAATCCTCCATCTTCACTCTAGGACCCTCAGCAACTACAGATAACCAAGATAATAGCATATGATCAATTTTCAATAGTAGAGCATGCACAGGCAAATTAATATTGTTGAAGATGCAATTAATTCTAGCAAGCCAGATGTTCCAAACAATCGCTTTCAAAATTAAGACCCCTAAGACTTTCAAGGCCGGCCGCAAAGACAATCTCCACGTACTCCAAAGAGCCTGCAAGGACCTAGGCAAGTCCGGTAAGTGGAGCAGCCCCACAAAGAAAGCCCACATTTGGCTACCAAACGGACATAACACGAAAAGATGGTCCACCGATAGATGGCAGAATGACACAAGACACAGGTCGCAGTTGGGAGCTGGTTACAGCGTCTACTGACAAGTTTTTCAAGAGTTAGGATTTTATTATTCCAGGCGAGCCAGTTGAAGATATTAATTTTCTTAGGGCACGGCTTACTCTAGACCACTTTAGTCAAAGGGCATCTAAGCCCCCCATCCAGCAGGAAACAATAGAAGGATTTAACCAAAAATTTGCTATTTCCTGAGATCAACCACAATTTTTTATCCCCCGCTTCCCCATTCGTCCCCCGTAGTCTCTCAATAACCTATAAGAACTCTACGTCTGTTGAGAATGGAGCCTGATCAAGTAGGAAACTCTTCTCCCGAACAGTGCTATTCGGCCACTGTGTCTTGCTAAATTCCTCCGGCCAAGGAAACCTCGGGGCACGTCCATTAATCCAACAATTCTTCCAAAATAAAGTCTCCAACCCCGAGTGTACCCCCTTGGATAACACAACCTCTCAGTGCTGGGAGGCAGCCCAGCACCTTTTTCCAGAAGAAGGAAATTCTATCCTCTTGCCTAGGGAACATGTTCCACCGTGCCATCACGTAATTGAATTGAATAACATCCGTGCTACACCAAGAAGGATCCGTCATGAATATCCTCCACTACTTCTCAAGTAGAGCCTGGTTGAAGGTACACAAATCTAAGATACCCCAACCATCGTGGTCCTTAGGCAAACAAAGAAACTTCCAACCAACCAGTCTACATCTCGGGTGATCGATATCTGGTTCTAACCATAAAAAATCTCTTCGGATCTGATTAATCTCTTTGATGACCCAGCATGGAAGCCTAAACAAGGACATCCAGTAAGTTGGAATCACAGAGATGACAGAATTAACCAGCGTAAGCCGCCCCCCTAAAGATAAGTGAGTCACTTTCCACGAGGATTGCCTTCTTCAAATCTTAGAGATAACCCCTCCAAATCTTGTTTCCTTGGCCTTCTTCTAGAGATTGGAATACTCAGGTACATAATTGGGAGTAAACCCCTCTCACAATTTAAGGTTCCAGCCGCCTTTGGCTCAGGTAACTCACCCCGAAGAAGATGAGTATAGACATGTTTTGGTGAAGTTAGTGGCTAACCCTGATACCCCTTCAAACACCAGTAGAATCAGTTTAACAATTCTCAGGTTTTCTAACCCACCCATGGTTAACACCAGCAAATCATCCACATAATGTAGGTTGCAACGGGTGGGTTAGAGAAATCAACTTTCAAGATGTGGCCAGAAATCCTTCGTTTGTGAATACTGAAAGTTAATTCCTCAGTAGTTGCAATATTATCCAAGATGCAGTGACCTTTTAGGAAAGCCGACTATTCAATGTCCACCAGATCATTAATGACCTTACTCAGCTGGGACGCCAAGAGTTTTGAGATAATTTTTAAAGAAGAGTTTATCAGACTGATGGGTTTATAATCTCTCGGGCGTTACTACTTTGGGAATAGGGATGGCAAAACCCGATCCGCCCCAAACAGGGCGGTTTTTGTCACGCCCCGGCCCGCGGGCTTGGCACGTGACAACTTGTCACGCCCCGAACCTAACCGGGCACGTGGCAACCGCCACGACGACAAGAAGTGGGTCCCACAATGGCCCCACTTTCAGGTCGCCGTAAGGCTCAATATAAACCTGTTATCACAATTATATAACTAGAAGACAACATAATAAAAATATCACAAATAGGGTTCCCCGATGACTAGGAACCCTAAACACAAAGTAACAACAATAACGAGCACAAACCGGGGTTTTTAAGATACAACCCGAAATATAAATACAAGAACCACATATAAGGTCAAGTCTAGTGGATCCATAAAGGGTCATGCATACTATAACAAACCTAAACAAGAAGTGCAGATAGACCACTCTCTTTCGCTGACAGACTAACTCCGTCCAACGTCGCGATCCGAAAAAGATAAAAAGGGGAGTGGTGAGTACGAGAGGTTACCCGAGTGAGTGGTGTCGACATAGATGTAACGAGTGATAAAAATATTTCAAATGGTAATTCGAAGAAAAAAATAATAGCATATAAAAAAATCGGGTTCAAGTATTCAACATATTAACAAATAACACGAGATTCATCAATAGGAAAAAGCAAATAACATTTTAAAAACATAATGAACATAGTCGCAAAAAAATACAGTGGCCTAAAACAATTCCCACACTAATCGTGGCGCGACTAGTCGTGGAACCACCAAGGAGTTTTTAAAAACTTTTTAAAAATTTAAAAGAGTTGCCTTTCCTTGGTGTTGGCATCGAGATCCCCGTGTGGTGACCCCGGGTTTCTCACATAGCAGAACCCCCCATCAATGGCTCCGCGCACCTCTTGACCCAGGGGTAAACCCGAGGTTAACCACGCCGCCTCCCATCGGGCCGGACCGTGGAACCCCACTGCTGCAGTGTCGGACTAAAGTCCGCCCGTCACCATTAAAACTGAATGCCACATATAATTCTTTCCAATTTCCAATTCAAAGAATCCATCGCACAATGTTTAAACCAGAAAATATACATTAAACCATGTTCCATTTGCATACAAATGCGGAAATATACATCAAGCCATATCTCATTTGCATATAAATCTGAAATGTACTTTTAAACCATATCTCATTTGCATATAAACACGGAAATGCAAGTAAACATGTTTCTTTCAAAAATAAATAGGTATAAGCATTCTAGGTTTAACCATTTCAAGTAAATTAGTACTCAAAAAATATATATCGGGAAACCAATTTATCATCAAATTTATGTGATAAAAACACATGAACAAATACTTTAGTACTCTTATTAAATCTATGCAATTAGAAATTTAACCACTCACAGAACCCGTCGTCTCGTCCCGGGGACGCCCTCTATGATTAGCGAGCTCCTTCCCTTAGAGGATGCTTCGCCACCTAGATCTAGCGAGGAATTCAAATTCTAACGAACATAAGAATGATGACCAAAGAAAATGCATGAAAAATACAATTTTTACATGTCTATCACGGAACCTTAGGGTTTTTAGGGCAAAAACATCGTCATTTTGGATCCAAAAGCGACATCATAATGGAGTAAAACTAGTTCCAATGAGTTCGAGGGTAAGAAGAGCTTCAATGTGGACCAAAAGAAATACCGAGAAAAAGGCTCAAAATTTTTCGGTGCTACGAGTAATTTCGAAATTGCTACGATGAACTTGAACCTTATACTATGGTTTTCTCCCAATTTACAACCCTAAATCGAAAAATTTTTCTTCTACAACATCCTCATACATGCATTATAAATCATTGGCTTCAATTTAAGCCTATGGATCATCATATTCATGGAGAAATCGAAATTTTTTTATATTTCTAAAAAAACAAGGAAATACGGGTAAAATACAAAAACAAAAAAACATTGGATATAAGGCTTACGGATTCGGGAGTGAGAGAGGAATAAATTTGGTATTGAAGGTCGCGGAAATTCTCGCGGAAAGATTTTTGTTTCTAAATTTATGCTTCGGTCGAACAAGAAGAACAAGAAGCAAGGAAGCAAGAAGGAAAGGCTTAGAAGAAAGAAAGAAAAGAATGGGCTAGAAACAAGTTTGCCACGTGCTTCAGCCTCTCTAAATTCTCAGATTTTTGAAGACTGAAATTACCAAAATGCCCTCTAATACAAAAATAAAGAGGAATGAGTCCAAAAAGACTGTTTTGCCCTCGGTTTTTGGGCTGGTTTTCACACACAACTACTGTGCAGTCATGCAAATATGCCACTAATGCAAAATGACCATTTTATCCCTAATGCAAGCATAAAAAAAAAATCTAAATAGGCCCGAGGTCTAAATCAGGACAGGGTACAACACTCTACCCTCCTTAAAAAAAATTTTGTCCTCAAAATTTCAGCTTACCCAACTCACTGAATAAATGAGGATATTTCTTTCTCATGAACCGTTCAGGTTCCCAAGTCAACTCCTCAATCTGATCACTTCTCCAAAGAACTTTTACAACTGGCACCACCTTTCCCCGAAGCACTTTTTCTAGCCGATCAAGGATACGAACAGGTCTCACTTCAAAAGTCAAATCTTCTCGGAGTTCAACTGGAGGTGTTTCAAGTGCATGCGACGGATCTGGTACATACTTCTTCAACAATGAAACATGAAAAACATTATGGATCTTCTTTAACTCTGGTGGCAACTGTAATCTATAAGCCACTGGCCCAATTCTTTCAAGTATCAAGAATGACCCAATATAGCGAGGATTTAACTTTCCCCTTCTACGGAACCGAATTACTCCCTTCCAAGGTGATATCTTCGGAAAAAAACTACATCACCAATTTGGAATTCTAAATCTCTTCTCCTGTTGTTAGCATAGCTCTTTTTGCTTAGGTCTTGGGCCACTTTTTAGCTCTGTCTTGAATTACCTTCACTTTTTTTACGTGGTTACCTCAATTAGTTCTACATTTTGCAACTTTCTTTCACCAACTTCATCCCAACGGAGGGGTGTTCGACACTTACGCCCATACAAAAGCTTCATAAGGAGCCATACCAATACTTGCATGGAAGCTATTATTGTAAGCGAATTCCACTAGAGGTAAGTGCTTGTCCCAACTTCCTTGGAAATCGAGAACACAAGCCCTCAGCATATCCTCAAGTGTCTCGGATCGATGCGCTCGATTGGCCATCACATGCGAGATGGTAAGCCGTACTGAATCTCAAAGTTGTCCCAAGAGCCTGATGAAACTTAGGCCAAAATTGAGATGTAAATCTCGGGTCACGATCGAGACACTAATTGAAACGAGTACTCCATGGAGTTTAACAATTTCAGCTTATAAATAACCGCTAACTTCTCCAAGGAATATTTGGTATGAATGGCGGAAAAATGGGGCTGACTTTGTCAAACGGTCCACAAGAACCCACACAGCGTCATACCCCTGAAGAGTACGCGGTAACCCAACCACGAAGTCCATAGTAATATGCTCCCACTTCCATTCTGGAATAGGTAAAGGTTGTAATAGTCCCACTGGTCGTTGATGTTACGCTTTTTACTTGCTAACAAACTAAGCATCTTGCTACAAATTCCGCGATCTCACGCTTCATTCCGGACCACCAATAATTTTTCCACGATCGATACGATACATCTTAGTGCTACAGGGTGTATAGCATAAGGCGAGGAGTAAGCTTCTTCTAGGATAGCACTTCGAGTTACGCATCCCTTGGAACACAAACTCTTCCACGAAATTCAGAATACCATCAGCTGCGAAGCCCAAAATCGCTAGGTTCACCTTTTTCCGAGTCTCTGTATTTCCTTCATTAACTCTTCATCATTCTCCGAGATTTTACGAATACGCTCCGGTAATGATGGTCTCACCACAAAATTTGCCAACAAAACTCCCTTTGGCTCGATCTTAAGTCTCACATCCATGTCTCGAAGAGCTGCAAGTTGAGACCGATAAGATGTTGTAGTAGAAGCTAAAGAAGTGGAAGTTTTCCTACTTAGAGCATCTGCTACCACATTGGCCTTCCCTGGATGGTAGTCAATCACCAAATCATAATCCTTGATTAACTCTAGCCATCTTCGCTGCCTCAAGTTCAGCTCCTTTTGAGTAAACAAATACTTTAAACTCTTATGATCAGTGTAAATTAAGCATTTCTCTCCATACAGATAATGTCGCCAAATCTTCAGGGCAAAAACTACTGCTGCTAACTCCAAATCATGGGTAGGGTAATTCAATTCATGTTTCTTCAAATGTCGCGAAGCATAAGCTATTACCTTCCCATCTTGCATTAATACACAGCCAAGATCCTGTCGTGATGCATCGCTGAACACTACAAACTCTTTACCACTGGTAGGCAGAGTGAGCACTGGCGCTGAAATCAGGCGGTTCTTCAATTCTTGGAAGCTGCTCTCACACTTCTCATCCCAAACAAACTTTACCTCCTTTCGAGTCAACCGTGATAAAGGTGCAGCAATCTGAGAAAACCCTTCCACAAACGCCGATAATAACCAGCCAAACCAAGGAAACTTCGAACTTCAGACACATTCTCTGGTTGTTCCCAATCAATGATTGCTTCAACTTTCTTTCTATCCACACTGATTCCTTCTCCAGATACAACATGTCCTAAGAAGACCACTTCATGCAACCAAAACTCACACTTTGAGAATTTAGCATACAACTTCTCTTCTCGAAGGATCTGCAATACTATACGCAAATGTTGCACATGCTCTTCTTCATTTGCTGAGTAGATCAAAATGTCATCGATAAAGACAATTACAAACTTGTCGAGATAAGGTCTGAAGACTCTGTTCATTAGATCCATAAAAGCAGCCGGAGCATTAATCAGACCGAAAGGCATGACCAAAAATTCATAATGCCCGTATCGTGTGCGAAATGCTGTCTTCGGCACATCACTTTCCTTGATCTTCAACTGATGATAACCAGACCGGAGATCAATCTTTGAAAACACTTTTGCTCCACGTAACTGATCAAATAAATCATCGATTACGGGTAAAGGATATTTGTTCTTAATAGTCACCTTGTTCAGCTGCCGGGTAGTCTATACACAATCTGAAGGAACCATCCTTCTTCTTCACAAAGAGAACTGGAGCACCCCAGGGTGACACACTCGGGCGTATAAACTCCTTATCCACCAAGTCCTGTAACTGTACTTTTAGCTCCTTAAGTTCTGTTGGTGCCATACGATACGGAGGAATGGAGATTGGAGCAGTACCCGGTAGCAAGTCAATAGCAAACTCAAACTCTCGATCTGGAGGCAATCCAGGCAATTCCTCAAGAAATACATCCTTGAACTCTCGAACAATAGGAACATCCTTGAGGTTTTGGTCCAACAATTCTTGTATCTACTATGTGAGCCAAGTATACCTCACATCCCTTGCATGTACAAGTTTCCTTGTTTCCATAGAAGATATCACACACCTCGAAAGAACCTTCCTTTCACCTTCAAACACAATATTCAGGTCCATGAGAGCTTTGCAAAGTCACTTCCTTCACGAGGCGATCAATGGAAGCCTTATGCCTATTCAACCAGTCCATACCAAGTATGGCATCAAAATCTCGCATCTCCAATGGAATCGGATGCGCCTCAAAATCTACACTCTTCACTTTGATAGGACATCCACGAAAAAACAACCTCCCACGACAATCTCTTGACCCGAGGTGTTTGGATCGAGTTCACGAGTCTAATGGGGAGGCTATTCTATCGGCATGACATGAAAATGCGGTGCTAACAAAAGATCTCTCGACCACGAGTCTATCAAAAACATGTGCGTCATCTTTGAAAAAAATGGATACGATGCACAGTAATCACGTTGGAGTGCGTCTTGACTTCCTCATTGATCATGGCAAAAAAACTACAGTGCGAGAGCGGGTGCAGAGTCGTCTTTGTTCCACCTTGTGGACTATTACTAGCGACAGCCCGATCCGGTAGAGGGCAGCGGTGTAAGTAGTAGGCGGTACGCCCTTAGGCCGACTCTGTCGTCCCCGAGGAGGAGGTCTTGAACACGGTGTTTATGCGGCCTAACTACTGGACATCTTGACTTAAGGTGACCGATCGCCCTGCCCTGATAGCATCTGCGTGGCTCACGGCATGGACACGGATGAAATCTATTGCGATTACGGCACCTAGGAACATTTCCGGTTGATTTTTCCTCCATAAGCTGCCACTCGCGGATGTAGCACCGCCATTGCCGACTTGCCACTGATGGAGGTCAGTGAGCGGATCTGAAAAAAACACGAAGAAGTACCCTCACTCTTGCTTTGCGCTTGGGCGGCCTTGAAAAAAATCGAGGTTTCTTCTCTTGGCTAGATTTTCCGACAGGCGTTTACCTTCGAGAACCAATTTCTCAGCCCTCAATGCCAACTGAACCACTTCCTTCAGTAACTTGGACAAAATTAGGCTCGGCGATTTTTCTTGTCTTCACTGGTGCTTCTTGAGCGAAGGCATTGGGGGGTGGTGGTGGTGAAATACGGACATTTCGGCTCGATGTGGGATCATCCCCAAAGCGAGCTCAATAACCAAGAAAAGTCACGATATTCACGATATGTCGGTGGCGACCACAGGGCATCCCAATATGCCTTAAAGCTACGAAAGAGCTTCGGTGGTGGTGCTACTCACAGGGGTTACTGATCGAGGGTATAGGACACGGAACTCCAGGGAGCATACATGAGCTGCCCGCGGCGAGGCTCGTGTCTGAATTGACCTCTTGCCTATGGGGAGAAGGAGGTTGAGCAGGAGTAGGTTCCCTAGAAGGAACACTAGCTCCTCGGCAGCGTCGCGTGGGACGTTGTCTTTGGCATTCTAGGCTGAAATAAACAAAGAGAGACAAATTTTAAGCTTAACTCCTATATGCGCTTATGCTCGATGCAAATCGATAGTGGATCCACTAGTCTTTAAGGACAACGGTTTTATAATTTGAACTAAGATCAATGTAAACCTCTAGCTACGATACCACTAAAAATTGTCACGCCCGAACCTAGCAGGACGCGTGGCAGCACGCCACGACAAGAAGTGGGTCCCACAATGGCCCCACTTTCAGGTCGCCGTAAGGCTCAATATAAACCTGTTATCACAATTATATAACTAGAAGACAACATAATAAAATATCACAAATAGGGTTCCCCGATGACTAGGAACCCTAAACACAAATAACAACAATAACGAGCACAAACCGGGGGTTTTTAAAGATACAACCCGAAATATAAATACAAGAACCACATATAAAGGTCGAGTCTAGTGGATCCATAAAGGGTCATGCATACTATAACAAACCTAAACAAGAAATGCAGATAGACCACTCTCTGCTTTGCACGACCTGACTACTGTCCAACGTCGCGATGCGAAAAAGATAAAAAGGGGAGTGGTGAGTAGCAGAGGTTACCCAGTGAGTGGTGTCGGCATAGATGTAACGAGTGATAAAAATATTTCAAATGGTAATTCGAAGAAAAAAATAATAGCATATAAAAATCGGGTTCAAGTATTCAACATATTAACAAATAACACGAGATTCATCAATAGGAAAAGCAAATAACATTTTAAAAACATAATGAACATAGTCTGCAAAAAAATACAGGTGGCCTAAAAACAATTCCCACACTAATCGTGGCGCGACTAGGCTGTGGAACCACCAAGGAGTTTTTAAAAACTTTTTAAAAATTTAAAAGAGTTGCCTTTCCTTGGTGTTGGCACTTTGAGATCCCGTGTGGTGACCCCGGGGTTTCTCACATAGCAGAACCCCCTGTCAATGGCTCAGCGCACCTCTTGACCGGGGGTAAACCCGAGGGTTAACCACGCCGCCTCCCATCGAGGCGGACCGTGGAACCCCACGCTGCGAGTGTCGGACTAAAGTCCGCCGTCACCATTAAAAGCCCGAATGCCACGTATAATTCTTTCCAATTTCCAATTCAAAGAATCCATCGCACAATGTTTAAACCGAGAAAATATACATTAAACCATGTTCCATTTGCATACAAATGCGGAAATATACATCAAGCCATATCTCATTTGCATATAAATCTGAAATGTACTTTAAACCATATCTCATTTGCATATAAACACGGAAATGCAAGTAAACATGTTTCTTTCAAAAATAAATAGGTATAAGCATTCTAGGTTTAACCATTTCAAGTAAATTCGTACTCAAAAATATATATCGGGGAAACCAATTTATCATCAAATTTATGTGATAAAAACACATGAACAAATACTTTAGTACTCTTATTAAATCTATGCAATTAGAAATTTAACCACTCACGGAACCCGTCGTCTCGTCCCGAGGGCGCCCTTCTGATTAGCGAGCTCCTTCCCCTTAGAGGATGCTTCGCCACCTAGATCTAGCGAGGGAATTCAAATTCTAACGAACATAAGAATGATGACCAAAAGAAAATGCATGAAAATACAATTTTACATGTCTGATACGGAACCTTAGGGTTTTAGGGCAAAACATCGTCATTTTGGATCCAAAGCGACATCATAATGGAGTAAAAACTAGTTCAATGAGTTCGGGGTAAGAAGAGCTTCAATGTGGACCAAAGAAATACGAGAAAAAGGCTCAAAAATTTTTCGATTGCTACGATAATTTCGAAATTGCTACTGTAACCCGAACCTTATACTATGGTTTTCTCCCAATTTACAACCCTAAATCGAAAATTTTCTTCTACAACATCCTCATACATGCATTATAAATCATTGGCTTCAATTTAAGCCTATGGATCATCATATTCATGGAGAAATCGAAATTTTTATATATTTCTAAAAACAAGGAAATACGGGTAAAATACAAAACAAAAACATTGGATATAAGGCTTACCGGATTCGGGAGTGAGAGAGGAATAAATTTGGTATTGAAGGTCGCCGGAAATTCTCGCCGGAAAGATTTTTGTTTCTAAATTTATGCTCGGCCGAACAAGAAGAACAAGAAGCAAGGAAGCAAGAAGGAAAGGCTTAGAAGAAAGAAAGAAAAAGAATGGGCTAGAAACAAGTTTGCCACGTGCTTCAGCCTCTCTAAATTCTCAGATTTTTAAGACTGAAATTACCAAAAATGCCCTCTAATACAAAAATAAAGAGGAATGAGTCCAAAAAGACTGTTTTGCCCCTACGGTTTTTTGGTGGTTTTTCACACACAACTACTTGTGCGAGTCATGCAAATATGCCACTAATGCAAAATGACCATTTTATCCCTAATGCAAGCATAAAAAAAAAATCTAAATAGGCCCGAGGTCTAAATCAGGACAGGGTACAACACAACTGCCGTAACGATCCCGAGAAGGGACATACACCACTCAACCCTCGAGTCATCGCAAGGCTCACAAACTCCTGCTAAACAACACCACAATAACAAAGGTACCAAAAACAAAACTTTCACTCAAAAAGTCAACCGTATAGTGAAAAATATACAAATCACAGATACAGAGTTAAGAACACTAGTGGATCCATTGCAATTATACAATGCAACCTGATTAACAGTAAATAAACAACCTAACTTGGGATATAAATTGCTAAACACTTCGCCTCGCTATGACGATCAAAACCACTAAAACCTGGAAGGGTGGAGGTGGTGTGTAACCATAGTCACTCAGTGAATGGGTTAGCACAAATCTAAAAGAATATCAAAATAAATCGATGAAATATATTAAACACGATTTACAATAACATAAATGATCTGGAACGTTTCACATTTACAACATAATGAAAGTGCAAGATAAGAAACCTTGGTATTTAAAAACCAAAACATAGGTTCTCATGAGCATAGACAAAACATTAACATGTATAAAAAAATGCCTGTATATAAGTTCCCAAAATGAGTAAAAGAACCAACTTAAACAAATAAAATTCTTGATCAAATAAACAATGGTCTAAAAACACTCTCCCCAACATTAGCCTCCGTCGCGACTAAGTTGAGAGCCGTCAATGTCTTCGTACCCTTGACGTTGGCCGACCGGTGCCGTGTGGTGACCCCGGGATTCCGATGTATCATCCAATTAGACCTCTACGCTTCCATCTGATCTGGACAAATCAACACTCAGGTCCACCACGCCACCTCTAAAGGCTGGCCCATGGGGACCCACTACTGCAGTAGTCGGGCCTTAGCCCGTAGTCACCATCCAAACCATCATGTAAATGTAGCAATAATATAATATGTATAAATCATATCACATGGTCCTTATCCAGAACAAGCATTCACATCTTAGAAATACACATTATTTCCCACAAAGCCAATGTCAAAAGCATAACAAAACATATCAACTTTCATTAAATATTTCGATCACTATATGTCAATATATTCAAAAAAGTTTCTGTCCAAATGCCAAAAATAGCACAATAACACGTGAAGCTTTTCAAGTTGATTGAAACATTTCTTTAGACAATAAAACCGACTAACATTAAATGCACTATAATATCCATAATCCAAAAGAACATGCCATTCAGAAATGAAAACCCTTTGTTTCCGTAACCATAAATATCAAAAGCATACTTATACAAGTGAAAGGTTTTACAAACCATTTCTAAAAGTAGATGTCAATATATATTGATTTAATCCTGCTTAACACATCATCAGGTATTTACTTTCACAAGTTTTTACTATTTAACCTTTTCTTATACTCAACTATATCTTAGATCCTTATCATAGTGTCATTACCTCAACATCAATATTTACTTCATCTATAATAATCTCATTGTCAAAATGCTCACAAGTTGACTATCTCCTCTTAAGAGTATTAAATCAAACTATTATTAGAAATTCACAAAAGTATTCAATTTTGCAATCCAACACTTGTCATATATATAACTCAAGCTATTCATCATCAACCTTCTAAAGAAATTTCATTTTAAAAAATAATCATAATCATTGACATCCACCCAATAGATACTACAATATAATCAAACTACAATTTAAGTACCCTATACTATGCTCACAAGAACAAACCTCATCAATTTTTGAGAATCCTACAACATAAGTGTAATTATGTCATCCATGGTTCTCAAATATTGCAAAGAAGATATTAGCATAAATCTCACTGACTACCCAAAATCATGTATAAGATTCCACAAGTCATTCCAATTCCAACGTACTAGTGTAGTTATATATCTTAGTATTTAAGGCTTCATTAGGTTCCAATGTACCATATGTATCATATCATACCTCAAACTTTATAAATTATATATCACTAAGGAGATTAAATCATCCATTGAATATAGATAATCAATTTCACTTATAACACATAAGCTCAATGAACTCGTTGTAATAATCAACAATTTCCATTCATCCACCAAGCATGTATGTCCTCAAGTTCAATCTCAACTAACACAAGTACATCATTAGTAAGCTTTCTCATGATTTTTCAAAAAATAAACCATAAGTCATTCCAAATAAACCATAGTCTCTAGTGGTTATCTACACTTTCTTTTCACCTATAACTAGTGATTTAAAAACATGATAAAGCCATGGAAATCATTTCAGAAAAATAAATAAAATATTTTCGATACTCAATTAGAATTGTGCACTCAACATAACCCACTCACAGAACATGTTGCCTTGCATGGAGACGCACACACTGATTGGTGGTTTCTTCCCTTTGGAGGGTGCTTCGCCACATAGATACAAGCAGGGAATCCAAATACTAATGAACACAAGAATGATAGTTAAAAGAAAATGCATGCAAATGCATTTATACATGTCTAATACGAAACCTTAGGGTTTTAGAGCAAAACATTGTCATTTTGGACCCAAACGACCTCAGAATGGAGTAAACCTAGTTCCAATAAGTTCAATGAATGAAGAGCTTCAATTTGGATAAAAAAATACAAGAAAAGGCCAAAGTTTTTCCGGTACTACAGTAACACCTGAATTGCTACAGTAAAATCCGAAACTTACAAATGATTTTCTCTCATTTTACAATATCAAACGATGAAATTTTGCCACAATTTTTATAAATAACAATTGACAACATCAAGGGCTTTATCTTAAGCCCAAAAACTCCCACAAATCATGAAAAATCTAAGGATTTAGTCTAGGTTTCTAAACAATGAATACAATGAAAATACGGAATAAATACATACTAATAACTCGGATAAAAGCTCTTACCTTACTCAAGAGGATATGAGGAGTAAATTTTCGATGTTGGTTAGCCGGAATTGGTCGCTACAGTGTACTGCTATAGTACTACTACATTGACATTTTTACTACAATACCAGACAGAATCAATAGTGTTGGGCTGCAAAAACTACATGAACATACTAGTTTAACTACAGTAATAGGCTGCTACAAAGTTTTTTTTTCTAAATTACTCTATTGCCCCTCTAACACAGGAATGGGAACAAAATCCAAATGATCGAATTGCCCCTTGTTTTTGGCAGAATTTTAGCACATAACCAATTGTGCAATCCAGTAAAAATCTATTAATGCAAAATGACCATTTTACCCTAATGCATTCACAGAAATAATAGAAGATTCTAGGTCCAAATTTGGACTGAGTACAACAGTTTTTTTTTTTTTTTGTGAAAATTGGGGGCAGGGCGGAAATTTTTTTATAATTGGTCGGGCGGGGAGGGGTGGGGCGGGTTTGGTATTACCTTGCCCCGCTCCGCCCCGCTAAAAATTTACATATATACCATATATATATATATACAATGTTAAAATTTCTCACTTTATAAATTAAAGTAAATAAGATTATATTCACTAGTTATGTATTTTGATTAAATTTATGTATTAATGTTTTAATTACAAAAATACATTACTTGAAAAATATTATTTCTTCCCCAAACTCTGAATTTTCCAAGTAATTTAAAAAAAAAATTCATATTATTTCTTTTTACTAAACATTCAAAAGAAAAAAAAAATCAAAATCAACCTCAAAATTCACAAATTTATCACATCTCAATGACTTCACAAAGTTATTCCCACAATTTTATTCAAATATTCAAAATTATTTAAAAAATTTTAAAATATATTTTAAAAAATTACAAATAAAATTTGCATGGCATGATAAATATGATATTTTAGTAAATATTTAAAGATATTTTTTAAAGATAAAAGCACACTAAATAAATATTTAAATAAAATTAATTATGTAATATTAGTTTGTAAGTTTGTAACCCCAACATCGGGGTGACAACCCTAGCATCGGGGTTATTTTTATGAATACTAGAAATTTGAAATTTTGAAAATTAGAAGTTTGAATTTTAATTTTGTAAATATATTATATAATAATTCTATTAAATAATAAATGGATTATTCTTTAATCTTTATGGGGATTTTCAGACATACCCTTATATATCCTTATAATTCATATAGAACTTTATAAAATTTTAAGAAAAAATTGCTAGATCCACTGTAAGTTTGTGAATAAAGATGGTTTTGTTTATGATCCCAAGGCAAAAAAAGATTTAATTTTTATTTGTTTATTTTGAAATTCTTTAACTATGGCATTTTAATTTAAATGATTAATTCTTTTTATTTTTATATTTACTTTAAAATTTTCAAACATTTAACAAATTTTCTTGTCAAAACATACCATTACTTGAAAAATTCTAATTTTTGTATTTAACAGGATGTCTTAGTGTATTTGGAACACAATCGGTTTTCAATCATTTGTTATTTAATGCGGTATTATATATTTTGTAATTATTGATGTAACTGAACTAAAATTAGTGGAATTTTTTTTTTTATCCCAATTTTTGTAAAGGCGGGGCGGGGCGGGGCGAGTGTAAAAATCCGTGGGTAGGGTATGGTATTGAAAACTTAAAAAAAATTGCGGGGCGGGGTAGGGAGTGGGGGAAGGTATGGGGTGAGCGGGGCGAGGACGGGGGCGGGGGCTGGGCCACCCTGCCCCATTGCCATCCCTATTTGGGAATGAGGGCAATGTTCACCCAGTTGATCTTCTCAAGGTTGGCTCTATGGAAGAAGAAGTCCTCACAGAGGTGAAGAAGATCTGTATTAATTGTTTCCCATAATTGTTTGAAAAAGTGTAGAGGGAATCCATTAAGTCCTGGAGCTTTGTCACCCCCCAATTCAAAGACAGCCTTCTTAATTTCCTCCAACGAGAATGGGCATTCAAGGATAGATAGGTCAATAGACGTCTTGTGCTGAAATAGCCTCTGCAAATCGACCCTAAGAACGCTCTCCCAATTTCACAAGGATCCACAATCATGACATCATCCTGATTAAGGCATGGAATGAAATTACTATTCCTACGACCGTTGGTTACAGCATTGAAGAATTTTGTGTTTTCATCCCCCTCTTTGAGCTATTACGAGACGCTCTACTATAGGTTGGTGTGTATACTTAGGTGATGTATTAATTTCTTGGAAATGTACAAAACTAGAAAGAGTTTCCAAATCCTTAACTAAGGTTGAATATCGCGCTATGTCATCAGCATGTTCTGAAATTACTTGGTTACGTGGTTTTCTCTCTGAACTGGGTTATCTTCAATCTAGTCCTACTCCCCTACATGCTGACAATACAAGTGCTATTCAAAAAGTGGCCAATCCTATATTTCATAAGCGTACCAGGCACATTGAGGTGGATTGTTACTCAATCCATGAAGCTTTTATAAATGGATTTATTACTCTTCCTCACATCTCAACCGATTGTCAAATTGCTAATATTCACACAAAATCTCTCACTCGTGCTTGGCATCAATTTTTTGTTAGCAAATTGATGCTGCTTGATTCACCAGCATCAATTTGAGGGGTGGTGTCAATGATAACTATCAAGATATGGTCAATGCAAGCTGTTAAGATATTGTTGTGATTTATATTGTAATTACATACCATATATTATGCTGTAATTAGGGGGATATTATTGGTTGTACATATAATTGAGAGATATTGTCACGCCCCGAACCCAGCTCTATAGACCCGGGACGTCAACAAACGGCCGTACATCTACAAGGCCGAAACCAAGTAGGCATACAAGGCCTTAAAACCTGATCCAAAACCGAACAAAGAATCAAACTCAGTGGATTGCAAAAAAACAAAATAAACTTATTCAAATAAAACACAGGCCCACAAAAAAAACGGGGCTTATTACATGCTAATACTCGACGATTGCCTAACGATCCCCGCTAAGCTATCCACCACTCAACTCTACTTTTGATCTGAAAAGATATTAAACAACAAATTATGAGCTTGACAGGCCAGTAAGCACCCATTAAAAATATTGGGATCATTTACACAAAATCATAAATTATCAAAATGAGAAATTCAAAAATCAGAATTATTTCAAGTAAACACAGATGTCAAAACTGAACATATAGGTCCCCTAAGCAACTATTGCCAAAACAAAATCACAAAATTCATATGTTTACCCTCCGTGACCCGAGACAAAATTTAACAAAAGTCATATTTTTACCCTCGGTGACCCTGAGCCAAAATTATCAGAGGCGGTTATTCTTCACCGACGGAAAGCGGTGGGAAACTATAGTTTATAGAACAAAATACGTGTCGACACGGTCAGTGTTTAACCCCCAGTGACAGGGTTATTGCAAAGTTATTTGGGGACTAGTCTCTATGTCAAAATACTTTCTGTTCACAAACAATAAACTATCAAAATTCAGATGGGGCAAAATACGAGTTATTTGCCAAACAAAAATTTTAACATTCGCATGATCCCATTTTATCATAGCAAAATAAACCCGTTATTTTAATCCAAACATGAACAAATAATTTTAAAACAATATTAACATTAATTAATCAGAAATTAACTAAAATATCTGAAATTCAGAATTTATATAATACATATTTCGATAAGCTGTCTAAAACTTTAGAAATTAAATAAATGTTCAAACCTTTATGATAATTGTAGTCCAAAATAAAATATCACTAACTTGAAATTTCAAATAACTTAAAGTAATTCTAAAAATAATTCAAAATATAAATTAAAATAATCAATATCTTTCTTAAAAATTTCAAAAGTTTAGAAAAGTAGAATTTTTTCAAGAATATACATATAATAGGATTTATATGTGGGATACTTACCTGCCCAAAAATACTCCAAAACCTTACACTCTTTGCATGTCCTATATTTGGGAAGAGATCCTATTAGTTTTCAATAGCAAAATTGAGGCTAACAAACAATAGTATATTAAAAAGATTTTCAAAAGGGTATAATAGCAATTACCCACTCTAAAAGCCATACCAATAATTCCAACATGATTAATGAATACTAAAACCCTCATAACTTCACTTACAGTTTTCCAAATCACAAATTTCAAAATTCTGGGAATAAAAGACATCTAACGACATATCCGAAATTCACATAATTTAGAGTACTAATTAATTTATAACATTCAATTGAATCTCCAACTATTTCTGCAAACTTATAATTCAGACATATACTTTTAAAATATGCACGTCTCTCAAGCTATAACTCCAAAAGCAATGAAATTTTACTGACAGTCAGAAAACTCAAAAACGAACGACTTTATTATTTTTCACCTTATCTAATTCAATCTCCCTAATCATCAAACTTGGTCATGATTCTTCAAGTTCTGCACAGAAATATCATTTGAGACAATTATATTAATAAGGCTATATCTCACAGACTATAAGTGCATAAAATCTGAAATTTTGCACGTATTTAGATAACATCAAAATCTATAACTTTTATATTCTCCCCCAAATTCTTCCTCTAAGATCCCTAAAATCGGAGAGGGATTTCTGTTATAGTCAAAAACGAAAATCTGAAATTTATCAAACTAAAACAGTTAACAATTCCTTTCACAAGGCGAAAGATTATATCTCAATCAACTATACTTCACATTACATCAAACATATCCTACAATATCTCATCCTTGAGACATGATTTAATCCATAAAAACATCATGATCAAGATCCTAAGAGTATGCTTAGGTGCACACATCAAAAGTGAAACAAAACTCCTTCAAACTACAAATTGGAATAAACCCTAGAAACTCAAGGGCTAAATCTAAAGTTTAAAGGTGAATCACAAATAGGAACACATTTTAGGGCTTCAGAAAGAAAGAAATCTAGAGCCAACAGGTATCAATAATAATCATTAATATTATGCGCAAAGCTTAAAGATCCTACCTTGAAAGAATCAAAACAACTCTCGATAAGAAGATCCACTTGTCCTTGCCGCCGGCACCACCATGAAGTAAATGAAAATAGGGCTAGGGTTTTTCTTTTATAAGAGGTCTTGGCGGTAGAGCTGCAATTAGATCGTGATATTTCGTAACCAAACAAAGGTTTTAAAATCTTATAAATCAATGGCTCTGATTGAAAAAGCTTGCATTGACGGCTAGGATCTAATTTAAGGGATGGGGCTCACAGATATGATGTGTACATCTTCTATATATATTGAAGGGAGTGCTCATGGTTTGGGCAGAAAAATATTAATACAAAACTCTATCTTGTGTACCTTTCTTCAGTTTTGATAGTCTTCATGTAGGGTCAGCAGTTGATCTGGTCATTGGTCAACATCTGAACTTCTTCTTTGACAATTTAACACTCTCAATTGACTGGAACCTCCGGCTCACAGTGATCTTCAAGCATCTCCAACAACTGCCTCTTTAGTTGTGTCTAACTTCTTCCTTCTCCTTCTATGTTGATCTCTATTCTAGACTTAGAACTGATAATTGAGTGCTATGGTACTCGTGTGCAGTTATTCTCTTTGATTGAATTGATACAGCAAAGCTGAAGATTCAGTGGAATTTTATTGTATGGTTTCTCCAAGTTTGGTTGATTATGATTTTTAATAGGAAAGTTAAACACTGTTTGTAGGAAATTAATTAATTAAGCTTGACCAATTCTGGTTGTAGCATCACATTCACAGGAAGCTTCCGAACATGTGCCTTTCCCTGCAGGTAAGTTTGGAGTCAATAATTCAATCTGACAGCCATCCGTTTGCTTATTATATACTTAGATCTCATTTTCAAGAGAACAGGTCAGTTGTGATTCCAAATGTAAAGAGAAATAGTTCATGAGAATTTTCAAAGGGGAAAATAAAAATGAATGATTCTGCAGTTAAAAAATGGCTTATTTTGATTTTCAATCTAAATATAATTAATTGACATTCATTTTACTTATTCAAGATTATGATAATAGCTGCCTCTCAGTGAACCACTGCCATTAGACTAACGAGGAAAGTTCATGTCATTCTGACAGTACTATAATGACCGCTGTCCAGTATTAAGCAATTTCCACAGGAGGTCATCTGTTTGAGGTCTCAGAGAGAGTCTGTGGAAGTCTACGCAGTGGTTGATGCTCGTGTGGCACACTCCCTCAAAGACAGGAAACCTGGTGTGTGTTTCCTTTCTTATGTCGCTCCTCTTCCACTCATGCTTTGTTTCTTTGATAAAGTCTCATGTTACAAGTTTAACTCTTACCTGCATCACTCTAAAATCCGTGCCTTCTCTCTGAAGTTCATTCTTATACCCAAGGTTGTTTCCATCGATTTTTTATTTCTAGCCTTTTCCTTAGCCATTCAGCTATGGAAAATTCAGTCTAGAAAGCACTGAATACATTCTATTGAGTGTTGAGCTATATTTGTGTTTTGTTTGTAACCATTTGCAGTAATCTTGATACTGACTTTGCTAGTGCTCTGGAAATTTACTGATTCTAATCAAGGAAAAGTAGGTGATCCCTTGTTGATTGATATGATATATAGGTTAATTGAACCATATTGAAATAGAATTATCGTCAGTCGGTAAACTGTCTCCAAGATATCTGCCTGTTATCATCCTGACTAAGCTGTGAATTGTTTCAGCTACAAACTGTAAAGCCTTAAAAGAAGATAACTGTTGTATATGGCTCATATACAAATGTGAACGAACGGACAGATGCTATTTCATCACCTGTTACTCAGTTGTTGTTGTTATTCTCGTTGCTTGGCCGCCTAATTAAGGTACATGGTTTCATTTAAATTGATTGTGATGTTTGGTTGATTGGTTTATAAAGAGATGGATGTGTTAGATAAATCATTTTATTTATTTATTTTCAGCCGCTTTTGTATATTGAAGCATACATATAGCTAGCTGAACAATTAATATCTAATGTAGTGGATTGTCAATTGAATTATGAATGTACAAATTGAGAGTCGAATCTTTGAGCGGATAGTTTTGTTACAATATTGTACTAGTACTACTTATCTACTGTTCAGTGGGTTCTCTATAGGAAGATGTTTTTTTCTTTGAGGATTATTTGGTTGAGTATTTAATTATTAACTCAAATTTTTTTGATTTTTTTTTTTCAAAAAAGTGGATAAACCACTTCAATTAAGAGTAAAAGGAGAACAAACTAGGTAGTTGTTTAGAGTTTTTGTCCTGAATAAGGCCGACTTAGGCATAGCACGGCCCACCCCTTCCTAATGGAGCCACGTTGATCACTCATTCTAGTGAATAAGTTCTGCAGAAACCACAAAGCATGGAAGAAGAATACAATTTACAGACCATTGTGAAGCAGAAAACTATGACAAACTTTTGCAAGATGCTTCTGAACATTTCCATCTGGGCCCTCCATGTGAAGCTTACATTCTCAGCCAATGAAGATTTCAGTTACAATGGATTCAAGGGTGCTACAAACCTCAGCTTTGATTCTCTGGCAGCAGTCACTCCTGATGGTCTCCTGAGCCTGACTAATAACACTACTCATGGCAAGGGCCATGCATTCTTCTCCGTTCCCATTCAGTTCAAAAAATCTCTGGCGGGTAACATCATCTCTTTCTCTACATTGTTTGTCTTCGCCATTGTCCCAGAGTACAGAACATTTTCCAGCGATGGCCTTGCTTTTGTTCTCTCTCCGTCCAAAGACTTGTCCAATGCATGGGGTGAAAGTTACCTTGGCCTCTTAAATAAGACCAACGATGGAAAACCATCCAATCATATCTTTGCGGTTGAGTTTGACACTGCGCTCAATCCTTCCCATGAAGACATCAACGACAACCATGTAGGCATTGACATCAATAGTCTTTTATCTAATTACTCAACGCCTGCAGGTTTTAGATCTGATGATGATGGTCAGTTAAAAAATCTGAGCCTTAAGAGTGGTGAGCCAATGCAAGTTTGGATAGATTATAATGGCCAAAATATGCAATTCAATGTGACATTATCTCCACTCTGGATGCCAAAACCGAAGACTGCTCTTTTGTCAGCTACTATAAATCTTTCTAGCATAATTTTGGACTATATGTATGTGGGATTCTCGGCATCAACAGGAATGGCTTATGCTTACCAATGCATTCTCGGTTGGAGCTTTAAGACGGATGGGAAAATTCCTGAGCTTAATATCTCAAGCCTCCCTCCGCTTCCTCGAACTACAACACCGTCAAAAGATAAATCAAAGGATATATCAATATGGTTGCCTCTATCTCTTTCAGTGCTTGTGCTAATGGCTGTTGCTGCTGCAAGGATGATAATGGTGAGAAAGAAAAAATTCTCTGAGCTTCGTGAGGACTGGGAGCTAGATTTTGCGCTTCATAGATTCTCTTACAAACAACTATACAAGGCAACCAGAGGTTTCAAGCATGAGTATCTTCTCGGCGTGGGAGGGTTCGGCAGGGTCTACAGAGGAGTTCTGCAAGACACTAAAGTTGAAGTTGCAATCAAGAGAGTGTGCCATGAATCAAGACAAGGAGTGAGGGAGTTTGTAGCAGAGATTGTTAGCCTCGGTCAGCTTCAACACCGGAATCTGGTGCCACTACTGGGTTACTGCAGGCGTGAAGGTGAACTGATCTTGGTGTATGAGTACATGCCAAACAAGAGCCTAGACAAATTTCTATTCAGTGATGGCGAATCAACTCTTAGTTGGAGTCAGAGATTTTGGATAATCAAAGGTGTGGCCTCTGGTCTGCTGTATTTGCATGAAGACTGGGAGCGAGTTGTAATTCACAGAGATGTCAAGGCCAGCAATGTGTTGCTGGATGGTGATATGAACGGGAGGCTTGGTGACTTCGGGTTAGCTAGATTATATGATCATGGTGGTGTTCCTCAAACCACTCATCTTGCGGGAACGGTTGGTTATCTCGCCCCAGAGCTGTCTCGAACTTGCAGGGTCACGACCAGCAGTGATGTGTTTGCATTTGGTGTTTTCCTACTAGAGGTTGCTTGTGGAAGGCGGCCGATAGAGCCAGAGAAAGCAGAAGACCTGCAGGTTTTGATAGATTGGGTGTTGGCAAATTGGAGAAAGGGAACAATCATGGAAACAAGGGATGAAAGACTGGGAGAGGAGTATGTGGCAGAGGAGTTAGAGTTGGTGCTGAAACTTGGACTACTCTGTTCACATCCTTTGCCAACAGCCAGGCCGAGCATGAGGCAAGTGACACAGATCCTGCATGGTTCCATTCCTCTTCCTGATTTTCTGCTTAACCAATTAAATACCAAAGATTCAGCATTTGTCAAGTATGAGGGATCTAATGCATATGTCATGTCATTTACCTCCATGTCAAGTGACTCGTTGGTATTCAGTGGCCGTTGATTGAATTGAACTCTTTTTGTTCACAATTCATAGTGTATCATGATGAAATATCACATTTCTCATCTTTACTACATATATGTATATATTTTTGCTAGTTGACCCTGAGAATGTCAATTTTACTATTTTTATTGAATTCTACCTGTGGTTCATATTAAAAATCTTTCCTCTATTATAGCTTAGCATTTTGGTATGCTGCCTCTGTAGTTGTGTCTAACTTCATCCTTCTCCTTCTATGTTAATATCTATTTAAGACATAGAACTGATACTTGAGTTCTATGATAAACGTTTGCAGTTATCCTCTTTTTTTTTTGATGAAAAGGTGGATAAATCACATCTATTAGCAAAAGAATTGAACAATAATCTTTTCTTTAATTGACACACAATGCTGAAGATTTAGTAGAATTTATTGTATGGTTTCTCCAAGTTTGATTGATTATGATTTTTAGGAGGAAAGTTTAACATTGCTTGTCAGAAATTAATTAAGCTTGACCAGTTCTGTTTGTAGCGTCACATTCACAGGAAGCTTCGGAACATGTACCTTTTTTTTGAAAAAAAAAATGTGAATAAACCATGACTTTATTGAAGCAGAAGGGCGGACAAAACAGGCACACATGATAAAAAACAAGAAGAAGAGATAAACAGTAGTCTCTCACCAGAGGTGAGTCATTCAAAGACAAGAAGGGAAAAGAACAGTAAAAACAAATTAAGAAAGAACAGTAAAGCTGGCGAAAACCACCGTCTTGCAACATAGGCCTGCTCAGGCTGTTAAAAGGAGTTACCTACTCCAAGGCTAAGTTATGATCTGAATCGCCGGTTTGATTCGAGACTCTTGCGCTTATGAAGTTAAGAGAGCGCTTAATCCTCTGGGATACCTCATTGAGTAATTGTTGTTCATTATCTGCAGCTATTGAAAACTAAGAAAGAAGCATATTAGCAATTTTAATAATTATAGGATAAGAAGGTAAAGCAAGTAATAGAAAAATGCGATTATCTCGTACCAGCCATATGTTCCACATAATGGCTCTTAAACTGAGATCTTAAAGGGTCAGATTATAAGAATTTAAAGATGGAAGCCAGATAAGTTCTATGGAGATGGTCCAAGTGTTGAGGTCATCTTGACCATTAAAGCAGTCTGGTATTTCTCCCACAAGTTGAGATAGGTCATCTATTGTAGCTGTATGAAAAAGGTTCTCTAGTGAATTAAGTTGCTGGAAAAACTATCTAATAGTTATCCAGGGAGAGATACAGTTATTGAAAAGGGATGGCCAGAGATCTTTTAGTGGTCCCCCAGAGTGCCATCTATCAAACCAAAGAGCAGTGTTAGACCCACTTCTAACTGATTTAGAAATGCATGACCGAAAAGGGAAATAGTATGGTGTGAACTCCTGCTCAGAAAAAAAGATTTATTTATGGGTGGAGTTTGGAATAAAATTCCAGTTGAGCTTCTAGTCAAGTAATTGGCTTTAATGATTTTGGCCCAACAGCTATTTGGATTGGAGGAGATCTTCCACCACCATTTTCCAAATAGAGCTCGGTTGAATTTTTGAAGGTTGAGAATTCCCTAGTCACTCATGTTTCAGGGTTTGCGATCCTTTTCCAAGTAACTAGTCTGATTCCTTTAGATCCCAGATCTAGTCCTTTCTATAAAAAAATCCCTTCAAATATGATCTATTTCTTTTATTACACAAGATGGAAGTTTAAAGACCGTCATCCAATAAACTAGAACTATAGTAAGGACTGAGTTAATGATAATTAAGCGACCACCTAAATATAGGTAAATTTTTTTCCATGGTGTGAGTCTTAATCGGACCATTCCAATGAGATTTGTCCAATCTTGACATCTTGGTCGCCTTCCAGAAAGAGGAACCCCCAGGTAAGTGAGAGGAAGGCAATTTCTGGTACAGTTTAAGATCATGGTAGAGGTAAAGTGTGGTTGGAAGCCATAATTTGTAGAATATAAATGACTTTTTAAGTAATTGATGGAAAGACCAAATAACCTTCAAAGAGATGGAGAATTAATTTGATTATTTGGAGATCTTCTTCTGCTCCTGCTGAGAATATGACTAAATCATCTGCATATTAGAGGTGACAAATATTTTTAGTTTAGTCCAGTGGAACACCCACTAGTACTTTGGAGCTAAGAGCATGAGTGAACATTACACTCAAGACATCTACTGCCAGTGCAAAGAGAAGAGGTGAAAGTGGGTCTCCTTGTCGTAGTCCTCTTTTATAACTAATATAACCCTAAGTTGTCCCATTGATGATAATCTAGGTCTTCGCAGGTTTAAGAATGGTGTGAACCCAAGATAACCAATTGGGTCCAAATCCCCTAGTAGCTATGATTTCAAGTAAAAAGTTTCAATCTAAAGAATCAAACGCTTTTGCGAAGTCCACTTTGAAAGCATAACCAAGAAGTTTACGTTTTTTAAGATTAAAAATCACTTTATGAGCAGCAATGACAATATTGGCTATGCATCTTCCCTTGATGAAGCCTGATTGGGATTCATCAACCAAATCACTAATCACTGAACTTATTCTGGAAGCAAGGATCTTAGAGACAATTTTACAGGTGGAATTTATAAGGCTAATTATACAGAAATCATAAATTTCCACTGGTGCACTTTTTTTGGCTATGAGAGCAATGTGAACCCAATTCAATCATTCGTAATTAATTGTTCCCTTATAGAAGCCTTCACAAAGTTTCACGATTGTATCCAGAAGTATACTCAAGTGTTTCTGGAAAAAGAACATTAGGAATCCATCCGGTCCTAGTAGCCTTATCAACATTTAAGTCAAAAATTGCTTGTGTAATTTCCTCTAACAAAATAGTAGTTCAAGCGGAGAGAGATCAACTCTTTCCTTATAATCAAATAAATTTTGCCAATCAAGTAGAAATCTGTTAGAAATTAGAGTATCAAGTAGGGTATGGAAGTGATCAGTGAAAATTTTGCCAATTTCTTGATCTCCCTAAACCCATTGTCCATTATGATGAATGCGGGATATGTTATTTTTGTCCCTTCTTCCATTTGCTATTTATGAAAGAATATTGAATTTGAGTACCCTTTTTTGAGACAGGTGATCCTGGATCCTTGTTTCCAGTATGTTTCTTCTTGTTTTAGAACAAAGAAGAGTTCTAAATGAATTTGAGATAAGCTATTGGTCTCGTCTTCTGAGAGGGAACTACTTTCATCAATAGTGTCTAGAGAGTTTAACACTGCAAGTAAGCCCTTTTTGTGAAGTTTAGACACTCCAAAGGTGTCCTTGGCCCAGTTGCGGAGTTTAACCTTTATATTTACTAGTTTTTTTCGAGAGAATAAAGGCACCACAGCCTTCAAGGTTGAGTTCAGACCACCAGTCCTAGATTAGAATTGGTAGTTGAGAATTGGAATACCAAAATTTTTCAAATCTAAAGTGTCGTGGTCGTGGGTGATGTTCCCCAAAATATAGACAGATAAGGGAATGATCTGCCCCAAATCTAGGGAGAACGTATTGAGAGGGTCTGGGATTTAAGTTAGACTAGTTATGAGAATAAAGAAATCGGTCTAAACGAAACCAAATCAGCTTTGATTGTCCATTTATCCAAGTGAATCTACGTCCATGTATAGGAGGGTCTATGAGATTAAGCTTACCTAAGAGATTTTGAGAAGTAAATATGTCTCTTGGGTTTAAATCTCCTTTATTTTTCTTTTCTAGAATGAACATAGTGTTGAAATCTCCACAAATCACCTAGGGAGCCGAGTGGAGATTTCTTACTAAACATAGTTCATTCCAGAAGTCAGGTCTGAGGGGTTGAGCATTAAGGCAATAAACACTACCACTGGTACATGTCCAGTTAGAGTTATTTGGTCTATTTGTGAATCCTATTTTGATAAAAAGGTTCCTTTATGAATTAAGGTTCCATTAACTTGAGAGTGATCCCAAGCTATGATTATACCTCTTGTTGTTCCCAGCGTTGGTAAGAAATCAAATGTATTAATGCGTGTGCCACCTACCAATCTCCAAGTTGAACTTTGAATTTTTTGGAGTTTAGATTCTTCCAAGCAGACTATGTCTGCTTCAGAGGTTAGAATTACATCCTTAACTAAGTGGCATTTTGAGGGTCTACCAAGACCTCTAACATCCCAACTAAGAATTTTCATAACAAAAAGTGAAGGTCTAGTTGTCAGATCTCGAAGGAGATCCTAGATTTTTTGTGAGTTTTACAGTTCTATCAGCTTCTAGAGTATGGATCATGCCTAGGCATTTATTCTAATGATTAGGAAACACCAGAAATTTATTGCCACAAGAATTGCTATAAATGAAGAACTGAGTATCTGACCAGGAAGAAAATACAATATTAAAAAGATTAGACATACCTTCTCTTGGGTCCTCAGGTATTTTCTTCATTGTAGATCTGGGAGCGTGTGGAACAGATCCAGCTTCTTCATTCTAGTGACCAGAAGGCTTCTTGGGCCTGTCGCTCCTTCTAATTTGCCTCGGGACATTGGTGCTATAAGGTTGTTCTAGATTTCTCTGTAATACTTGCTTCGTCTATAAACTTGTCATCTCGAGTTTGACTAGGTAGTTATCAATCAGCTAATCAACATTCAAAGCAAAGGAATGACCATTCATTTGTAGGTTGGCTTGGAATCAATGACTTAATTTGACAGCCATCCGTGTGTCTATTTCCTACTTGCATCTCATTTCAAGAGAACACACATTAGTTGTGATTCCAAATGTATAGACAAATAGTTCATGAGAATTTTCAAAGGGGATAATAAAAATGAACGATTTTACAGCTCAAAACGTAAGTTTTTTTGCCTTGAAATAATGGCCTCCAGATTCAAGTTTATTGGGAACATGATACGAGCCTAATCTGAGCAAACTAAATGGTGCACTCTAGGGAAGATCGCAATCCATTCTGGGTTGATTAAAAAATGGTCTGGTCTAACCCAAGTTAGGTCTATTTGATTGTTAGTCTAGGTAAACTTTCTTCCTACCAAAGGCGACTTAAGGAGGTTTAAGCCTCTAATTAAATTTTGAGCACATTGAATATCAATGAGATTTGGAATGCCTCCATTCTTAACTCCTAGGCCAAAGATAGCATTAAAATCCCCACACATTACCTAAGGCAAGTGCGTGTGGCATTCTCTAATCTCATCCCAGAAGGATTGTTTGAGATGTCTCAAGTTGGTTACATAGATTGTGGTGCACACCCAACTAGAGTGATCCTGGATAATGAGACATCATTTCTACATTGTTTTATACACTTATTCTGCATATATTAGAGTATTCATTCAGAAGATAATGTTAAATACGATGAAAATTTTATATATATATATATATATATATATATATAGGTTCCAGGCAGCCCTTAGGGAAGAGAGAAAGAACCAAAAAAACTATTTAGAGGCAAAATGAAGAAAATAGAGCTAAAGAAAATCCCAGACAGAACACCTTACGGTCACCTTACAGCCATGTTTACGATTGTAATCCACATTCCAAGAACCTTACAAGCATTCTTATGCCCGTAAGAAGGAGCATAAGGATCAAATAGAAGGACTTATGGGCATGACTTACTCCCATAAAGCAGACTATAAGAGTTGTCTAGAGGTGCTTACAGGGAGCAACATACACCTGTAAGAGAGGTCGCAAGTACCATCCAAAGAAGTTTACAGTCCAATGCTTACAGTTGTAAACTGGATTGTAACATCAAGACAGAAGACCTAACAGGTGGGACTTACGGCCATAAGTTTTCCCATAAGGCATGCAACTCATCATCTCCAGCTCCTTACAACCTCATTCTTACTCCTGTAAGTGGCTAGATATAAAATATTATGATGAGGGTCTCGAAGGCATCTTTTGATGGCCAAGTTTAGGGGATGGGAGGAGAGATTTCTCTAGGCTTTCTAGAGTAATTCATTAAGTAAAAGAGACTCACCCATCTTCAAGGAACACCATTAGAGCCGTCAAGGAGCACATTGGCGCCATTTGTGGAAGATAGGAGGGGAGACCATTAGCAACTCAAAAGGCAAAATTAGAAAAAAAGGTTTTATGCTTTCAATTATGTCTATTGTCTCTTGTGAATTATTTAATTGTTCTCCTTTGATGGAGAACTAATTTGCAAGTTTTGGGCATAGATGAACTCTAGGGTTTATGATTTGATTAACTTTGGTTGTGGACTTGAATGCTTTAACATTGATTATTAATTGCAATCTTTCATTATTTAATTTAATTGCATGTAACTATTGTGTTGAATTCTATTATGATGAGAGCCCTAAATTAATGTAGGATGTGCTTGTGTGATGAGTAGTGAGACCCACCTAGCATAGGTAAACCATGATTGAAAAGTGTTATGAGTACTCTTAGAGATAGTGTACTTTGGAGTTGAGAGTTCTCCTCCCATAATCCTTCCAAGTGAATTGAAGAGTAATTCCATTCGTATTGCAATTACAAGGAGTAGTTTCAGAGAGAGATCTCAATTCTACTTTGTATAGGATTAGGGGTAATTACTTTGAGAAGAGAATTGTCTATATTTTGAATGCTTGTTTATTCTGATTGAGATTTCATAGAGTGCAATGTGATCATAGGGTTATCAGTATCAACACCGTATGGTACCAATTACTACTGATCTTGAGAAAAGGGGCAGCATATTTTAGGAACTCTCTCGGTTTAAATTAGATTGCTAGACTTATACAACCATTGTCCTGAACCTAACAAACCCTAGAGGAAATCTTTTCCTGGACACCCCCTCTCTATTCTTGTTTAGCCGTATTTTATTTTACGCTTTCGATTCTTGTGTTTAGTTTGTTTTCACATTTTGCTATTTGGATTAGGTTAATTTTTGGATTTAGATCTAGTACTAGTACTCTCCAGTTCCATGTACACCGAAACCCTGCTTCTTAGCACAGTTTATTACTCGATTGGCATGTACACTTGTGTTCTGTAGATGACTTACAATTAGTCCCTATCAGAGGATGCCACTGTCCATGAAACACAGAGGTCTCCAAACCCTCTTGAGAATGACAAAGACACATCTGAGGGCTCAGAGACTTTGAAGTCAAAATTAAGCCCATGTTCCCTAATTTAGATAGTACAATGGATCATAAAAAACCAACTCCAACAGCTAATCAGGGATCTAGGAGCAGCGAGAGGCAAAAGATGCATTCTTCTAGGTGGATCAAGGAAGTAGGATATGTAGCCCCTACTCCACTTTTTATGAAATAGAAGTCCCCTACAATTTCATGCAAAAAGAGCTGGATTGGAAAACTCAACTACTACAGCTAAGCATAACGTGGAGTTCCTAAGACACCGCACCGATGCAAGCAATCATGAAGCGAGGATAGTTTAGTGGTGTAGTATGGAGTGTGGCTGACTGACACACTCTCAATAGTGTCTTCTATTCATGTTTTGTGTGCTTTTTCGTCCTATGTCTCTGTTCTTCCTCTTTGTTGTTCTTTGCTATTCCATGTTGTTGTTCTTAGTCAGTCTCCACTACTGGTGGACTACTTTGTTGCTCTCCCATTAAAGGCCTTCTTGTAATTCCTTTTTAATTAAAATTTATTATTTATCCACTTTTTCATAAATTAAATAATTAAAATAATTTTATATTCATTCACAAGGCTTAGTGTAGATAAATGGCCAGAAAAATATCATGAGTAATAGGTTGGAGTGATCAAGAGTCCCCCATTCTACCAAGCTAGGAATTAGGGATTTTCTCTTTGCCATTATGAGCCTTAGCTAGCTCGTACACTAGAATTTTGTCAAACTCTTAGGCTACTATCACCTTAAAGAAGAGCACTTCATAATCTATGATTTCAAGCTCGATGTTAGTCTTGACAAGCATTATAGAATCATAGAAGGCATGAAGAGTGGGTGGAGATGGTAGATAATTCACAAAGATATCAAGTCTAGCAATGTGTTGATGGACAATGAGTACAATGGATTGTATAAAGAAAGAAAAACTTGAGAAACAAATTATGGATCTCATTTCATTCAAGGAGCCATCATGCACAATTATAGAGAAGACAAACTCTAAAAATAGTAGATTATGTAATCACATACATAATTATAGCTATTACCTAATTACATCCCTAATTTCAGTTATATGATTTGTTCCCTTTAACACTCCTCCTTAAGTTGAAGCATATATGTCTAACATGCCTAACTTGTTACATATACTATCAATGTGTGTTTTTCTGAGTGGTTTGGTTTAGATATCTGCAAGCTGAAGATTTGTTCGAACATGAACTAGTTGGATGCATGGAGGGTGAGAAGTTGTGCTTGAAACAAGATCCTGCACAATGTGGCAGTCTACCTCAATATGTTTATTCTGTTCATTAAAGACCTGATTCTTGGTAATGTGCATTGCTACTTGATTGTCACAGTGCAGCCTCATCAAACCATCATGCATAACACTTAGCTCATTGAGCAAACGCTTCGTCCAAACTAGCTCACAAGATGTGCTTGTCATTGTGTGGTATTCTAACTCTTTATTGGACCGAGCTACAATAGTCTGCTTCTTACTCTTCTAGGAAAAAGGTTACCACCAAGAAGATACAAAATCCAGTTGCGGATCTCCGACTTGTAGGACAACCTGCCTAATCTACATCAGTGAATTCTACTATCCTGTTATGTCCCTGGTTAAAGTAAATGAGCCCTTTTCCTAGAAATCCCTTGAGGTACTTGAGGATCTAAACAATAGCATCCTAGTGGATAATATGAGGAATGACATGAACTAACTCACGACACTCACTGGATAAGAAATGTCAGGCAGAGCAACTGTTAAATATTTAATTTACCAGCCAATCTGTGATATCTCTCAGGATCATGTTCTCCATCTTCTGACATAAGCTTGGTCTCAATGATCATCAAGGAATCAACAGGTTTAAATCCAAGCAACCCACTTTCTGTGAGCATATCAAGCACATACTTCCTCTTATAAAGCATAAGCTTGTCATGAGATCGTAATACCGCAATGCCGAGAAAGTACTTGAGCTTGGCAAGGTTGGTAATCTGAAACTGCTTGCTCAAGAACTTCTTCAGTGCAAAGATCCATCTCCATCATCACCAGTAATGATGAGATCATCTATGTATACAACCAAAATAATAGTTTTTCCTTTCGAGTATCGTAAAAAACTGAGTGATCATTAGTACTTCTGGTCATACAGCAATCCCCTCGGGCCTAAGATAGATGACCAAACTAGGCTCAAGGGAATTGCTTGTGGCCGTACTGAGATTTTTGTAAACGATTGACTTTCGAGGCCTTTTCCTGAACAACAAACCCAGGTGGTTGAGTCATATAGACCTTCTTCTTAAGGATGCAATGGAGAAAGGCATTCTTGATATTGAGTTGGTGCAGCATACAGTGGTAACTGGTGGCGAGAGCTATGCAGATGCAAACAGACGCCATTTTGGCAACAGGAGAAAATGTGTCATCATAATAAACGCCATAGGACTGGGAGTAACCTTTAGCAACCAACCGAGCTTTCAGTCGATAAAGTGACCCATTAGGGTGGACTTTAATCTTGAAGACCCACTTGAAACTAATTGCATGTTTTCTAGGAGGGAGTGGACAAAGATCCCAAGTCTCATTTTTCAGGTAACACACAGTTAGAACAGCATCGGACCAAAAGTGATGAGGGACATGTCCATTAATTAATCATCATAGTATATGCCACCTCAAGAATGTGTTTGTTCTTTCATTCAGCTATTCCATTTTTTTGAGGTTTATAAATTCATGGATGATACCATTATTAGTCGTATATTGTCCAAATTCATTTTAAAAATATTCTTTTGCATTGTCACTACGAAGAGTTTTAACGGTGGTTTTGAACTGAGTTTGCACAAGGAAAAATACAGCTAAAAATTTTGGAAAGATTTCCTGTCTAGATTTAATAATAAAATCCAAGTTTCACAAGAAAAATCATCCACAAAGGTAACAGATTATTGAAAATCCGATACAAATTCGACAGGATACGGACCCCATACATTAGTATGTACTAAAGTAAAAGAATTGTCAGATCGACTAATGACCCGAGATGGGTGGGAAGCATAAACATGCTTTCCTTAGATACATGACTCATAAACTAATTCTAAGATAGACTAAAATTCAGGTAGAATCTTAGTTTATGAGTTTTAGTCTATCTCAAATACACCACTCGCTGAGATGAGTTCTCCATGCAATACAATCCCCTCTCCTTATACGCAGTGCCAACATATTCGTCCCAAGTTCCTAAAAGGTGCATTTAGTTGGAGTGAAGGTAATAGAGCAAGATAATTGCTCTGTTATTTTGCTTACGAATAAGAGGTTTTCACGAAAAGAATAGGCATATAGGACAGATGATAAGGACATATTTTGTGAAATCTTGGTGGATCCAATGCCTTCTATATTACAAGGAGAACCACTGCCTATTTGGACAAGTGATTGTCATGAAGTGGTGGAAAGTCCTGAACATATACTTTTGTTCCTAGTCATGTGGTCAGTAGTACCTGAGTCAACAATCCATGATGGTTTTAAAACTATAAAACAGTTGGAAGTCATACCTGACTAGGCTAAAGTAACCTTCATAGTCTATGGATGAGAGCACATACTAGTACGAGAGAAGCCCAACTGCTCAAGTCACTGAACTAGTATAGCATCTCCTTCAGTTTGTGTGTTCACCGGGTGCCTGATCAACGGTAGCCATTTGAGCACGAGGAGGAAGGCACAGTGAGCCTTTGGGGCACTTTGGGTAGTCCCATTTCATGTGGCTCTAGTCCTTGCAATAGCGACACTGCACTGCACATTCTTATCAGTGGGATTAGAAGAACCCCCACATCCTTTTTCTTCTTTCCCAAATGGTTGTCTTGTATCTTTACCCTTGTAGGCCCCGACATTGAGTGTAGAGTTTTATGACTGATGTGTTGGGACACTTCCCTCAGATGGAACATATCGCGTAGGAGATGTTATGTGGTCGCTAAAATTGGTACATCGGATTCACCTAGAAAAACTGGCCATGTTGCGGAATACTTCAAGGACATATCCCCCAGAAATCAATCTGATCCAAGAACCGCTCATAAGTGGCATGGTCCAAACAATAGGAAAACAATTCTCGCGTTTTATCACCTTGTTCACTCGAATCACCTTGTTCACATCTTGCATATGCTTGAGAAACAGTATATGTGTGGGCCATGCATGTCTTTCTTAAGTAGGTGATCTAGAGGTGATCCCACATCTTCTTTGTGGTTTTAAATGTATGTACGGTTGACAGGATTTCTAGTTCCATTGCATTCCACAAAATCATTAGGATAGTACTGTCTTTGGTAGTTCATTGCATTATTTTGGCAATTTCAGTTGGTAAATCATCAATCAAATATTGGTTATTTTCAATTGCCTCTAAAACAGTTTGAACAAATATAGACCATTGTTCCCAATTCAAATTAGATAAGTTCACATGTATTTTCAGCTATTTTTTGAATTGTTGAGAGGTTTGACTCATTTTCGTTTAACTAAAATTTCAACATAGAGATTTGGTGTGAAACGTCAGAAGAGAGATCTAGTTAGTGCATCGGTAAGATCATATCGATGCTTTAGGCGGACGAGCACCACTTGCCGTCGTAGTTACAGCTAGAACCGGAGTAGATGAGCTAGCCTCAAAGAACCCTAGCGGTCTCTGATACCATGTAAAGAATGTAAAACTGGAGAAACAAATTATGGATCTCATTTCATTCAAAGAGCCATCCCGTACAAATATATATATTAACTGGAGAAGATAAAATCTAAAAATAATATATTACTTAATTACATACGTAATTATAGCTATTAACTAATTACATCCCTAATTTCAGTTATATAATTTGTTTCCTTTAACACGTTGAATGGGTGCTGGATAGTTAGAGAAAGGGAGATATTCTTGCTTCCAATAATGGCACGCCAGAAGAGATGGAGCCGGTACTGAAACTGGGATTGCTCTGTTGTCACCCTATGGCCATTTCCAGGTTAAGCATGAGGTAAGCCATGTTGCGTGTGAGGAAGCGCGGAACTAGTGTAGCAATTCGCCAAACACTTGGTGTGCAATATCACAATACCTAGCAATCACATAATGAATGAGCAATGCAAGGATAACATACAACCAAATTCACAAGAATAAAATAAGATACGCCAATTTAACATAGTTCGGGTATAAACAAGCCTACATCCACAGGAGAACAATGTTACACTATATCATGGGAAAAATGACAAGAGTACAAGAGTACAAGAAATAGACATTAAGCCACAAGAGGGTTACCAACCTCTAAGATCTAGCCTTACCTCAAAAAATAAGGGTCTTACCTTGCTTTAATGAGATCAAGCAAGAATAAGAGCTCTCCTCTACAGCTTCACTTTTTCTACTCTCCAAATACAAGAGAACACACTCACAATCTATCTCTCTCTCTTTTCTCTCATTACACAACACCAAACAAACATAACCCTCTGTAAACAATAGAGCAAGCTAGACCGTTGGATCAAAAGAGATCAAGATTTGGCTTCATCCCAAGGATATCAAGCCAATATTTAACAAGCCATGCAATACTTTAATGGGGATTCTCCACTTCCTGATTTTACACTATTTTCACTGAGTGCTAATATCTTGGTCTCACATGCAGATGAAGGCTTTGATAACTGCATGCTATATTGTCCATCTTCAGTTCCTTAAACTGTTTCTCTTCTTTCGGATGGCCCCTGTTAACTGCAGTTATATATTCTTTTCTTTTCTCTGCAGTTATTCTTTTCTTTTCTTGTTTTAAATGATCTTTGGCTATGAAATAAGTTTAATCAATTTGCAGTTGTTCACTTTTATTTAGCTGTGTAATCTATCTGGAACTTTGTGGAGATTAATTAAACGATACAATCAAGCTGAAGATTGAATGAAATTGCCCCTGTTCTTTAAGGATTTGTACTGGTTTCGTATAAACATTGTTTGTGGACAATTAATCATGGCAACTTACAATAGCGGAAACACATTTAATGATGAAAGAATGTCACATGCATTAAATGTAGCATAGATGTTTAAACAGGAAAATTCAGAATCTATGCCATGCTCTATGGTTAAGCTTAGAGTCAATGATTCAATCTGACTGGCATTTGGGCGTAGACTCTCATTTCCAAGAACCACATGAGAGTTGATTTTTTTTTTAGGAAGCGACATGCCTATATACATTAATTGGACAAGGGATTTGTACTGCAAGTCAGCACTCATAATCAATGACCTGTCACCACCATTGCTTCAAACAACTCTTGAACTCAAGACATTTGACTGTTTCACTTTTATTTTTCACGTGGGACCTAGTACTATTAAGCTATAAATTATTTGGTAACTCAATGTAATTTTAATGCATATAATTTCTGAATGTAAAGAAAAATAATTCATAAAATTTTTTAAAATTTTTTCACTATATGGACAATTCGAACCATGAAACTCAACATGGACTCTCTTACTTTAGTATTGGGTTATACCAATGTTGGCAATTCATAAGAATTTTCAAATAAAGACAAACGAATAATTTATAATTATTTGTATTAAAAAATTATAATTATATTTTATATATAATTAAAAAAAATTAAAATAGTAGATAAACTATAAATATATTTAAAAAAAATATAAAATATAATATTTAATTACTGTGAATGATTGAGAGAACTATTTTAAAACAGCAAAAATAAAAAACAAAATGCAAAAATAACGATGAACATTATGAACTTTTACATTTAAAAAAAATATTATTATTTTTTTAATAAAACGGATCAATCACCTGAAATATATTAAAAGTTTCTTACACTCACTATTGTTTAGTATATTTGAACATGCTTCCCAAGTTGTGGCAGTTTCCACAATTAGAATCTTTTTAACCATCCACAGAATAAAGCATCGCCTACTATTAGATCTAAGTAAAAAAAACGTTTGCAATTATTTTCCTTAGGGACTACTGTTATAGGGCTTTTTGGCGTCACGCCCTTGGCGCGGGAGTGACAAGGCCAAGTGAAGCCGGGAGTGGTTATTCCATTCCCTTAGACCGTTTTACAGCACGTCTGTACGGTCGGATATTTTACTCGGGCATGATCTGGTTTCGTGACCGAGAGCGGAGTAGCGACCCGCTCAACTACCAAGACATGGAGAATATCGATCATCATCCGTATAGGCATACGCGTACGGGCGGAGACTGTCTCTCGATCAGCATGTGCGTTTATCGAGACATCCGGGGCGGATGCGCAGCAATTATCTGGCGCTGCGGACAGATGGAAGACAAGAGTGGGAAACACATAGTGACGACGGACCCCGGCTATTCGGACTTTAGCCATTGGATGGGGAACATGTTTCGTCTTCTTCCCTTCGGCCATGGAATTCATGGGAATGCGGCCGTCTCTTTCCCCTTGGCCAAGATGCCTTTCTTTGGCTATATAAAGGGACCTTCCTCTCCTTGGATGATCATCCTCACATCCTCCATTTCTCATTCTCATCTCCTCTCCTCACTTGAGAGAGTTTCTCTTGTAACACTAGGAGCCCGGAGTGCTCCTAGGAGGAGAGTGTCTTGGGTGGTTGTAATAGCTTCCATTCATCAATAGAGAGTTTTATGTTTTTCTCTCTTATCCTTGTGTCTTGCTCTACTTTGTGTGCGTGTCCTTGGGCAGGTGTAGGTTTTACACCCGCGAGAGCAGGCTGACTTGTGATTGCGCACAAGTGCCGCACGGAGGAGTCTTGAAGGTTGCCACGCCGACAAGCCCCGTGTCAATTGGTATCAGAGCTACCGCACAAAGTAGTTATGGGAGCAAGATCAGGCGAGATGGATGAATGAGATTGAGGATCACGTCGGACGCTTGGAAGGTATCACCTATCAGCTGGATCGGTTGATCCAGGAGCTCGCGGAGGAGCTTGAACACCTTGAAAGTGCGGGGATATCCAGCAGCGAGTCTGGACGGGACATTGGGGTTGCCCGAATCCTCATCTTGTGGCGTTCCTGATATGAAGAAACTGAGAGGTCAGTTTCTTCCTTGCAACATGAATAGGGTTGCAAGAGTGGCCTTGATGGAGTTGAAGCAGGCAGGCACTATCCGGGAATACGTGAAGACGTTCACATCCCTCATGCCCGGCATCAACGACATGACCACGGCGGACCGATTGTTCCACTCCATTGCGGGATTGGAACCATGGGCTCAGGCAGAGCTCCGTCGGCAAGGTGCGGTTGACCTACCGATAGCCATCATTCAGGTGGAGGCCTTGATGGATGATTGGGTTACTCATAGATCGAGTAGTGGTATGGGCACAACCTCGATTTATGCAGATGGAGACCCGAGCGGGGGAAGATGTTCCTCGGTGAGCCGCGTGGAGGCGAGGGCTCACGATACACCCAAAACCCTTGAAGCTTGCGTTGGGCCAAAGTCGGCATGCCCAACCCGGTGAGGGTGCTTCATCCGCGACATGCCACGCGGACGAGGGGATCATGGGTCGCACTCGTCACTACCGGGTGATAGTGAGCCATTGGCCCGCACTTGTATCGCTCGAGGATGGGCGAGGCGGGGCCTTGATTGTGTGCTCGTTCGGCGTTGGGCGAGGGTCGCAGAGGTATCAAGATACGGGCGGGAGACCGAGTCTTGTGGGTTGTATCACTGGGAATGCGGATGCATTACCCTTTTCTTGTGGCACATAGGCAAGGATGAAGGTAATCACTCCATTGCTATGTTGTGACTCTAAGCAATTGTTTCGTGCTAAGTTCCTTTGTGGGAGCACGACTTTGCGATCAGAGAACCTTGTGAGGCGGGGAGCTAGAGCCGTGTCACTTGGCGGGGATGATGGTACGTCTGCGAGGCCGGGAGGGCGGGGAGCAAGCATGCATCATTCGATCGAAGTGAGCGCAGGTAGCATGACCAAGAGCAAGCGGGAATACCCTACCGTTATGCCTCGATGGAGAGGGGATCGGCAGTGCGATCCAAGAACGGTGTGGAGGCCATAACACTTGACATCAGAAGGCGGCTTCATGTTAAGGTGCCAAAGGAAGATCGAGTCATTAGATGATGATCTCGATGGGTCCTGAGGAGGATCCGAGTTTCCTATGGAAACTCAACTTCGGTGCGAAGGCGGACCGAAGGTTTTGTTGTCTGGACACAAGGGTGATCCAGAGTTCAACTTCAGCGTTCAGATAACGTAGGTGAAGATTGAAGATGACAAAGGGAGCGGACAGCTAAGTGTGCCACTTGGGTGGATGCCAAGGCAACTTAGTTCCCTCCGACGAGGGCGTCGGACTTTCCCGGTGGGGAAGGTTTGTTATAGGGCTTTTTGGCGTCACGCCCTTGGCGCGGGAGTGACAAGGCCAAGTGAAGCCGGGAGTGGTTATTCCATTCCCTTAGACCGTTTTACAGCACGTCTGTACGGTCGGATAATTTACTCGGGCATGATCTGGTTTCGTGACCGAGAGCGGAGTAGCGACCCGCTCAACTACCAAGACATGGAGAATATCGATCATCATCCGTATAGGCATACGCGTACGGGCGGAGACTGTCTCTCGATCAGCATGTGCGTTTATCGAGACATCCGGGGCGGATGCGCAGCAATTATCTGGCGCTGCGGACAGATGGAAGACAAGAGTGGGAAACACATAGTGACGACGGACCCCGGCTATTCGGACTTTAGCCATTGGATGGGGAACATGTTTCGTCTTCTTCCCTTCGGCCATGGAATTCATGGGAATGCGGCCGTCTCTTTCCCCTTGGCCAAGATGCCTTTCTTTGGCTATATAAAGGGACCTTCCTCTCCTTGGATGATCATCCTCACATCCTCCATTTCTCATTCTCATCTCCTCTCCTCACTTGAGAGAGTTTCTCTTGTAACACTAGGAGCCCGGAGTGCTCCTAGGAGGAGAGTGTCTTGGGTGGTTGTAATAGCTTCCATTCATCAATAGAGAGTTTTATGTTTTTCTCTCTTATCCTTGTGTCTTGCTCTACTTTGTGTGCGTGTCCTTGGGCAGGTGTAGGTTTTTACACCCGCGAGAGCAGGCTGACTTGTGATTGCGCACAAGTGCCGCACGGAGGAGTCTTGAAGGTTGCCACGCCGACAAGCCCCGTGTCAACTACTTGGGTGCTTTCACCCGGGAATCTTGATAATCTTCCTCTTCCCTTTCGACCCTTCTTCTATACTTCCACTTCTATCTTCTTTTTACCACTTCAATTAAAGTACAAAACATACAACAAATATCCACTAACTAGTAATGAAGAGAGCAAAAAACAGAAGAGAGAAACAGAAGAGAACAACAACAATAGACCACTAGGAGTGGTACCACAACAACTAACAAGAGACTTACATCGAAGAAAGAACACGGAAACAAAAGCATGAAGAAGAAGCAGGCCATCTTAATCCCCACAAATCACCCCAGATGAACTAGCCCGTGGTCTAATCTTGTACCTCCTCAGAAAGTGGAGCCTCACCAATCTCCTCCACCTGAGAACCCAGAAACTGTAAACTATGTCGGATGGAAGAGATGGAATCCTCCAGCTTCACTCTAGATCTCTCCCCGGCTGCAGAGAACTAAGACAGAAGCATACGATCAATTTTCAAAATTAGAGCATGTACAGGCAATAGCAAGCCAAATATTCCACACAACTGATTTCACAACTAAGGACCCCATATCCCTACATGCCGGCCTCACTAACGATCTCCAAACTCCCCAAACGGATTGCATAGACATAGGTGGATCTAGTAGATGCAGAAGTCTCACAAAATAATCCTACACCGGTCTAACAAAATCGCACTGAATAAAAAGATGATCCACTTCTATCTTTCTTAGTATTGAGTTTGTCTGCATATTTAGTTGAATATTTTTGTTATTATCTCTCTTATATTAGTTATGTTTTGTTCTTCTGCTATCCTCTTGTGTCTTTAATTATAACTCTACATATTTGCTTTAGTCTTAATTTAACATGGTTTATTCAGTTAAAAAAACACTAAGATTGAGTGGAATTGTATTGTATAGTTCCTTCAAGTTACATTGATGATGATATTTAAAAGAAAGTTCAACTTTATTTATGGATAATTAATCAATCTTGGCCAGTTAATATTTTTTTATATATAAAGTGTACTAGCCAAATCAAAGATATGCACAGGTGTGTAGTTAATACTTCAACGAGCCTGTACTCTCACCGTGCATGAATTGAAATTTGAACATGCCCTCTCTGCAAAAAAAAAAAAAATTGAACATCCTACACAACAACCAGATACTAATGGACAAAAGCTGGTCGATGAATTCCGTGGTTCAATCTTGTTAAGTCTGATGACATAGATTGGCATTATATGACAAGCCAAGTAGTGACATGGCAAGAGGATGGTGATGTGGCTATGATGACTCATCAAAGAAAGTGAAGACTAGGATGATGATGTGGTAAAATGATGATGTCATAACATGTGAAGAAGATCAAAGATGAAGATTGTGTTTAATAGATATTCCTCTCAATTCAATCATGCGATGTTAAGTTATTTTTGAAAAGTACATCAAGACTAAAGGTTCTCTTCAAGAAATGCAAGTTTATTTAAAATATGTTTATCTATCCTTGGTAAGATCCGGGATGATAAATCATATCTTTGATAGAGCTCCTTTTTAGAAAGATCTATTTCAAAGAGGGAGAGGAATATCCTAACAAGAAGATCATGAAGATTGTGTAGAAATTTGTTTGGTATGAAGATATTTAAAGACACATAATTAAAGAAGGCAAGAACAAATTTAGTTTGGTGTAAAGGTATCTAGAGACACAAACTAAATAAGGAAAGAAGAAGCCATGGAGATTATCAAGACCATTTTTAGCAACACAACTTGAAGGAAGATCCAAGAGGTATCTATGGGCGGAACTATTCATGGAGACTAATCATACATGGAGATTGTTTGAAGATTGCATGAGATATGATTAGAGATTTGGAGATCCAAGCATGGATGATTGAAGATCATGCTTAAAGATATTGAAGGCTAAACTTGGATGAAGATGAGATCAAGTTTAGTAACAATATTTCTATGAGCCAAATGAAGATCATTGGGAAAACCAAACTTGGGCCAAGTTTGGAAAGAAGATCGGGAGATCTTCGGTGGCTATCTTTGGTGAGATGGCCTAGTGTGCCTTGGTGGGCACGTCCCTCGAGAGAGGGAGACCTACTGAAGTGACATGAGGAAGGAAGCAGCTGCAGGCAGGAGGAGCTCAAGTAGAGTCAACTGCTACAAGGCGGACTGAAAGAACCGGGAGGTTGAAGGTCGCAGATTCAGGTGCATCTGGATTGAACTCAGTCATATTCAGTAAGGTGGGCCATGTTGCAACCGGGTGTTGCAACATCTAACCTTAGAAGGTGTCCAAGTTAGAAAACCGCGAAAAATTCTAAAAGAGGTAACTTTATTAGACGTCGGTGCGTCTATATAAGAGATCCTGCTTGAAGATTTAGGATGAGCCAACCAGTGAGAGTTGAGTGAGTGGCCATCGGACAATCTAGAGAGGATATTCTTTGTATTGAGAGAGTGAGAGAGTGTTGTACTCCTTATTCTTATACCTCTTTTAGTGGATTGTTTCTCCGGGCCTGGCCCTCCAGATGTAAGCAAAGTTGTGCCGAACTAGGTTATCAATTTGCTTGTCTCCTTACTCTTGTTTGATTGTGTGTGTGTGTGTTCAAATCTTGAGTGAGTTTTTGAGTGACTTTAGCACATCATACCCCCTCCGGAACCATCAAATCTAATTGGTATTTTCAGGTCTTATTTTCATACTTGGAATCTCATTATTAGACTTATGCTTCTACTAATTTAATTCTAAGGTGTCTATTTCTACAAAAGAAAAAAAAATGGAGAAGAATCTCTATGACGATTAATTTTTAAGTGCCATTACGCAACTTCCGTCGACCCTCCTTGTTTTTGTAATATCTGCATTTACTGCAATTGGATTCAAACCTTTTCCACAATTAAACGGTGTTTTATTTAATTTTTTTTAAATGGACAGGTATGTGCATATATAAATATTTTAAAAAAATATATTGATAATAAATTATGATTTATCTACACCGTTAATAAAAATTATTGACAAAAAAATTTTGATATGTGAATATTTATGTATGTATTAATGCATATACTTCATTTTTTTATAAAAACTTACATTGTTTATTTGATAAATTAAAAAAAAAAATTACTTCATGTATGACCACATAATTATAATGTTCCTTAAATATTTAAGTTAACAAATTATTTTTGGTGATTTTTTTTTGGTGAATGTAATATAACGAGGGCAGTTATGTCCTTTTAAAATAAATATGACGACTACTCGATCAAAAGACTTTGTCCACTACGAAATAGAAGTCATTTTAATTTTCAAAGTAGCCTTTTTCGTCTCCTTGGGCTTTATCTGCTCATCAACTGCTCCACAGAAAATCTCAAACAGAAACAGAGGGCTGTCAAGTGGTCATTGCTCGTATATCAAGCTTAGTGCAGTAACTCTTCCGGCTTCACTGACTCTTGCGGATCGCTGCTTCTCTGGTACGCATATCTGATGCATGTTTAATTCCATGCATGCAAATGTTTATTGGCTGTGATCACATTAATATACTTTGTCTCTCAAAGAATGTAGTATTGGAGAGTTCTGAGTAGTTATTATATATCTTTTATTTAAGGTTCCACATCATCAAATTATCATCGTTTTGACAACCACTGTAGCACAATGGATTGTAACCAGTGGCGGATCCACATAGAATAGAAGAGAAGGGGTAATTCTCTTTTACAACTAAGTATATTAAATAATGTATATTTTTTAAATATGAAAAAAAAAATTAAATTTTGTATTATAAACATGTGTGTATATATATATATATATATTATAGGGACCAACGGGCTTGTAACCTAGCGTTACTCTAGGTCATCTCGTTTGGTAGAGATGCGAGTTCAATTCCCCTTGACCGCGCTCTCCAGTTTTAAGTGGGTGAGAACGTTGTGGCAATTCTCCCGCCCACGTACGTCCCTGAGGGTTGGTGTTTGTCGCCCAACCTTAAAATATATATATATATATATATATATTATAGGATCTAATATGAAACCAAACATTTAAATTTTTAGAGTTTAAAATGAAAAAATAATTTTATTTTATAGGGTTTAATTTGAAAATAAATGTATAAATTTAATGTTCTATCCATATCATTTTGCATGTTTTGTTTGCCATAATTTTTTTTTTAGTTTGCCAGAAAATTGTGAAGACTCAAAAGTTATCCCCTTGCATCTTGGTCACTTTTACTTTTTCGTTATTTCGTAATCCCCAGGGTATGATACCCTTAAGATTCACAGTGACAAATCATTTTCTAATTACTTTGCCTCTCTCATTTTCTATTTTTATAGGGATTACGATGGTTGGATTTCAAAGACGTGGGCTTCATTATTTTTAGCTTCTCATCACCTTTAGAAGTCCCACTGTCGCTAACACCTTTTTATAGTACTTCTAATTCTAGTTGATTGCTTAATTATAAATATTGAGAAAAATATATTTAATTGTATAAAAAATGAATTATTCGTTGATTTCAAAATATAAACATTCACTGAATTTGTTCTTATTAATCATTTGTAATACTTGTTAATGTAAAAACTTTTTTTTATAAAAACTAAATATAGTATTTAATTTATGTTATTATATAATTTTAAATATATATATTTGAATTTTTATTTATAAATTTTTTTTGCCCTCTTGTCTGTGATTTCCAACTCAGCCACTGATTATAACATGGCAACAGACAACTGTAGGGTTTAACCCAGCACCTGATCTGCTGTAACAGTAATAAAATAATTGTTTTTTTTATAATTGTATTTTTAATTACCGTTCCACTCCTTCCTAATAGAGCCACGTTGCTCACTCATTCAGGTGAATAATATTTTCAGGAGAAACCACAAAGCATTGAAGAGGATTAATACAATTTACAGACCATTGTGAAGCAGAAAACTATGACAAACTTTTGCAAGATGCTTCTGAAAATTTCCATCTGGGCTCTCATTGTGAAGCTTGCATTCTCAGCCAATGATGATTTGATTACTTACAATGGATTCAAAGGTGCTACAAACCTAAGCTTTGATTCTCTGGCAGCAGTCACTCCTGATGGTCTCCTAAGCCTGACTAATTGCACTAATCATAGCAAGGGCCATGCATTCTTCTCCGTTCCCATTCAGTTCAAAAAATCTCCTGCGGGTAAAGTCGTCACTTTCTCTACATTGTTTGTCTTTGCCGTTGTCCCTGAGTACCCAGCATTCGGCGACAATGGCCTTGCTTTTGTTCTCTCTCCTTCCAAAGACTTGTCCCATGCATGGAATGAAAATTACCTTGGCCTCTTCAATGAGACCAACGATGGAAAGTCATCCAATCATATCTTTGCTGTTGAGCTTGACACTACGCTCAATCCTCAAAATAAAGACATTAACGACAACCATGTCGGCATTGACATCAATAGTATTATATCTAATTACTCAACCCCTGCGGGTTTTACATCTGATGATGATGGTCAGTTCAAGAATGTGAACCTTAAGAGTGGTGATCCAATTCAGGTATGGATAGAATATGATGGCCTAAATATGCAGTTTAATGTGACATTATCTCCACTCTGGATGCCAAAACCCAAGGTTGCTCTCTTTTCATCTACTATAAATCTTTCTAGCATAATTTTGGACCATATGTATGTGGGATTCTCGGCATCAACAGGACTAGCTTATGCTTACCACTACATTCTTGGTTGGAGCTTTAAGACGGATGGGAAAGTTCCTGAGCTTAATATCTCCAGCCTCCCTCAGCTTCCTCGAACTACAACACCGTCAAAGGATAAACTCAAGGACATAACAATATGGTTGCCTCTATCTCTTTCAGTGCTTGTGCTAATGGCTGCTGCTGGTGCAAAGATAATTATGGCGAGAAAGAAAATGTTCTCTGAGCTTCATGAGGACTGGGAGGTAGATTTCGAGCTTCATAGATTCTCTTACAAACAACTCTACAAGGCAACCAGAGGTTTCAGGGATGAGTACCTTCTTGGCGTTGGAGGGTTCGGCAGGGTCTACAGAGGAGTCCTGCCAGACACTAAAGTTGAAGTGGCAATCAAGAGAGTGTGCCATGAATCAAGACAAGGAGTGAGGGAGTTTGTAGCAGAGATTGTTAGCCTCGGTCAACTTCAACACCGGAATCTGGTGCCACTACTGGGCTACAGCAGACGTGAAGGTGAACTCATCTTAGTGTATGAGTACATGCCAAACAGGAGCCTTGATAAATTTCTATTCAGTGATGATGAATCAACTCTTAGTTGGAGTCAGAGAATTTGGATAATCAAAGGTGTGGCCTCTGGTCTGATGTATTTGCATGAAGACTGGGACAGAGTTGTAATTCACAGAGATGTCAAGGCCAGCAATGTGTTGCTGGATGGTGATATGAACGGGAGGCTTGGTGACTTTGGGTTAGCTAGATTATATGATCACGGTGGTGTTCCTCAAACCACTCATCTTGCAGGAACGGTTGGTTATCTTGCACCAGAGCTGTCTTGGACTTGCAGGGTCACAACCAGCAGTGATGTGTTCATTTGGTGTTTTCCTACTAGAGGTTGCTTGTGGAAGGAGGCCGATAGAGCCAGACAAAGCAGAAGACCAGCAGGTATTGATGGATTGGGTGGTGGCAAATTGGAGAAAGGGAACAATTATGGAAACAAAGGATGAAAGACTGGGAGAGGAGTATGTAGCAGAGGAGTTAGAGTTGGTGCTGAAACTTGGATTACTCTGTTCACATCCTTTGCCAACAGCCAGGCCGAGCATGAGGCAAGTGACACAGATCCTGCATGGTGGCATTCCTTTTCCTGATCTTATGCTTAACCAATTAGGTACCGTTGATTCAACATTTGTCAAGTATGAGGGATCTAGTGCATATGTCATGTCATTTACCTCCATGTCGAGTGAATCATTGCTATTTAGTGGCCGTTGATTGAATTGAATTGAACTCTTCATGTTCATATATACTTCATATTGTATACTGATAATAATACCACATTGTTAAGGGATCTTTTCTTAACCAATTCTATAGAAAATATCTAGTTTCATCTTTATAGTATTATTATATAGTGAGGGAAGTTGATTCTGGGTTTGGCAGATTTGCACCAGATGGTAATATTTGAGGCATGCTCTTTTTTTCCTTCTTTTTTTTTTTGAAAAAAAAAAGTGAATAAACCACCTCTTTATTGAAAGAGGAAAAGGAACCCGACAAACTCACAAAGAAGAATAAACATAACTTAGAGCAAGGAGCAACTTGAGGTCTCTCACCAGCAGTGAGGTGCTCGAAAACAAGAAAAGAGAGGAAAGAAAAAGAAAACTGAAAAAGCAACGAACAGCTAGCCCGGTGAAGATTACAGTCTGAAATCACAGGCCTGCTTGAGCTGAGAGAAGAACCAACTACTCTTGGGCTATGTAAAGATATGTATCATCTACGTTGTTTGCTACTCTTGCGGTCATGAAGTTGAGAGAGCGCTTGATCCTCTGAGATACTTCACTGAGATTTTGCTGCTGAGAGTCAGAAGCTGTTGCAAACTAAGAAAGAAGCATATTAGCAATTTTAAAAATAACAGTATTGGTTGTTCTTTATTTTTATTTTATTTTTTTATTTACCTTCATTTTTGTCCATGATGGTACATAACTATTCTCACTACTCTTAATAAAAATAGTGAGAATATATTTGAGATGTGGAAGCCAGCTACTGATTAGTTGAGTTGGGCAACTCCACAAAAAAAAAATTTTTTTAAAAAGTCAATAAACTACAATTGCATTAAAGAAGAAAAGAATACAAACAACAACTGCCAACAAAAGGAAAGGCCACAACGAACCAACACCAGTCCACTAGAGATGGAACAAGAAAGAAGAGCAAAAGAAGAAACACAAGAAAGAGGAAAAGGCGGTGGGACCTAAGAGAAGAGAGGGGCTCATCTTAGAACAACTCAAAGAAGATGGAGTCTAGTCGGCGACATCCCCATGCTCGTCAGGGTAATGCTCCTCCCAAGAAGGGGGTCCTGAAAACTATAATCCAAGAATAGCTGGCGACATCCCCATGCTCCTCCAACCTGTGCATCTTCTTTACCGAAATAGCTAGAATCCAAGAAAGGAACATGTAACAGGTTTTCAAAAGCAAAGAAGGCATGGAAATATGAACTGCATTGAAAAGACAGTCATTCCTAGCTAGCCAAATTTGCCATAATACCGCACGAGTAATCAGCGAGCAAGAAAGCCTATACTTCGGATCTATCCCACTATACCAACTTCCCCAAAGCTCGAGTTCAAAAGAAGGGGCTCTAGAGAATGCAAAAGTTAGAGAGAGACGGTTCCAAATGGACATAGCCACTAGGCAATTGAAGAACAGGTGGTCCACCGTCTTATTGTCAGTGTAACACAAAGGACAGGTTGTAGTGGGCAACTTATTACAACCACAGGTGAATAGGGTATCAAGGGTAAGAATCTTTTTGTCCCAAACAAGCCATATGCATTGATTTTCCGGGGAACAAAGCATTTGAAAATTATAGGAGTCACCCTACACCTTTTGCCCCTATTAATTAAGAACCTGTAAAAAGATTGGACAGAGGAGGAACCCTCCGAGGTTAACTTCCAAAATTCTTTATCATGCCCACAAGCCCGGGGAAAATATTCTACTTTTGCTATTAACCATAAACGGATCCAACCACATATCGTCGGTAGGAGGAGCAATGATCAACTCTCTGACAGTTGCACAGGGGGTAGCAGTCAGGGCAAAGTCAGCATACCAATGGTATTTTGGAGTGCACCCATCATACCAATTTTCCAGCCAGAAAAACATGATAGCACAATCAACAATCGTTGCTCGTAAACAAGACTTGAAAGCATCCAGAGACCTTTGTAATCCCTGCCAGAAGAATGAACAACAGTGCTGACAGTTCAGACAGAGGTTCCAATTGGGTTGGTGATGGAAGTAGTTAAAACAAATCATGGTCGAGCCACACCAAGAAGTGTCTTTCGAAATTTTTCACCACCATTTCCCGAGAAGGGCATCATTGAAGTCCTCAATATTGATAATGCCCCAACAGCCCTAATCATGCAGCATGCATAATCAATTCCAGTTATATTTTGGCTTATCAAAGTCAGGCCCGCTCTAGAGAAAGTCTCTTCTTAGCCGATCAATACGTTTCAAACAAAGGACTTTTTGAACTATGAGTTTATTGCCGGGGAGGCTACAAAAGGGATGGCGTTGGTGGGGGTGATTGAGATGACGATGGCTGCGATAGGGACGACGTTGGCAGTGGTGGCGGAGATAGAGATGACGGAGGTGGTAGGGGTGGCGGCGGAGGTGGTGGTGGGAGTGATGGAGATGGTGGTGGTAGAGATGGAGATGACGGTGGAGGCGGAGGCAAATGAGGGACGAACGGAGCGCATTTGAATGAGTTGCAATCGGGAAATTCTTAAGGATTGGTTAATTATTATCTTAATAATTTGGTTATTTTAATATCATAATAATTTGACCTAATTATTTAATAAAATATACTAATACATTGTAATTAATACAGTAACAATTTTTATTAAATAGTTTATTAATAATTATGTTTAAAAACAAAATATAATTTTGTAATACCATATTTTCAATTACATCCAAACAAACACCAAATTCTATAATACAATGTTTTCAATTACATCCAACCAAACACCAGATTTTACATTACTGGATTTTCAAATCCAAGTATTTCCAGTTACATTGTAATTGAAAATCCACTGCATTTAGAATTACATCTAACCAAACTTCCCCTTAACATAAAATAAATAATAAAAATAATAATAATGCTTAAATAATTATATATCAGATTACCAAAGGTTTTTGTGCTGGGAGAGGGATTGAGAGTTGTAGATAGTAGTGAGAATCCACGTCTCATCTTTGGAGTAGATCACATGATGCAGGGCTAATCTGGACACTACAACCGGAGTGACCCTTCCAATGCCTCTCTTCCATAGAACAATGATTCCTCCAAAAATCCCATTAGAGGGGATGGCCGCGCAACCCCAACCCATAATTTTATCACAGAAACGATGTACTTTAGGAATAGTTGCTTTGGTTTTGACCAAACAAACGAAATCTGGCTTCTTGTTTTTCATTATAGAATGAATACGATCCATAGTGTGGAGGTTAGACAAACTCATGCAGTTCCAATAGAAAATATATAGATTCATAGAAATCATAGAAATTAAAAAAAAAAAAGGAACCATAAAGAGAAGAGTTAATAAAACTATAGATTTTCTCCCTTTCTTTGGCTTTGATCCGCTTTTTGGAATATCTCGTCTCGCAAGCGCTTCAATCTTGGCATCTTTTTTATGATGGCTAAGGATCATTTCATCTTCTACTTCCTGAACGGACCGAATATCATCAAAAGAGGAAGCACTCATATTTTGTTCCTCGGTAGGAGAGCAAACGAGGGCACCAGTGACTTGATCCACTGCCATAGTGTGCCGATCTAAAGAGGTTTCTCTTTGCTCAGACGAAGGAAAGGAAACTGAAGAGATGAGCAATGGTTTAGTAGAGGAAGAAGGGTCATTGTGAGAGAGAGGAGGTCTGCTTCGTTGGAGTTCCAACGAGTGGCTTTCCGCCTTACTGAGGAGAAGATTTGCTTGCCCATGGTCATCCACAAGCTCCAGAATATCACCTCCTCAGAGTTCCATGGGCAAGTGATAAATTTGGACCCATACTGCAACAGTTGAAAATCTCTCAAAGGTTGGCTGAAAACTCTCCTTCCAGAGAGATAACTGAAGGATTCTTCCAGCAACTAACGAAGGCCCGTCCCACAGTAGGCGGTTTTGCATTTCTTCAGTTTCACAGTGGATAAAGTAGTACCCGTTGGGAATATTAGCTACAGAGAAAGCAACAAAACCCCTTCAAGCATCAGCAAGCACCAGTTTAGCTTGTTCCAAAAGTAAGGCTTTTCCTAAAAATTTGGCATAGAGAGAACTATGCATGGAATCTCTGACAAAATGCCAGAGATCATCATCAATTGTGATTGAGGAAGTTGAAGATTTTTTTACTTTTTCGAAATGGTCTTTCTGCAGATGAGGCGGAGGCTCCAAAGGGTTCGTCTTTGGTTCAGAAATGACAACATTTGCCCAGGAAACCCCGGACTTGGTCCCTTGGTGAGGCCATCGAAGGCTCAGTTAGAAGACTCTCAGTGAAAGAGAAACTCTAAACGAAAGAGAAGATGAAAGCCACAGCAGGACTTGGAGCAGCAAGGCAAAATTAAAACAAAATAAAATAAACTTGGCTTTTTTACCAGTTCACTCTGGTAGTTACTCAGACCAAGACAAGAATCGTCGAGCAAGAATCATCCTGCCTCCTTCTCTTGACCAACTCGCACATCACTACTCACCGGGAAGACCATAGGCTTGTAAGCAACCTCTCTGATGGAGGTAAACACCAGTCTTGTGTTCAACCAAGACAGCGGAGCACTCCAAATGATCCTTCATCCTCAACATTTTCCTTTACCAACAGCAGTAGAAAGGTCCAGTCTTGGTCTTCATCTTCCATGCTTCTAGAGCCTCATCTATTTTGATGCCCTTCTCTTCACCAACCTCTTTTTTTAAAAATGCACCCGTTGATAATTATTCTGGTCATTTTTATATAGGTGTGTATATGTATATATATTGATAAAGCATTTTATATATTTTGCTCATTTTTTCTTTTATTTTCTCCTGTCAGATATATATATATATATATATACATTGATAAAGCATTTTATATATTTTACTCATTTTTTCTTTTATTTTCTCCTGTCAGATGTATATATATACATTGATAAAGCATTTTATATATTTTACTCATTTTTTCTTTTATTTTCTCCTGTCAGATGTGTATATATATATATATATACATTGATAAAGCATTTTATATATTTTACTCATTTTTCTTTTATTTTCTCTTTTCTGGTCAATGAAATAAAGCATTTTACACACTCTTCTTTTATTTTTTTTTTTCAGATCAATGGATTAATGACTGCTTTCGGTGATTAGGACGTTCTAAAATACTCTCTTTATATAACTTTTTCTTTTGATAAAAATATAACTATTTTTAAAAAAAATCCTTGTTTATTTTTTTAAAAAATAATAAATAAATTCATAAAAATTAAAAAAAACAGACAATAAAAACATGTTGAATAAGTATAGAATTAAAAAAAAATAGATAAACCACTAATAATATCATTAAAAAAATTGATGAAAGCACTACAATCACCGGGGTGACATTGACGATAAAACACATCCACGATAAAAACACAAGAACAACATAGAAAAACCTTTACAACATAAAAACAGACAGGATATTTAGGGAGTCTGTCAGAGAAGACACAATCAACTACCACTAATTTTCATTTTTAATGGTGAATCCAATTCAACCTCGAGTGGAGGTATGAAGCACGGTGACTGGATTCCCATTTTTTCTTTTTTTTTTCTTTTTTTTTCTTTGAACTAAAACATGTCCTTATTCTTATTCTTTTAATGGTGAATCCAATTCAACCTCTTCTAAACTATAATTCAATAACAAAATACAAAATCCCAAAAACATTTTTAAAAAAACCATAAGATTAATCAATACAACAACTAGCAAGACGCAACTAAAAAGATAATCCAACAAACTACAACCATGATATGACCTGATTAATGAAATATAATAATAGAACACTATCTTGAAATAACCCCACCACATAAACCTACATTGATATCAAAATTATTAATATTAATTAAAGGCCAAGACAACAGCATGAAGTCATTGCACCGCTTCTGCACATCACAATCAAATCACATTCCAACACTCAATCAACATGACAAACAGAGTAGGTATATATCTGACTTCTATCTTTACTTTCAAAATCAAGACTTCTTGCCCAGTGACGCCATTCAAGAATCAAAACCCCCTTCCATTAATTTCCTATTTGATATAAAATGCCCTTTTTTTAGTTACTTTTTTTTTTTAAAATGTAAGTCCACAATTCGGATTTGAACTCTCTCCATTGGGTTTGAACTGTCTCCCATTTCTTTCTTTCTTTTTTCCCAAAAATATAGATAAGTATTTTCTTTTATATTTTTAGTGACTTATATTTTTGCACATATATATTATCCAAAAAAAATTTATCAAAAAATATTTTGATCCCTAAATTATAAAAAACATGAAAATTTATCAAAAAATATTTTGATCCCTAAATTATAAAAAAATGATTTTTTTTTTATTTTGAAATATTAATCTCTTAGTTTGCATGTCTATTGAATTATTTTATTTTATTAGTCAATTAAAGTACTATTGCATTATCTCATGAAAATCAATATGCATGTATAATTAATAACTTAGTAGCATTTGATCTTATATTAAACAAGCAAGAGAAATTGATATTTTTCTAATTCAAAATTCATTGAAAATATTAATAGTAATAATAAACAATGGTAACAGCAGATCACTTTCATAAAATATATATACAGTATTGTTTGTTTTAATAACCAACATGAATTTTATGTATAATTCACTAACTAGTACTTTTATTTGCTAAAATCCCAAAAATTTATTTCAACTCTTATACCAAAACAAAGAAAAAACCTTGTTTTAAAAAAAAAAAAACCTATAAATCTTGGTGGGGGCCACCTACCTGCCACGTCACGGCCCAGCACTGCTCTTACGTGCCTCACCCATGGCGTAGGCCACGTCCTCCGAGCTCCACCCGGCGCGAAGAAGGGCGAGTGCTAACAGCCGCACGTGCCACAGCACGCTCTCACGGTCCCTGAGAACCATCCGATCACCCTTCCCAGACTCATCATCACCGTCCATCATCTCCCTCACCTCCTCCTCCCGCCATCCCCCTTCTCTCAATCTCCACCTCAACTCCTTCATCCACCCCTCCATCTCCCACGTGCGATCCCCCTTCTCCGCACGTGCCCCCGCGAGATCCGTCCACACCTCCACCCTCCTCGCCTCCTTCGCCGCCCACGCCGGCGTTGGCAGCAACGTCGTCGGCGATGACCCCCGATCGATCGTCTCCTTCGGGGAGAAGCTCGCAGCCTCACGCTGGAGAAAGTCAGCGAGGTCAATGCCGGCGACACGAACCTCGCCGGCGTGAACGAGAAAGACAGGGTTCCCAGCGAGGTTCGGGAGGGATGGGATGTAGAAATGGCGGTAGATCGGGACGAGAACGGGAGCGGGTTCTAATAAGGATCGGGCCATCGAGATCGAGTCCTTAGGGTTTACTGGTTTCAAACCCCACGAGTTTGGCCAGAAGGAGCCTTTGGAGATTTCATGGAGGAGACCGGAGACGGGGAGGGTTAGGAGTACCTGGAGTTGCTGCGGGGAGGCGGCGCGCCAGTTGGGGAAGCCGGGGCCGATCGGAAGGCCTTCGGAGAGGATGGAGCGGAGGTCCGGGGGGAACTTGAAGCCCAAGGTGGATTCAATTGCGGCGAACTCGGGATCGGAGAGGCCGTTGGCGATGGGGACTCGTAGGACGCGGAGGTACTCCACAACCGCCTTGGTGTAGGCGGCGAAGGAGAAGCAGGGGCCGCGTCGTTGAGATGGTGGCTTGGGGTCATTGCAGATGGGTACAATCGTGGCCGTCGCCGGAGGTGTCATCGGAGAAAGGAGAGAAGAAAGCGCATGGCGGAGAGGGTGAGAAGGGAATGGAAGGGAGGGGAAGGGAATGGATGGGGGTTTATATAGCAAAGAAAAGATCGGCGAGGAAACCGAGGGGATCGGGGATTCGGTAACGTTGAGTTTTTCCACGCGGACGAGGAATCGTGCGGAAGACGGGGAATCGGCACGAGAGCAATGGGGCTCGTGGGACGAGTTCTTCTACCAAATTTTTGAGGTCAGTTTACTATATTGCCCTTATTGGCTTTTTGGATGGTTTTGGTTAAGGGTGGGTAGGTTCGTCTTTTTCTTTTTGGAGGGACGGATGGGTAGGCTAGCACCTGGTAATTTAGAATTTTGGATTGCTTTTCTTTTTCTATACTTACATATGTATATATATAATAAAAAATAAAAATTATTTTTAATTCTTGCAAATTTTAAAATTTTCCGAACAATCTCTTTAACATTTAAATTTTTTTCAACATCTCAGTACACATCATTTACTATCACTGTAGTTTACTCCGTCAATTTATTTTATTTTATAACATTTATTTCAACGTCTGAAAAGTAAAATATCATAAAAAAAAAAATTTTTTTTTTTTTTTGAAAATACTTAAATTTATGAGAGTCAATGTGCATGAAAAAATTTTCAGGGGTTCTAGGCAATTGCTAAAAAAAACCACTTTTATTAAAAAATATTTACAAATTCCATTAGAAAATTAAAAATTTTGATTTTTTTTAATCTATTAACGAAATTTAAAAAAAAAATCAAAAGTCGCAAACTTTATAAAAATAAATAATTAAGAATTAATTAATTAATAAAAATGACTAAAAGAATAAATTTCAAAATCACTTCTAGAGACCAAATTGACCTTTAGGTTGAGTCCAAATGAATGTTTGGTCCATTTTGGTGGGCATGAATTTTAAATACCATGGTTGGGCCAATGCACTGTAACCATCAGCACCTGCCGCTTGTGTGTTAAGTGGTTGATGTTGTAATTATATAATATTAATATATGATGCAGTCAGTTAATATAAAATGTTATCTATAGTAAAATTATTATTATTATTATTATTATTATTATTTAAAAAAATTATTTGTAAATGTTAAATTATCTTGATTTTAAAATCTCCTCAAATATTGTATCTTGAGGTCACCTGCAACTTTTCTTTGTTTATAATGATATTATCCATCACAGATAGTTGAATTTATACTCAAGTTATTTTATCCTAACATCATATATTCTGATTTTTATTTTAATAAATTCATAATTTATTCATATTATTAAAAAAAAATTATCTTAATATTTTGCTTTGTAACAACTCTCTTATTTAATATAGTTATTTATCTGAAAATTTTTAAATCACTATTAATCGCAAACAAACCGGATTTTAACAGTTTATTATTTTTTTTTGTTTTGAGAAAAAAAACAAACATTAGAACCCAAAGACGTGCACGTGTGGGGAGGAAGGCTCAACGCTGACTCACGTGCCTTCACTTTGAGTAGGACATGAGGTTCGATCCTGATTAACAATTTATTTTATCAAATTTTTTGGTATTGTGTAAAATTTATTTATTAAAATGATAATGCAGCTTAATATTTTGGGGATTGCCAGTTGATAGTTGTTCTTATTTAAGATAGAGGTCAGATATATACGGATATACCTACTCTGTTTGTCATGTTGATTGAGTGTTGGGATGTGATTTGAGTGTGATGTGCAGAAGCGGTGCAATGACTTCATGCTGTTGTCTTGGCTTTTTATTATTATTTTTTTTTATTAATATTTCAAGAGAGTGTTTTATTAATATTTCAAGAGAGTGTTTTATTATTATATTTCATTAATCAGATCATATCATGGTGGTAGTTTGTTCGATTATTTTTTTAGTCGCGTCTTGCTAGTTTTTGTTATTGATTAATCTTATGTTTTTATTTTTAAATATTTTTGGGATTTTATATTTTGATTATTAAATTATAGTTTATAAGTTGTTTTTTTTTTTTTTTGATAAAAGTGAATAAATCATAAATTTATTTAAAAAAAATAGTACAAACTTTTTTTATAAGAGATTCATCATTTAAAAAAAACTATATATTTTAATTATAAAAACAATGAAAAAAGATAAAATTTTACACTTATTCAACAACTTATTTTTTTTTCACGAGTTTAACTCTTCCACGGCTTTATAATATTATAACTTAATAAATTGACTACTAGAAGAAAATTCTCTTTTATTTCTAGGGGTATACTCATCTTTTATACCCCTTGTTATATTGTATCCGTTAACCGTGGACTCTTTTATATCCTGTTTTATCATGTACTCGCTGTATTAGTCTTTTCAACTCTTAATAAATTCATGATTTAATTTTCTTTTTTAAATAAAATTTTTTTGACCACTATAAAGAGCACCATCAAAAAGGAAGAATTCATACAAGTAGACATCTCCTTTTCCATGGGACCATTTATCTCATCCCTCAGACTCTAACTAAGATAGCTTTAACTTAATGCAAAAAATAATTAATTTAAAAAATAATGGGTCCCAGTAAATGATAAGTTGTCCTATAATTAATAAGAGAAGGAATGTCATAATGCAATCAGCTGAGATCTTAGTAAAGCAATATAATAGATTCCCAACCGCAAACATTCATGAAGATTTTGACACATAATAAAATATTGCAAGCCAGAATCAACCAGCTAATAAGTAGAAGAAGCATCAGGAGCAGCAGCACAAGACTGCAAACTGGGTCACAGACTGAAGAAACCTGGAAACTCAATTGCTGGTGTTGATGTCTTGTATTATAAAAAATAAGCAGTTTATAATAGTATTTGATTTAAAAGCATACTGGCAGAGACCTGGAGGAACTGGAACGATGATGACAAAGCGGCTGCTTAAAGCTCAGCAGAGTGACTGCCAAAAGGATCATTGCAAGTCTATTAATCTAAATTTAGAGTTAAGATGCATGTTCCTGTCTTTTGCCTTTTGTTTGAATGGAATTCAGATGCCCAAGTGGCAAATCTAACTAAGAAATTGTATCAGTTTAAAGCAAAAGGTTGAGCTCATGCATTGAGAATACTTGCTGGAACTAACAATGATTCTAACATGAAAAATGACAGAAAAGAAAGTGACAGATTTGTTCATTATATACAATATATATGCAGTTATCAATATCTGTTTCTTTATTTGCTGTGCATTGTGCACACAATCATTGATAGAAATACTTCATCACTGCTTCAAAGCCTTCACTATGAAGAGTGAATTCTTTGATGTTTCTTACTGAACTTTAGCTCTTCTTAGCATTGATTCTCAAAAGGATTAGATGCACTGCTGTGTCATATCCTTGCGAATACATAACCTAAAGTGAAATTTGAGTTTGTTATATCCAATGAGAAAATAATAAGAGAGAAAGTGAGTTTGTCAATAAAATCATGCCAGCAAAAGTTCGCAACCGATTACGGAATTCATTTTCAAGATAAGCACCTACTGAACAGAGAAGCTGGTCTTTTCATGACAGAAAAAGAATTTTCCCTGATGGTAACCTTTCACCAACTTTTTCGAACAAGTACATAAATGTGATGACTTCCAGGCTTGTTCATATGTTAGGACTTGAATTGTTTGAATAATGTCCAAGCAATGTGTGAAGTAGAAAACAAATACTTGTCAATGATTTATCATATATTCTCCAACAGTGGACCAGTTGTGCTGGATTAACTAGGACCAGTATTTGGATCCACGGCATCACATACGCCCACATAAGTGCCTGAGAGACCACCAGAAATTTACAGTATCTGTAAGTCTGTAACAAGTGAATAATTTAGTAAGTACCAGAACATCTCAAAGTGGAAACAGTAGAGTGATTGTTCTTCTAGGAAAAGGATTGTTATCTCCTCAATTTTTTCCACTTTTGGTTGGAAAAAAATGGAACATGAATGAGTTGAAAGCAAGCATGCAATGTTTCGCCAAAAATGATTTCTTGTATGATCGCCATCAACCTATTCAATTGGCAAACAATCACGTAAAATCAGGATCATGGTCTCATGTCAACCGCACAGGCCACACTAGATCCTGCCAGCAATTTATAAGAAAAATATCTCCCCTCAAGAATAGCTGATGCTAATCTTCTCATCTGTGCATATATATGTATATGTATGCAGATGCCTTGAAATTGTCACAGGTATATGAGCAACATGAGCTGGCAAAGCAAACAAAAAACAACCATTGCGAGCAATTTTTTTTTTTTTTTACAATACCATAAGCGCTACCTCAAAAGAGGTTTGTTAAAAGACAGATGCGGTGGTGCATTAATTATAGTGACTTTTTAAGAATTTATCAACTCGGCTATAATGTCACATGAGGTAAGTAGAGACAAGCTGATGACAGATCAAGACAATAGTTAAAAAGTCAGTGACAAGTGCTTGTTTTTTTGAAAAGGTGGATAAACCACATATATTAGAACCCGAATAAAAGATACATAGAGATCCACAAGAAGTGGTACAAAAGGCAAAGAACAAACTGAAACAAAACAAAAGCAATGAGGGCCGAAATGCCCTCACAGACCAACATAGCTAGTAACAGCCTACTACTCCATCAGAAGATCAACTCCCACCCCCGAAGACGTAGCATCACCAACCTCGTCAACACCGGGTCCTAACCCACCCAAACTCTGGCGGATCACAGCAATGGAATCTTCCAGCTTTGCCTGCACACCCTCAGAAGCTGAAGAGAACCAGGACAGTAACAACCGATCAATATTCAATATGAGGACATGCACAGGCAAGAATTTGGCATTAAAAATGCAATCATTCCTAGCCAACCAAATATTCCAAATAATAGCTTTCACTACTAAGGCCCCAACATCCCTACAGGACGATCGCACAGCTGATCACCAGTTACTCCAAAGATCCTGTAAGGACGAAGGCAGAAGAGCAAGATGAAGAAGTCGCACGAAGTACTCCCACACCTGCTTCGCATATGCGCACGTCAAAAAAAGATGGTCAACAGATTCGATCGCACTATGACATAAGACACAGGTACTAGTTGGAAGCCGGTTACAACCACGGCTAGCGAGTCTATCAAGAGTGAGAATTCTATCCTTCCAAACTAGCCAATTGAGCAAATTCACTTTCTTTGGACACGGTTTTCGCCAGAAGAATCTCGCAATTAGGCAGCGCAGACCCCCATCATTAAGGAAATTATAGAAGGACTTAACCGAGAAAGCACCCTTTCCGGTAAGCTTCCACCTTTTGTTATCAAGTCGCACGTCCACCGACATTTGAAGCCGTTCCCCGAGGGTCCAGCACTCCCTATCCTCTGAGAATGGATGCTGATGAAGAAGGGCCAGGAAATCACGAATAGTACCATTGGGATTAGGGGTTGTTAGAAATTCCTCCGGCCAAATGTACATTGGCGCACTCCCAGCTAACCAACGATCTTTCCAGAACAACGCTTTCCGTTCGAGTTAACTTCATCGTCGAACGCACCCTCTAAATGCCTGGGAAGGCGACTAAGAACCCCTTTTCCAAAAAGAAGGAAATCCTACCCGATCGCTTAGGAAACATATTCCACCGTGAGATTCCATAATTAAATAAAATGATATCAGCCCCACACCAGGATGGGTCCATCATAAATTTTCACCACCACTTGCCCAGTAGGGCTTGATTGAAGTTAGCCAGCGCTAGAATACCCCACCCACCTTGGTCACGTGCACGACATAAGTTATTCCAACCAACCAGTCTCCAACTTGGATGATCAATATCAGGACCAGACCACAGAAAATCTCTTCTAACACGGTCAGTCGCTTTGATGACCCAACAAGGTAATTTGAACAGTGACATCCAGTAAGTTGGTATAGCAGATAAGACCGAGTTCACCAACGTAAGTCTCCCACCTAACGATAAATGTTTCACTTTCCAGGATGACAACCGCCTATGAATTTTAGTGATGAGACCTTCCCAATCTTGTTTTCTTGGTCTTCTACCCGAAATAGGAATCCCCAGGTAAATGACAGGAAGTAAACCTCTCTCGCAGCTTAACGTCTCAGCTGCATCTCTGTCTGGGAGCACACCCAGGGAGGTAGAATATAAGCATGTTTTTTTGAGAAATTGCAGACTAATCCCGACATCCCTTCGAAGATATAAAGGATAAGCTTAACAATTCTCAAATCTTCAAGTCCCCCCGTGGTCAAAATCAACAAGTCATCTGCATAATGCAGAGTTACATCTCATCGCCCAAGTCCCCAAGAGGCACACCAATCAAAATCCTAGATCGTAATGCATGAGAAAAACATCGTGCTTAAAACATCGGTAACTAGCACGAGCAATGAAAGGGGATAACGGGTCCCCTTGTCGAAGACCGCTATGGTAGCGCACATACCCGTTGGGAGAGCCGTTAACTAGAATAGATGCCTTAGAGGAACAAAGAATGCAGTTAATCCATCCAATCCAGCGGTCTCCAAAGCCCCTAGCTTTCAACAAATCTAAGAGGAAATCCCAATCCACCCGATCAAACGCTTTGGCAAAATCAACTTTCAGAATGTGGCCCGGGATCCGCCGCTTGTGGATACTAAAGATAAGTTCCTCCGCGGTTGCAATATTATCCATGATGCAACGGCCTTTTAGGAACGCAGACTGTTCGTTATCCACCAGGGAATTAATGACTTGGCTCAAACGTGACGCCAACAGCTTGGAAATAATTTTCAAGGATGAATTAATCAAGCTAATCGGTCTATAATCACCCGGCAGCTCCGGCGTGTCCTTTTTAGGAATAAGAACAATGTTGGCCCAGTTGATCTTTTCTATGTTGGCCCTATTCCAGTAAAAGTCCTCGCATAGTTTGAAGATATCAAACTGAATAGTGTCCCAGAACTGTTTAAAAAAATGCAAAGGGAATCCATCCGGCCCCGGGGCTTTATCTGCCCCCAAATTAAAAACAGCTTTTTTAATTTCCTCCCTCGAAAATGGTCTTTCCAACATAGCTAGATCAACGGGGGTCTTGGCTTGGAGCAGTTTCGAAAATCAATCTTAAAAATTGGTGGCGCGTCTGCTGCAAACAGTGATTAAAATGGTCAGTGAAAGCTTTGCCGATGTCACGGGCCTCCCTAATCATGGATCCGTCCAGGTTAAAGCATGGGATGAAATTTCGGTTCTTGCGACCATTAGCTACCGCATGAAAAAATCTCGTATTTTCATCCCCCTCTTGAAGCCACTGCAACCTAGATCTTTTGTTTCCGAGTATATCTCTTCTTGTTTACGAATGTCTTTAAGCTTAGTAAGTAACTCTTGCTCCTCCCAGAGCCTCACCGGCCGATAGAATTCGCGATTCTTTCACTATGTCCAAGTTCTCCACCTCCTGAAGCAGGGCTAGTTTCTTCAGTTTGATAGACCCGAAGCTAAACTTAGCCCACCTACGTAAGTGTGCACGCACCCCAGCAAGCTTTTTGGAGAGAATAAAAGCACCACATCCCTCATGTGAAGTATTTGTCCACCACCCGGTGGACAAGCTCATGAAAACCCCTCAGTGAGTGCCAAACTAACTCGTAGCTGGAAGGTCTAGGGTTGAAAAAAATGTCTTCCAACTTCCAACCTAATCGGGACGTGGTCAGATCCGAGCCTTGGGAGACTGGTCTGCATTACTCTAGGAAAGTGTTCAAACCAAACAGCATTGACAAGGAAGCGATCCAGCTTGACCCAGATCGGATTCTCCTGCCCATTAGTCCAAGTAAATTTCCTACCAACTGAGGGTGGCTCCTGTACACCCAAACTCCTCATCACAGCATTGGCACAGCGAATGTCCTCCAAATTAGGGTTACCAGATGATTTATCATTAACATCAAAGATCGCATTAAAGTCCCCACAAATTACCCAAGGCCCCTCATTAACCCCCTTGCTATTTAACAATTCTTCCCAGAAAGCCTGCTTACGAGCACGCACATTGGGCCCATACACCACAGTACATCGCCATCTAAGGTTGTCACGCTTAGAGGTAAAATCAATCGATAAACTGAAATATCCCTCCTGTGCTACCGTCCCGGTAAGCAACAAACTATTCCACCTTACCGCGATCCCACCTGCCGAGCCCTTCGCCGCCACAAAGGCAAAGTGATCCAGACGAGTTCCTCCAATTTCCCTCCAAAGTGACGCAGAAATCTCTTCAAGCTTCGTTTCTTGAAGGCAGCACACATCAGCAAAATGAATGTTCAAGAAATCTTTAACTAAAAACCTCTTAGCTGGCCTACCTAGACCCCGCACATTCCAATTGATAATATTCATAAACAACAGTTTAGTTCCTACGGTCCTCAGAGGAGGACTCCTCCTGCACTAGATGAGTGCCCGATCTATCTAATTCCATGTATCGGATGTGATTAATACAATCATGCATAGAGTTAGTAAAAGAAATGCCACATGCATCACAATAACTAGCAATTTGCTTAGTAGTCCAATCAGAAATCAACAGAGGTTTAGAGCTCGTACCTCTAACACCCTCAGCCCCGGCTCCTTTCTTTTTGGTTAACTTGGGCGGTTCCGCAGAGCACCCTGTATCCTCATTGAAGCGCAAGGGTGGCTTCTTCTGTCGTTCACTTTTTCTGGTACCCTGGGTCTGCCCTGTGGCACTCGAGCTACGGCTTCCCGGTAGATCTGGTAACAGTTCTCTAAGATTCCTTTCAAATTCTGACACCGAATCATCCAAATCCTTGTCTACCTCAGGAGATACCACATTTGCATTTCCGGTCTCAGATCCTTCTTTCTCTGATAAAACAGCTGAGTCGTTGTAGATGGCAACCTCAGTATGAGCAATGACTGGTGCAAGGACCCAACCTCCTTCTAAAAATTGCCACTGAAAACCCTCAGGGGGTGCCACTCCCGGCGCAGCATCACGATTCCGAAAGTTCAAACCAACCAAGCTGGTAAAAGAAGGAAAAGAATCTCTCTCTAAACGGCCCACGGATCGACTAGGATCAGAGTCCGTAAGAGCAGAATTCAACAATGCCAAAGAGCCATCCCGGCCCGGTCCTGACATCTCCGACAAGTACAGGTCCACTGCATTCAACTCCTCTCGGCCCACTTGCTGGCCCACGTCACACATTAGAAGTGGGTCCCCCAAATTCAAATCAACACGGTATTGATCCAGTCCCAGGTTAAGGTTTAGACCAGCCTCCCGGGCTATTGGATCCTCCAAATCAAGACCCAGTGCACAGTTCGGAGCCTCCCCCTTGGCCATAACGTGCACCAGCGGTACAAGAGGACAACCCTCAGCAACGTCCTTTGAATCCCTTGCCTCGGAAACATCAGAAACCTTAACGTGATCCTGCGTAACCTTAAGCTTCACCGCACAAACCTCGGACGCCCCCTGCAAGCCACCTGTACCTTCCTTATCCTGAACCAGCGGCTTCGGGGATTTCGCACGCCAACGTTCGACACGTCGAACGTTCGTACTCTGCATCTCTACTCTCCCTGCACGGTCAGACCCTCTTCGCTCGGGAGACCGAGCCAAGCCCCTACCCTCTGGTCGTCCCCAAGCTCCATGAGAACCAACGGTCCGCCCAACAAGAACTGGATCCCAGGATTGCCCTCCGATGACCTCACCGTGGGAGCTACGCTCGACCACCATCTTCGGCCACACATCCGAGCGTTCTCGAGTGCCTAGACCCCCTTGGTGTCCGCTAATATGTCTAGAGCCGGCGTGGGAGCTACGCTCCACCACAGCCATACCTTTGGACCCCGAAGCCACGTCTGGTCCATGCACCGGCATCGTTTGCTCAAGCTGCACCCCCGTCCCCGGGCCTGCATCGAGCGACATCCTCCTTCCTAAAAGTAACAAAGCGACCCAAGTCCCTACGATACACTGGAAGATCCCCTCGTTCCCCTGTGATTAATACTTGGTACCTTCGCATTCCCAGGTTGAAATCAATCTCCACCGGTAGCTTGACTCCGCCACGCCGCCTGACCAGAACAGTGATGAATTGTTTATGTGGCAACTTCGCCTGTGACAGAGCGACAAGCTCACCCACCGGCCGAATGACTTCCAAAATAGTGGACCAGCACCAAGCGTGCAATGGAAGGTTCCATATGTGCACCCATGTACCCTCCCCTGAAGCGCGACCCATCGCTCCGAGTTCCGCCGACCAGGCCGAAATACGCAACTTGCACGGGCCAACCTTAGTATTGGCTGTGAAGGCTCCCAACTTACATATCTCTTTAACCTCTTCCCTGCAGCTTATTGGTAAGAGAAAGTTGCAGTCGTTCAGAGGAGTTATTGGCCCAGCAAGATCTATGTTGATGATTGAGGGAATGACGGCAAGCAGATCAACATCATTGATATATCCATCTTCCAGAGATAAGACGGCCACATTAGCGAGCTCCTCGCGAAGTTTCTCCGATTCCGGGGAAAGCGATAACGACAGCGAGAATTTGTTAGTCTTAGATTCCACAACAATCGGATGATCTGCACCAATCTCCTTAGGAACCGAGGTCTCTGGCGATCTCGAAAAGGATTTCTCATGACCAGGCCCAGCCTCTTTCCCGTGTTTGGAGCGAACGTGCAACATGCGTCGACGGGGACTTCGCCTCGCAAACGAACCGGACATCGAGAAGCCATATGGCCGACACAGCGCAGCATGAAACAAAGCGATTTGATGTCTACAATCGACCGCTTTTGTGAGTGGTTACAAGCAACGCCCTACGGGAGTTATCCTTCGGGGATCGCGGCCTCTTAGCACCCGTGAGCTGAGTAAGTCTCGGAGAAACCTGATCACCAATGCCACTTCTTCTGGCCACCGTCTTCGACTGAAGTGCCTCGCCAGAGGAGGAAGAACTAGCCGCCTGGGCATAGGTAATCACCATCTTCTTCTTCTGTGTCGTGTCCTCAGCTGCAGCAGACCCTGAGTGATGAGAGGAGGACCCTTTGCTGCCACCGCCTCCAACGTCGCCGGGATCCTCCCACAGGCTGCGCAAGAGACTCATCCTGAGAAGAGCCTCCAACGTCGCCCTAAAATTTACTCCTTGAATTGTCGTGTGTTTGTTTCATTGAAGTATTAAAAATGCACAAGTGCTTGTGTTGTTTTATGTTTGATTTTCATTGAACAATATTGAAAAAAAATAGTAAATTACAATAATATATTTTTATTATTCTATATTTATTTTAAAATAAAAAACATACAATAATATTTTATGAAAATCTTATCAAATTTTACAACGCCCAACAACAACAATAAGTTAAAAAAATTAACATAATTTTTAAAACATTTAATCCACAACAAACAAACTTTCATTAATATTTAAATCCTAAAATATAAATAAATAGATATATAAATAAATAAATAAAATTTTAAATAGATAAATAAATAGATAAATAAACAACTAAATTTTAAAAAGATAAATAAATAAATAAAACAAAATAAATCATGTTATCACTTCGAGTATGTAATTTTTAATTTTAAATAGGGACAATTTTGTCATAAGTTGTCCTATACTACACAAGAATTTTTGTACCGTGGTTTTAGCGGTACAAAAAAATTAAGAAGTTGTGCTGTACCGATTAGGTAATTTGTGCTGTACTCCCGTCCCATTTGTAAATCAAACGCATAACAATAGAAGTTGTCATGTGCTGTCCCTCAAAATCTTGCGTATCAAACGGACGGATAGTATTTTACAATATTATCGACCCAAAAATTCAACCCTACTCAAGCCTCTCAGTTTGCATTGCACTAGGTCTCCTGTGGAAATTTTGTGTGAGGAATACCTCTCATCCTCCCCTCTAAGGTTGCATGGCAGGGGAGTTTATCCATAGGAGGTCATTCAAGGCACCATAACTAGTGCACTTTTGTAGCTGTCTATCTTTTGATTTGGTGTTTGTTGCCTTTGTCAAAAATCAACCAGAGCTCAATAAATTCGTCATTTAAATAATAATCCATTTACATTATGCAGTGACTTTTTAGTTGCCAGCATTCAAAGAGTTTTTTACATTTGCTCGTTATCTTTGCTTCAAGTTCTAATTGAAAGCGAAAAACTGCAGAAACCATGACAAAAGTGGGTAGGATAGCCACAACGGAAAAAAGTATACTGAGCAAAGGGAATGAAAATAATAATAAATCTTGGGAAATTGATTACAACAAGGTCTTTGCCTGTGATATGAAGTAACCTAACAGGCAATAAATCTTCAGTTAAAAATCATTAAATATAACTGAGGAAAGATAGTGTTGATATAAAGAACTTACCTCAACTTTCCACATAGTAGAATTGAAAGCAATATATATTTGGAGTTGTTCCTTGCACTATGTACTATCATTGCATTGGGCATAGTAAATGGTAATATACAATAAGCCACCCCTGTAATAGTAGATCGATATTTCATTTCTCTCTCAATTCATATGTTGACATTTGTTTTTGAATAAAAGTGGATAAACCACTGATTTATTAAAAAAACAAACAGAAATAGGGAGAAAAACTACGAACCCTCACCAATTGTGAGGTAAACAGGGTAAAAAGAAGAAAAGGCATAACAAAAGAACAACAAAGCAGAAAGAAAGCAACAAGAAAGAAGCAGCTAAACTAGCAAAGACTGCTTTGAAGTATTCCGATTTGAATCGATTGCAATATTCGTGACTCTTGTGCTCATGAAGTTTAATGAGCGCTTGATCTTTTGGGAAGCTTCATTGAGAGTTTGCTGTTGAGAATCAGAAGTTGTGCAAAACCAAGAGAGAACCATGTTAACTATTTTAAATAAAATAGAATGAATAAGAGAATCATGTAAAGGAAATATGCGATTATATTGTTTTAGCCATATATTCTAAATTATGGCTCTAGCGCTAAGATCAGACAAGGTCCTTTGATTAGAATTTAATGAGGGAAGCCAAGAAGTCTAAATTGCCGAAACAGAAGATAGACACATGTGCGAATTTAAAATCTGATTAAAGAAAGGTCAAATTCGCTGTGTATTCACATTCAAGGAATAGGTGTTCCACTGTTTCAAAGGCTTTATGACATAGTACACATGTATTTGTGGCATTTTGGTTTCAACCTTTTTTGAACAAGTTTGAAAGTGTTAATATTTTGTCATCCCAAACAAGCTAGCAAAAAAGGGTTATTTTATATGGACAATGAATTTTCCAAAAATGAGAGTATATTGGACTGCATACTCCTCCATCTATTAAGAATTTGTAGTAGGATTTAATTGAGAATGTTTCACTTTTTTCCAGTTGCCAGGTGTTGATGTCTTCCTGATCATTTGAACACTCTGGAATTAAAGACAAAAGTGGAGATAAATCTTCTAAAGTAGCAGTATGAAAAACATTCTATGGGGAAATGGAATGTTGAGAAAATTGATTTAGGTTTATCTCAGGGAATGAACAGTCGTTGAAGAGGGCTGGCCAAAGATCTTTAAGAGTTCCACCCTCTTTCCATCTTTCAAACCATAAGCTAGTACTTTGCTACCTTTAACTAATTTTGGGATGCAAGAACAAAAAGGTGATAAATATATGTTGAAAATTTGATCTAACAATTAATAGGCAACATATAAGCATGAACCTTGATCTGAGAGTGGCTACAAACTAGATAATTATTGGAATATTTCTTATGACATCAATGCCTTAAATTTTTGAAAAATGAAATAATTAAATTAAAATATCTAAAATAGAAGTAAATCAAAATAACATGGTCAATGTTTATGCTTATGCATATTCCAAGCAAACCACCAATAGCTTGTTCATTTCTACCCTTTCCTTGCAATCTCAAGAGCAAGGGGGCCAAACCAAGCTAATACACTAGTAAATACATTCACAAGAAAATATAGAACAAAACACACTCAAAAAATCAATGGACAAACAAACAATCCAATAAGGACACAAAGATTTAACATGGTTCTATTGAAAGCCTACGTCCACATGCAGAGGCGATGAAAAAATTTCACTATAATGTTGAAGATGAAGAGTACAAGGTTTTACAAAGCTTGAATCTAACAAGAACTTCACAATAAGACGAGAAACAACCAAATGGCTTAGAAAGCATGAAACCAAGATTGTTTATTCCTCTTCTTTAGTAGCTTGAATAAACAAGGCAAGCTTCTCAGAGTTTTCCTTCCTATCATAAGCCTTCCACTAGACTTGCTCTCATCTTCTTCTCTTTCTTCATTCTCCTTGCTCACATAATGTCGAGAGGGTTTTAGGATCCCAATTTAAGGGTCTAAACACACCCGTGTGTGGGAGCCCATGTTCCTAAAAAACGAGAGCCCAAATGGCTGAGAAAAACACGACCTTAAACACGTCTTGTATGCAAGACCAATGTGGGCGGAGCTACATATGTTTTTGTGGGGTCAAATAACCCCACCAAAAATTTAAAATTATTTATTATATATATTTGGAAAAATTGTGAAATTGACCCCATTAAATTAAACAATTGGGGGCCAATATGTAATATTGAAAAAACTTTTTATAAAAAATATATGAGTTATTATATAAATATTAAAAATTCAAAAGCATCTGTATTTTGAGACCTATATTTTTACATATGAGTTATTATATAAATATTAAAAATTTAAAAGCACTTGTCTTTTAAGAACTATTTTTTTGGCTTTGTGTTTTGTTTTTTTTTTTAATAATAATTTTAAAAAATGTAAAACTAAAACCACATTTTATCCTCTTCATTTTCAATTTTTTTAGCTATTTTTTAATATTTTATCCAATTTGACAAAGATACCATTAGAATCTTAGTTTTTTTTTTTTATACAAAGACACCATTAGAATCTTAATTTTTTTTATTAAAAAATTAAACTCATAAGAAGGCAATGCTTTTTCTTCTTCACCTTTCAAGCTACATTAAAGAATCTGATTAAGCTCTTAAGATCCGTTTCAAATTTCAATTATTTGAGATTATTTTTTAAATATAAATTTTTAATAAAATTTCTTCTGTTTTATTTTGTTATTTGTATTTTTTATATTTTTTTTTAACTATAATTGTATGTATGTATGATTTTTTTTCATTATAGGTAATAATATTATACTTATATGTTGACCCCACTTAATAAAGTATCTGGCTTCGCCATGTATATCAACAACCTTTTATACAGTAGCATAAGAGGTTGTGTTCCTCATCCAAAGAGTTACACCAACTTGAACAGGCACAGTGTATAATGGTTGTGTACTGTAGCATGCCATGCACATGTGAACAGTAATATGTACAATATTGTATTGGAAATTTCCCAAACTATATTCACAAAACTTAATACACCTAAATTCACATTTTCTTTTCCAAATAATCCTATTTAAAAATCTTGAAAGATCTACACCATGCATTCCATTCAGATGTGTAACCTGCACTATGCTAATGATTTGCTTATTATGACTACTGGTGGCATGGAGAATCTACGTATCATTAAGCTGCTATTGTACCTCTTTGAAGGGATGTCCGGTTTGGAAACTAATATTGCGAAGACTTGTTTGTTTTCCTCCCGATTGAACCAGCTTCCAAGTACTGCTGAGTCTCTGACCCTCAGCTGCGCGGTTGGCTATCTTCCAGTCACTTACTTAGGTGTCCCTATTTCTGGAAGAAGGTCGAGGAAGCTTGATTGGGACATTCTTATTGCTAAGGTCCGTGGTCATTTAATCTCTTGGAAAGCTCGCCAACTGTCTTTGGGTGGCAGGTTAACTCTGATGAACTCAGTTTTATCTGCTATTCCAACTTATTGGATGCCTATCTTTCGACTCCCGAGCTATGTTGTTAAAGAGATTGATAGAATTAGAAGGGACTTTCTGTGGACTGGGCTTGATATTGACAATCCCAAATGTCGGTTGGTGGGTTGGAAGAATATCTGTTGACCACGGGAATTAGGTGGGTGGGGTATCCTTGACCTAAAGGTCTTCAATATTGCACTGCTCGGAAAGTGGTGGTGGAAGTTGACTACTGACGCAAACTGGTGTGGTTGGCATATCGTGCATTATAACTATGGTGTTTCAAATTAGAACTTGCATATACGTCGACAAGGATGGGCCTCCTTCTTCTGGAACGACATCTTCAGCTATCTGCTGGCTCTGAAGGGGTGTACTGAGCAGATTGTCCGAGACAATTCTAGATCTTTATTTTGGAAGGATAATTGGCTAAATGGACGGGCTCCTATGAACATTTGGCATGATACTTTTCTTGAGACGGCCAATCCTAATGGCACTGTTAAGGAATTGATCCATTGGTTAGAGCGGGCATCATTTCGGGAGGAGCTAGAGGTGGAAAGTTTTTTGGAGGATTATAATCGCCTTGCTGGTCTTCAGGAGGAAGGCATGAAATGGTGGCGCCTATCTCCCAATGGGCTTTTTACTGTCAAATCTTTCTACACTTTTTTAGTTGATGGTGGGGTTAGAGATCCGGTCTCTAAGGCCATCTGGAATTCTTTGTGCCCACAGAAGGTTAACATTTTCAATTGGCTCGTTTGGAGGGATAAGATTCTTACCCTGGATAATTTAGCAGTCATAAGATGTAACAAGCTCCCTACCACAATGTGTGTTTTGTGTCATGCGAACTGTGAATCTGTGGACCATCTTTTCCGCCATTGCAAGTTTGTGCAACCTATTTGGAATTTTTTCCTGCACCTTTTTGGTTTACCTGAGCCCCCGCATTCTATGGAGGATGTGTGGGGCGATTGGTGGTTCAAACTTAGACCTAGTCAGTGAGTTCTTGGAGGCACCATTGCTAAAGTTGTTGTGTGGCATATTTGGCTTGTTTGAAATGATTGCATGTTTAATGCCTTTTCTTTGCCCACACTTTCTGTTATTCTGAAGGTTGCACGTGTTTTGATCTTGTGGTTTTCAGCAGCCCCTTCTTCTTAACAGACGAGGTTTGATGAGCACGCTTCAACAATCTGTCGCAGCTTGGTGTTTTCTGGGCAGCGTGATGATTCTACCGGTGGAGCTGCTCCCAATGAAGGGGATTCGGTTCAGAGCATGGGGTAGTTCTTCTGTATCGGGTTGTTTCGGCCAGTTGGGTCGGTCTTTTGGGTGTGGTCTTTGGCCCACGGCTAGTGGGTTTGTCTGTTTTGTCGATTCTGGTTGTCTTTGTCTGTTAGTCTGGCGGGTGTTGTATCTTTTTCTGTTCTTTTTCTTTAATGCATGTGGTTCATCCACCTTTTCATTGAAAGAGACCAGTTGATCAAATAGTAAACTATCAACAAAACCTCACCATAAAAATGAACTTGGCACCTTAGTATGTGACAAATGCCAAAGATTTCCCGGTTTTCTATTTTAACTTTGAGATGAAAGCGTTGAAAATGCTAAAGGCTATAGCTTACATTTCCATAATAAAGAGCACAAATTTCTAACAACGCTATTGTAAAAAAAAGTAACCCTTTGCAAGAGTGGAGATAGACTTAACTTGGTGCTCTCCATGTAGTCCATTTATATGTTCTATTATAAATTTTATTTTAAGATCCATTGTTTTGATCTTGTTATCATTTGTATTTTTTTAAAGAAATTTGTATTCTTTGTATTTTCTTTATTTTGATAATAATATATAAACCACTCATGCATCAAAATAATTACCATAAATTACAAATTGAAGAAGGCAATGCCTTTCATGCTATACAGATGCTATACAAGTGGTGAAAATAATCCAGTGAAATAGGTGGTAGGACGTGGCTGATTCTTAGCCATGGGTTTATAACTTTTATTGTTTATTTATTATATAATATAAGAATAGGTTGGTAATTATCTTAAAAGATTGATGCCTTTCGTTCTAAAAGTCATTAACTTTAGGTAATCCAATGGATAAGGATAAGCCACATCTCGGTTCCATTATAACTATCACAGAATCGAGTCCATAGAATCATTTCTCTACAAGTGGTTGCCCTTGAAGGCTTACAAAAGGGGTGAAGAAGGACAAAAATATGAAAAACTGAAAAAAAAAATCTAGCAACATATGACCATTAGAGAGTTTCGGGCTCCAGCATCTTTGTCGAGGTATATTAGATTGAAATAGCGTCATTGCAATGCTTAATTGATCAGTATTTCCACATATTGCAAAATTTCAATTTTGCTTGAAGAGAAGTTCAAGCTGCATTTAATTAGAATTTCAGTGTTTTCTAGCATTGAACGCTTCATCTCAAGAGCTGCATTAAACTAGTCAAGAAACAAAAAGTGAGTGCAATGTATGATTTTTACGTAGAGGATGTTTTCCCATTGAAAATTCTCTTATTTCTTTCTAATTAAATTTTCTAAAATTATGGTTAAAATGAAAGCTACTCAAAAATATTTGTCACACCCCAAATCCAGCTCAACGAACTCGATGCATTGACAAACGCCCACATACCCACAAGGCCGAGACCAAATGGGCACATGAGGCCTCAATATTTGTCACACAAACAATAAAACATAACAAAGTACCAAATTCACAAAAGGAAAGAATTCAAGGGATACAATAACTAGGTTTACAACTGATTAAAAGAAAATCATCTAAAAATACAAGAGTCGTAGTTTAAACAAATAAAAGCTCCAAGCTCACAAGGAGAAGAACTGGTTACATGCTAATTAACCGGTGTGCGCCCACCGATCCTTGCTAAGCTATCCACCACACACTTACTTTCTGATCTGAAAAGGATAAAACAACTATTTATGAGCTTGACAACCCACTAAGCACACACTAAAACTATTGGGATCACATAGAATTTCGTAATATTCAAAATCATACATAAGAGTGACATTAAACAATAATTATCAGCTATATAACCTAGAAATCAAAATATTTTGAGCAAATATAATTTATCAATTGAATGAGCATATACATCCCCCAAATAACTAATGCCAAAAAGCAAAATATCATAATTTATATATTTAAACTCGGTGACCCGAATCGGATTTTCAGAGCTCATATATTTACCCTCGGTGACATGAGTCAGATTATCAAAAGGTCGTTATCCTCTACTAACGGAACAGTGCGAAATTATAGTTTCTTATCAGAGTCAGAGGTTCATGTTGACATGGTCAATATTTAACCCCCAATGACAGGATTATTGTAAAGTTAATTTGGAGACTACAAGTTACTATATTAAAATATGTCGGGTCCAAAATTATTATCAATATAGAAATACTGAATTTCGGTGATCCTGTTTTCTAATCAAAATAATTCCAATTATATCAAAATAAGTTACTTCACCATACAAAATGCAAATATCAAATAAATACAAAAACAACAATTATGTTAAATAATAATAATAATAATAATAATAATAATAATATGATGGCGTTGGCGGTGTGAATGCAATCACAGTAACGCGTCTAATAAAACCAGTTCGGCTCGTGAGCGAACCCGAGTCCTCGCGAACCCTCTCTCTGATCCATTGCGCGACCCTTCGCTCATTACCGCCTCTGGACACCCTCTCTCCGATCGCCCTCGGATCCGTCCTGGTAGCCGCCGCTGCGGCGAGCGGGACTTGCCGGAGAGCTTGCCGGACGGATCTCACTCGAGTGCTATGGTCTTCGCTTCTCTTTAGTGTCCGGAAGCCATGGCTGTCGCAGCGACGTCCATTCGATATGGCCCCGTCGCCAGCGGTGGCGGCGGTAGCCTCGATGCACTTAACCGCATACTTGCGGATCTGTGCACGCGGGGCAATCCGAAGGTGCTGTTATCTTGTTTCTTAGCTCAAAACCCTAACTTTTTTTTTTTGGTTGCACATCTGTCTCATTTGGTTTCAGAGCTCAAGCTGTGTATTTGTCTGCATTTCTCTTCGTTTGTTTCCTTTTTTTTCCCCCTTCAATGGATGTGTTTTGTGTTTAATTCGGGAATTCGAACATGAATTTTGTTGTTTTACCATGATGCTGTTGTGATTCCGTAATTATGCGAGTTCAATTGGTGGCAAATAAAGTAGAGATGAGCTTTGGACGGGTTGAGTATATGAAGTGCTCGTAGGATAATTAAGCGTGGTTCTTCAAATGTTCTTTTTTTTTTTTTTCATATGCGAAATGCTTGGATGAGCTCACTAACTTGTGGTTTAAGGAAAATCTAGTTCCTTGTATAGGTAATCTGTATGGTATGTTTTTTAGAATTGGGAATATGTTATTTCAGTGTCAGCCTTCACAGTTATACATCAAATATGTGCAACAACCATTTTGAGTAGCATTTGCATGTGAATGGAATAGATAAAAGGGGAGTAGGAAATCACTGGTTATGTTGTAGGGTTTTTGTTTTTAACTGCACTTTAATATAATGAATTTTTTTGAACATTTGGGTACTTATCTTTCTGGATGCAGGATGGTGCTGCCTCAGCTCTAAGAAGGCATGTAGAGGAGGAGGCACGCGAACTCAGCGGAGAAGCTTTTTCTCGATTCATGGATCAACTGTATGATCGCATCTCTTTCCTTTTAGAAAGCAATGACTTTGCTGAAAACTTGGGTGCTTTGCGGGCCATCGATGAATTGATTGATGTAACCTTGGGAGAAAGTGCCTCCAAAGTTTCAAAATTCTCTAGTTATATGCGGACTGTATTTGAGGTAAAGCGAGATCCGGAAATTCTTATCCTTGCAAGTAGGGTACTGGGTCATTTAGCTAGAGCTGGGGGGGCTATGACTGCAGATGAAGTTGAGCGACAGGTTAGTTTCTTCTCATAGCCAGTGGTTGCCCCTTGCTACCTTCAGAATGGTCATTGATTAATGTTTTCTCTTTTCAGATTAAAAATGCTTTAGAATGGCTTCGCGGAGATAGAATAGAGTATCGTCGCTTTGCAGCTGTCCTTATCTTAAAGGTATGTGCATATTTGCCGCTGTGCTTTATTCCATGGTTCCTTTTTACATTGCTTTTAGTTAGTTATTGGCGTTTTATTTCAAAGCTGAAATGAAAAGGGATCAGATGTTTATGAAAAATACTTTTGGAATTTCTCGAAAACATAATTTAGTTGGAGACTTTTGGATTTCATTTATTGTGAATGCACTATCCCTTTTAGATGTTATAGCAACATGAGTGTATTTTATTTACTCTTTTGGTCTATGTTGTTCATATTAGTTCTCTCTTTAACTCTCTGGAAATATTATTATCTATTTCTGGATTTAGTTAGTGGTATCTAAAAACAATACTTTCTTTGTGAAAAAACTATGATCACTTTGTTTTCTCTAAATTCAAGTTTTTATGGATGTTCAAATTTTTTTCGATTATTAATCCGCAAAGGTGTTGGCTGTGCTTTCCAGCTGAGACATTTTCTCACCCTATAAAGTTATGAATTTTCCATGATATTAGATATTTTTCTTTTTTCTTTTTCTTTCAGGAAATGGCTGAAAATGCATCAACAGTTTTCAATGTCCATGTGCCTGAATTTGTGGATGCAATATGGGTGGCACTAAGGGACCCCACATTGGCTGTCAGAGAAAGAGCTGTGGAAGCTTTGCGGGCTTGTCTTCGTGTTATTGAAAAGCGTGAGACACGTTGGCGAGTGCAGTGGTACATTAGTTTGTGCTAATTTTTTTTTATTGTGCATAACTTTCACCTAATTTTCAATCTTAATTTGTACCACTTACAAATAGAAGAGTCATGTGATGCCACCCATTAATGGTGGGCGCAAAAATGGTGGGTGGTTCTGTTTGGCTGCACATAGTGTATGCCATGGTGTGTAATTTACCCTTCGGTTTGTTATTCTGGAGAGATGTGTTATATGCAACCATCCAAAGTAATATACATTTTTGAAAATTTTGTTTAGATGGTAGCCATCTGCAGAAATGTTGTAGTAGGGCTGACCTATTGCCCTTGGCTGCCTCATCTAACTGCTTGAGGGAGGAAATTATTGTTTTTCATGGTATTTTATTAGTTACTAAATTCAAGCATGAAAATTTGGACAAAGATGTAGCTTCCAATCCATAAGTTCATATTGATGCTTTTGTTTACCATGTCTATTATGCTGTTCTTTGTCATTTTATCTCCAAAGAGTTTCTTTTGTGATGCGCTGGTTTCTTTCTCATCATGCAAATTACCTATGGGTAATAATTTTTGTGTTGATTTTCTCTAATTTGTTCTTGTCTTGGATAACCAGTCCTTCTTTGATGTTGTAATCCAAATAAGTTGGCTGTTATTGATGCCATTGAAAAATGTAATTTTGATATTTTGCATGATATGTTGTTTGTATGTGACTCTTGATGTCAAATTCCGTGTGGTTTCTTGTTTAGCTTCCTTGACAGTTTGGTCATTTCTGTCACTGACAATAGGTATTATCGAATGTGTGAAGCCGCACAAGTTGGACTTGGTAAAAATGCTTCAGTCCACAGCATACATGGATCACTACTTGCTGTTGGTGAACTTTTGAGGTACTAGAGTGTTGTCAATTTGGTTTTCTTATTTGACTTGTGGATCTTTTCCTTATAACTTATTTATCTTAGATACTCCCTCCGTTCCTTTTTATCTATCGTTGTTAACTGAAACTCATGTATCAAGAAACTTAGTTATTTAACAAAATTTTATAAAAAATTAGTAATCTTTCCAAAATTACCCCTAATTTATATCTTCACATTTCTCTCCCATATTTAATTCCAACAAAAGAGTTGAATAGAGTGCTAAGAGTAATTTTGGGGAAAAAAATAATAAATGCTTCTTGAATTTAGAAAATGACAGATAAAAAGGAACATGGATTTGTGTTAGATAAAAAGGAACAGAGGAAGTATCAAAATTGCGTTGTGTACTTCTCAATTTTGTTGAGAATTTTTATGAAATTCGATGACTTTTTATTCTTCATTATCTCTTCCTATTATCCTTGAAATTTTTAGAGTTCTTTGTTCATGGTATTAGAGTAAGTAATATTTCCGCATCTGTTTGGTTAGTAAATATGGATATGGATATACAAGTATTGGCATTTTATCCTATTATATTGAGCTTTGGATTGAATTGAACCCAGATATTGTGTTTGGTTTGAATCTAAGATGCTACTAGAGTTTAGTTAATTGGTTTATTTGCAAATGGTTTGATAAAAATGGACCAACGTATATAATGGGGGTATATTCGAGTAATTAATAGTCCCACATTAGTTATGTTAGTAAATATGGATATAAATATGTAAATTTGGGTTTCTCATCCTATTAGCTTAAGCTTTTAGGTTGAGTTGAGCCCAGTTGTTGTGTGTCATTTAAGTCTTATGCCTGAGCTTTTGTCCATTTTTCTTGTTGATTTTATTTTTCAGGAACACAGGGGAGTTTATGATGTCCAGATACAGAGAGGTGGCAGATATCGTTCTAAAGTACTTAGAGCACCGTGATCGCCTTGTTCGACTCAGCATAACATCTTTGCTTCCTCGTATTGCTCACTTCTTGCGTGACCGTTTTGTGACTAACTATTTGAAGGTTTGTTCTTTTGCCTTTTTTTGTTTGATTATGAATATTTCCTCGTGTATACTTGGTTTACGAATGCCTCTATGTTGACAATTTCATACTCTTCCCTTTTACTCACTCTTTTGCTTTTTCAGATATGCATGGATCACATTCTTGCAGTCTTGCGTAACCCGGCTGAGCGTGCCAGTGGATTTATTGCCCTTGGAGAAATGGCTGGTGCATTGGATGGTGAACTAATCCCTTACTTGCCGACAATTACATTACACTTGCGTGATGCTGTATGTTATATCTAGTTTATTTGTGAATCCTTGACTTCTGTTATCCTATTTGTTCACGTTATCTTTTATTGCCAGATTGCTCCTCGTAGAGGAAAGCCATCTGTTGAGGCTCTGGCTTGTGTTGGAAGCTTTGCAAAAGCTATGGGTTCTGCAATGGAACCTCATGTTCGTGGTTTGTTGGACTCCATGTTTTCATCTGGTCTTTCTTTTACTCTAGTTGAAGCACTAGAGGAAATAACTGTTAGGTATTTTTATGTTAACTATTTTCCTATTGATGAATTTAATTCTTGCTTTGAAGTTTTGAATTTATCTGATATGTGTGTTCTTTCAGTATTCCATCCTTGCTTCCTACAATACAAGAACGCTTGTTGGATTCCATTTCCATAGCTCTGTCAAAGACTCCTTACCCACAGACAAAGCCTGGTGCTGTCGTTAATCGGGCAAATGTTCCAAACAATACTCAGCAATGTTCTGATGTCAGTGGCTCTGGTCTTGTCCAACTTGCCTTGCAAACTCTAGCACACTTCAATTTCAAGGTTTGTTGATATTCATATGTTTATGTACTACATATGTTTTCATAATTCTTAGGCCACTCCCATTAATAATGAGTCACGTCAATGATGTTGTAATGTCAGTGGAATGCTTGTCAGTAGTAGTCAGGGCTATCCATGTTCCAATATTCCAGTCTTATCTGGATGCTGGCGGGAGATTCCAGTACACCCTACACTTTTATGGCCGGCCCACTGGCTGGTTTACTTGAAAATTGAATAAGCCAATTCTGGAATCCTGACGTCTGTTTGAACCTAGGCTTGCATGTTTAGCTAAGTGAATTCTAGCATGGCTGGGGCTTGGTCAATCATGGGCTCAACCCTGTCTAGTTACAGGCCTACTGTTGGCTTACGATTGCTATCAGTGTGAACGGAATTGCTTATGTTCAATCTGTTATACTGATCTGAATGGATGGTTTGTTACAGGGTCATGAGCTTCTGGAGTTTGCTAGAGAATCTGTTGTTGTTTATTTGGAGGATGAGGATGGAGCTACCCGAAGAGATGCTGCTATATGTTGTTGCAGATTAGTGGCAAATTCCATTGCTGGCATACCAAGTTCTCAGTTTAGTTCAAATAGGTCCAGTCGGATCGGCGGAATGAAGCGGCGCCGGCTTGTGGAGGAGGTTTGTCATAAAAGCTTTTGCAATATGGAAATATTAAACTTCATCATATTTTCAAAAATCTACCATGGATGTCAACTTGTCAAAGCAAACCTTCGGATTATCTTTGCTTGCCTTGTTGCTTTTGTTTGTTTTCCCATATAAGAACCCATTATTTGACTTTTCTGGATGATGATGATGATAATAATAATAATAATAATAATAATAATAATAATAATAAAAGACTTTCAGAATTGTTATTCAGAAGAAGTTTGATATGATATATTTTTCATTATGTGCATGAAGTTGGTGATGGCCAACACAGTCCTGTTTCCGACTAGGTGATCAAAGTTAAACCACAAATAATGGATGACATAAGTTAGATTGAGTAATTAAGTGAACCACTTGTGATCCTCTGAAGACAACCTCTTCTTGCAATGTTTGAGATTGTCTCTTATTTTTGTTGAATAATTTTGACACCTTATGAACCTCTTCTCAAGATATTTAATCATTTAAATAGGTGCAATTTATAATTAATTTTAAAATATTAACATTAATAAACTTTTTAAAATTATTATTTAGAAAAGTATTTTTTAAAATATTTGTTTTTTAGTAGTATTAATTAAGCCATGGTTTGCTCAGCTTGGTTGAAAATTTTTCCCTCAAACCCAGTATTTGAGAAGATTTTCCTAACCTTGCACTCTTATACCTCGATCAGAACTTTTTTACGATTGTTAATTTTGATTGAAATCCGCTTTTATGATTATTGCAAATTATAAATCGTATTTACCTGCTCTGTTTTCACTGCAGGTTATGGAAAAACTTCTTATCGCAGCGGTTGCAGATGCTGATGTTAGTGTCCGGCAGTCAGTCTTCTTGTCCCTTAGTGTAAATTGCAGTTTTGATGAATACTTGGCTCAGGCTGATAGCTTGACTTCCATTTTCGTTGCACTTAATGATGAGGTAAACAGTGAAATTGAATTGTCCTTGCTAATTGGTTTTCAACAAGGTGTTATGCCTGAGTTGGAAATTATGGTATTCTGTATTGTGTGATCTTTTACGGGGGAATGTAATATTAACAAAAATATAGTGTCATGGTCCTCATGGACCTATGATAGGCATTGTCTGAAAGACTGAAACTGTGCAAATCCTTATGCTTATGCTATGACACTGTTGTTTATTTACTTTGTACAAATTTACATTGAGGGAAGTGGCCTTGCATAGGGATCTGTTGGTGGTGAGTTCTATCAAACTGGTGTTGTAACCACAGACATGTAATCTGCCTGAACCTCCTCATCTTTGCTTTGCTTGTAATGCATTTTTCATTAGTTTTTTTACCCATGCTTCTGTTGTTGTTTTCTGTGGGTTCACAAAGTTTTGATTTTATCATCATACTTAATCACCTTTGGATTTTTTGCAGGACTTTGATGTTTGTGAGCTTGCAATATCAGTGGCTGGTAGATTATCCGAAAAGAATCCTGCCTATGTTCTTCCAGCTCTTCGCAGGCATCTTATACAACTGCTGACATACCTAGAACAAAGGTATGGACTAGAATTTTAGTATGCCAATGTCATTTTAGCTCCAAAATCACTATCTTTGTCATTTTATATGTTGAGGTTAACACTTATACTGTTGAAATTATTCATCCTGTTCTTTTTTGCAGCACTGATAGCAAGTGCAAAGAAGAAAGTGCCCGCCTCTTGGGCTGTTTGATTCGCAATTGTGAAAGACTGGTTCTTCCATACATTGCTCCAATTCACAAGGTTTTGGTTCAAATTTGATTTTGGGGTATTTAATGCATTTTAAATTACGCTGCAGGGGCATATTACCGTCAGCCTTGTTGGCTCACAGACTTCAATCCCTTTCCATTGAGATCTGTTTAGAGCAAGGTTCCAGTGATTGTGTGAAACATATCTTACTGTTAACTCACCTTTCAGGCTCTTGTGGCAAGGCTTTGTGAAGGGACTGGTGTTACTGCAAATAATGGCATCACCACAGGTGTTCTGGCTACTGTCGGGGAGCTTGCCAAAGTGGTAGGTTGAATCACTTATTTTTGGTTGCTTCCAATAAATGTACTGTACAGTAATGTTTCATTTTCCACAATTCTATCTATAATTTCCCGTTGTTTATCATTTTCTTATTAAAGGGGGAAAAATGATTGCTTGCTTGCTAAGGTTGTGTATGGTATATTCTTCACAAGTGGGGAACAATTAAAATGTAAAACTAAGGAGGCAACATACAGCTGGAGGTTGTACGTGACATTAGTTCATTTTGCCATCTAGAATTAAATATGGCGCATTCTGCACTTCAGTTGAACTGAATACTACATACAGTTGAACTAATTATCACATAATAGAGAAATGTACAATAAGTATTTACCTCTGAAGAATTGACTTTTGGTTGTTGGGATCTAGGACTTACTGCTTGAGTAGGATAGTCTGATAGTAAATCTAATCCTTCTGATTGTTATGTTGTATAGCATGGTTTTGAACTGATTGAGCCTGCAGTATGACTAGCCTATTAATCCATTTTTCAATATGAAGAGTGTGGGGTTCTTGTGGATAAGATCACAATATTCTAATGCAAGTAATGTGGCTGCATCAATTTTCTGGTAGTAATGGCGGTTTTCTGAACTTGAAAATATTATATGTAAAATCCAAACTAAATATATCATTTGGGCCCAATTCTACTCAAAAGCTTTAGTTGATAGAATGAGAGACCTGGATATACATATTCAGATCCATTTTTTTACCAATGTGGTACGCCCTCTTGATATATGTTGGTCTATTTTGACCAATCATATTACAAATAAACCAAGCTTTGGTACTATGTTAGATGTAAACCAAATGTATTATTTGCGCTCAATTCAACCAAAAAGCTTAAGTTGTAGGGTGGGAGACGTAGGCTTATATATTCATATCCATATTTATAAAATTAATTGATGGGAGACTATTTTAGTCACTCCAATAGGATGGACCATGATGTGAGATTTGTCATCCGTATTGATAATAAAAAAAAGTCTGGTTTGGTGTGTTTTTATGGGGTAGGATTGATCTTTTATATTTGGTCATCTGCGCTGCATGCACCGTCATATTGTCCTGGCTTATGTGGGGTAACAGGACTTTGTTTGTTCCCTTGAGACCTTTTTGGATGATTCTCTGTTATTTCTTGATAGTGTTTCTATGCGTTATTTTCTTACTACTTGTGTTGTGCTCCACTAATCTTTTTTTTTATTTTTTAATTATTTTTTATTTTTACTTGCACAGATTTGGAATAAACTCACTAAATATGTGTATTTTTGCATAGGGTGGTTTTGCAATGAGGCAATACCTTCATGAGCTGATGCCCTTAATTGTTGATGCTCTTTTGGATGGAGCAGCTGTTCATAAGCGGGAAGTGGCTGTGGCTACCCTTGGTCAAGTTGTACAAAGCACAGGGTATAACACAACTTTATTGCCCCATTTGTCATAGTGTGCATCTACATTTAGTTATCATGGTTAATGTGTTGATGTAAGGTTTCTTGAGAAAAACACAATTAGATTCAATTTACATGAATTCTATATTTGAGGTTCGGCCTTTTGATTTGGAGACTTAGCCATCCACTCTTTCAGGTATGTTATTTCTCCATACAATGAGTATCCACTGTTGCTTGGCTTACTTCTCAAGTTGTTAAATGGTGAATTGGCTTGGTCAACCAGACGAGAAGTATTAAAGGTATATAATTTGTTAATTGAGATGATGCTGTAATGTGCTTTTATGGTTCCAAATTTGAAGTTCTATTCCATGTTCCAGGTTTTAGGTATTATGGGGGCCCTGGATCCTCATGCACATAAGCGCAATCAGCAGAGCCAGCCAGGACCACATGGTGATGCTACCCGTCCTGCAAGTGACACCAGTCAACACATTGTTTCAATGGAACAGTTGCCCACAGAGCTTTGGCCATCTTTTGCAACCTCTGAGGATTACTATTCGACGGTAATGCCTAGGTTGTGGATAAGTCTTTATCATGTTCATGTGTGTATTTAAAACTTACATTTTGTTGAATAGGTTGCTATTAGTTCTCTAATGCGAATTCTTCGAGATCCCTCGCTTTCGAGTTATCATCAGAAAGTTGTTGGCTCTCTTATGTTCATATTCAAGGTATAGTTTCATGATCAACTTAGTTATTTTTACTTCCTTTTCTTTGGCAACTATGTCACCAACTGATCTTTGAATTATATTTGGCACCAGTCGATGGGCCTTGGTTGTGTTCCATACTTACCAAAGGTAAGCCATTCAAACAGCTTCTAGAATTTGTTATTATCGTTAAAGATAACATTTATATGCTTTGTCATATAATAACTCTAGGTTTTGCCGGAGCTTTTCCTTGCTTTGAACACATGTGAAGATGGGTTGAAAGAGTTCATCACTTGGAAGCTTGGAACGCTGGTATCTATTGTGCGCCAGGTATGAGTTGCATGTCTGGGTGTGTGTGCATTTTGTTACTAGATTTCTTTATCATAATGATTTTCCTCCAGCACATCCGCAAGTATCTGCCAGAATTGCTTTCTCTCATTTCTGAACTCTGGTCCTCGTTCAGTTTGCCTGCTACCAACCGCCCTGTGCAAGGATCTCCGGTAAGAATCAATCCTCAAACAGCTGCATTCTTTCAATTTTCTAAGTTATTAACTTATCTGTACATCTGCCCAAGTGCATGTTGAGATCAAGGCTGACTTGCCACCTTTTGAGTCAAATACTAATCTGCTTATTCTGTCATGCATCACGCATGGTGGAATATGTTAGAAATGCTAGTTTGCTACCAGTGCTGCCTTGCCCACTCACTATTGCTTTTGCAATTACCCCCACTTTTTGGTTTAGCCCCTGGTTACTGTTAGGCTGACACTGAACATGTGTTCACTTGCATTTTTTGCCTAGTGCATATATGGATTTTTTGAAGACCACCAATTAACAAGTGAATGGTATCTGAGTTTTCTGGAAGGATACAGAGCTCCTGAGATGTGAGGGAGAGATTCCATGGAAATAGTTCAAGTCACAAGTAAACAAGGCAATAAGCAATGGTTCATTTAGGATTATTTACTACCAGGGAATGGGAGAAGGCTCATGTCCTTGCCTCGCTACTAAATTGATTACCTCTACATAATTTTTATTATAAAACTTGCAAGCAAGAAATGTTTTCCTTTCCGCCTGAAGAGTTTGTGTGTGTGTGTGTGTGTGCACTCTTGCATGAAATCCCTAACTAAGAATAATCAATATTTTGTGCTGCTCTGTAACATATTATCTCATTGTTTTTTTAAGAAAACACTCTTTTTATGTGCAGATCCTTCATCTTGTGGAACAACTTTGCCTAGCTTTAAATGATGAGTTCAGAACATATCTACCTGCCATTCTTCCATGTTGTATTCAAGTGCTTGTTGATGCTGAGAGATGCAATGATTATAGCCATGTTCCTGATATTCTGCATACCTTAGAAGTTTTTGGTGGTTGGTAGCATTGTTTCTTTTCTTCATTTACCTTCCCTGACTTTTTTTGGTTTCTTAAGTAATCTAATAAATATGATAAATGTCATCAGGAACCTTGGATGAACACATGCACTTGCTTCTTCCTGCACTAATTCGGTTGTTCAAAGTGGATGCTTCAATTGATATTAGACGCCGGGCAATCAAAACTCTGACCAAGCTCATTCCTAGGGTGCAGGTTGGCTGATTTTTCAGTTCATCAACTTCAAGAACTTGATGTCAATATGATCATCTGAGAAGAGATGGCTTTACTTTTATGATTATTCTTGTTATTTGTTACTCCATTTTTTTTTCTTGGTTCCAGGTTAGTGGTCATGTATCATCTTTGGTACATCATTTAAAGCTCGTATTAGATGGGTAAGATACATTAATCATTCTTGACCTTTTTTTTCAGCGTGACCACTTCGTGGATCATTTGTCTGTGAAATTTATTCTGTGAAACTTTTGAGGGCATTTTCTTTGAAGCTCATTACCAAATCACTCTGATTAAGTTTTCTTGCTCTTCGACCCACTGATGCTTATTTTTAATTGAAGTGATGGTTTCCTCAAGAAATAAGATTCAGAATCTTGAATGTAGGTTGGTATGGCCATAACCGCCTACTCTTATTAAATGCTTGGAGCAACCTTGTGATGCAAAATGCATACCTGATTGTGCATTTTACAGTCCCAAGGCACATTAAACTGGCTTATTGTTGTTCAACTTAAAAAATTGAAATGACTATCTCATGAGTAATTTCCTCCAATAAATCCAGCAGTGAAAATTTTGTAAAACATGAAGATTTGTGCTGAATTAGTTTTTGCATGTGGGATGTTGGTGCCATAGGAAATAAGGTACACTGGGGTTCAGGGGAGTAATCTGCATTTGTCATATGGTTTTCTTTAGACTTTTAAGTTTTGAATCTTGCTATTGTGGATTGGGAATTGTTGTCAGGAACAATGATGAACTGCGGAGAGATGCTGCGGATGCTCTCTGCTGTCTAGCACATGCCCTTGGTGAAGACTTCACAATTTTCATACCATCAATCCACAAACTGCTTTTGAAGCACCATTTACGGGTACTCGAGTCTTATCTCATATCCGTTAATTTATTTCTTGAATATCTCATTGATAATAAATAAATTTTCCTTATCTTTTCAGCATAGAGATTTTGATGAAATTATGAGCCACCTACGTAAACGCGAGCCACTCATTTTGGAGAGTTTATCTGTACAAAAATTGAACCGACGTGTAAATGTGGAGGGCATTAGTGACCCTCTTAATGATATGGACAGTGATCCTTCTGATGATGGAATGGAAATGCACAGGCAACTTAAAACTCATCAAGTAAATATACTTTTCTTTGTATCACCATCATATTTTCTTCCATTGAACTGATACTGTAGTTGGCTTAAGGTTGTTCTTCATGCCTCTGACATTGCCTATGCTATCAACCACTCAGCCATTTCTCAAATGTATGATCTATATGATATCATTAGGGAGATATCTACTATGCCTGGTAGGATGGAGTCACAAAAAGTGTAGAGTGCTATACCGTGTTCAAACAAAGGCGATAATAAGTTCTCTGTCAAGTGGAGAGGATTTCATAATTCTATGGCATCTATTGAATTTTTAGGTGAACGATGTTAGATTAAGGACTGCTGGGGAAGCCTCTCAGAGAAGTACTAAGGAAGATTGGGCTGAGTGGATGAGACATTTTAGCATCGAGTTACTAAAGGAATCTCCATCTCCAGCATTAAGGACCTGTGCCAGGCTCGCACAATTGCAGGTACGACAATTAGCTAATTTCATTCATTTTATTCTTCAAATAATTCTGCTGGTTTTCTATGTAGCCTTTTGTTGGGCGAGAATTATTTGCTGCTGGTTTTGCAAGCTGCTGGGCACAAATGAATGAAACATCACAGGAGCAGTTGGTTAGGAATCTAAAAACAGCTTTCTCATCACAGAATATTCCTCCTGAAATATTGGCTACACTACTAAATTTGGTATATTCTTTAATCCCAAATGTCTACTCCTATTTATAATCCTTGGCATGTTATGGTGGATTTACACAATCATGATTTTGCCTTTTTTGGCCAGGCAGAATTTATGGAACATGATGAGAAGCCCCTTCCCATTGATACTCGACTTCTTGGTGCTCTTGCTGAAAAGGTTATTTTCTTATTTTGATTGATTATTCCCATAGTACTCTCTACTTTTCCTGAAATGATAAACATTTTCTTTAAAAGAAATGTGGAGAAGCCACAATTTTTTTGGTAGTTATGATAATTTCTGTTTGTCCTACAGTGTCGTGCTTTTGCAAAGGCTCTTCACTACAAAGAAATGGAGTTTGAAGCTGCACGCTCCAAGAAGATGGGTGCAAATCCTGTGACTGTAGTTGAATCTCTGATCCATATAAACAATCAGTTGCATCAGCATGAGGTATGTTCCCTGTCTTTAGATGCTTGCGGTATTATCTTCCCCTCTCTAATTATATGATAGCGGGTTCTCCAACAATTTCATCCTTTTAAACTGTCAATTGCATCTTACAGGCTGCTGTTGGGATATTGACTTTCTCGCAACAACATTTAGATGTTCAGCTAAAGGAATCTTGGTATGACTTCATATGGAATCCGGAAATTGTGCTTTGTCTAGCTGATGTCATTATATTTGTGTCTTAATGACAATGTTAATAAGTAGTATAATATAAACTTATGGAAGCTTTTCCTCTATTCTTTGTTCACATGTTGGGTGCATGTTTTAGGTACGAAAAGCTGCAGCGATGGGAAGATGCACTTAAAGCATACACTCTTAAATCATCTCAGGCGTCAAGCCCACTTCATAATCTGGATGCTACACTAGGTTGGTGGTTATGATTTCCTTCACATGAACATAAGCTGACACATCAAAAAATCTTCATTAGAATAATTAAGTGGTTTTTTTCTAATGTTCTGTTTTCTGAAGAAATCAATGTATGATGAAATATGAGATTTTATAATTATATTTTCGAATCTGAAAGAGGTGCTAAAGACTGAAAAACTCTTGCATTGCCTCAATGCCGTGTCTTATACCTATGCCATCTTGAGCCTTAATTCCCAAGCCTACCTTTATTAAACTTATGATGTTGCAGAATGCAACATTCAAAGTTTAATTACAGATAAAGTATACTTCATTAACAATTTATTAGTGCATTTCCTGCTCTTTTGTTGTTCTTGCATGTGCAATGTAGAATGTGATTATTTTTCTGTGTTGTAGGACGGATGCGGTGCCTTGCTGCCTTAGCTCGGTGGGAAGAGCTGAACAACCTGTGCAAGGAGCAATGGACTGCTGCAGAACCTGCGGCTCGATTGGAAATGGCTCCCATGGTTTGTTATATCATATGTAACATTTTGGGTGGATCAAAATTGCTTTCTTCTCTGCTATTTATTTTGTAGCATACCCGTTATTCAGGCTGCTAGTGCTGCCTGGAATATGGGAGAGTGGGATCAAATGGCAGAATATGTTTCTCGGTTAGATGATGGTGATGAGAGCAAGCTAAGGACTCTGGGTAATACTACTGCTAGTGGTGATGGAAGCAGCAATGGCGCTTTCTTCAGGGCTGTTCTTTTAGTTCGTCGTAAAAAGGTAATCTCTCTCTCTCTCTCTCTCTCTCTCTTTATTTTTTTATTTTACATGCTCATCTCCATGGATCTAATTATGAACCCCGCTCTTGTCTAGTATGATGAGGCACGTGAGTTTGTTGAGAGAGCAAGGAAATGCTTGGCAACTGAGCTGGCAGCTTTGGCAAGTTTCTTATTTCCTGATACTTGCATTTTTCCTCTTCTCTTCTTGCCAACCTCTATCAACTGTTTCAGTTGGTGGTAATATTTCATGATGGTTGTTCATACTGTTAGATGCAAATTCAACATATTATCTATGCTCAATTTAACCCAAATGCCAAGCTTTAGTTGATAGGATAAGAGAGCTGGGCTTATATATACAAATCTATATTTTCCAACTTATCTGATGTAGAACTATTGGTTACTAATATACCCCTTTGATGCGTTAGGTGTGCTAATTAATTTGAACCAGTCAATTGCAAATAAACAAAACATACTAAACTTTCATAGTATGATGCAAACCAAACATTTTATTTAGGCTTGATTCAACCAAAAGCTTAAGCAAATAGGATGAGAGATTATTCAAATTCATATTTTATCAAACTAACCGATGTGGGACTATTAGTTACTGTAATACATACATCTCATGAGTTACTAGACTTGTAGAAGAAATATTTGTGCAAAAACCTTTCAGTCTGTGGAAGGTATGGTGGAGCTAACTACGTGATTAGTGGGATATCTTTCACCAAAGTGGATCTGTGATTAATAAGTACCAAGGATTGAAGATCTTATTTATATTTTGGTTAAACTTGCGACTGTGTTGAAGCCATCACTTTTCTGAAGATTGATAGTCAATGATATCAAATCTTAATAATCAGTAATTGATATATTTGCGGTTAATTTTAGAATCCATAAGAAAAATTATTTATAGTTGGATTATGTGAATTCTTGTCTTTATTCATTACTATATAAGATCACTATGTGTCCTCCCTTTTTGCCTTGAAACATTTTTGTTTTTTCTTTTTGTTTTAGCATCCATTTTTTATTATTTCTTGTTCAAGGTTGCCTAAGATTTTCTGTGTGCACATGCTAATGCAGGTTCTTGAGAGCTATGAACGTGCTTACAGCAATATGGTCCGTGTTCAACAGCTTTCGGAATTAGAGGAGGTCTCTGCTTGTAACCTAAAATCTTTCTCGCCCTTTGCTTTATTCTATGGCTTTCCAAACTACCATCATATTTAAATCATAACTTGTCCATCTACTTGTTTAGGTAATTGATTATTGTACACTTCCAGTGGGGAACTCAGTTGCAGATGGCCGTAGAGAGTTGATTCGCAATATGTGGAATGAGCGTATACAAGGAACAAAGCGTAATGTTGAGGTTGCTATATTTAATGATTGCTACTGCCTACTTGATTATTTTTCCTAGTAAATGCTGTAGCAATCTTTCAGCTTTTAAATCATATGATTTAAATTCTAGTGCAATGAACTAAAATCATCAAAACTAGCTACTCGTGTTTATGATAGCATTGATGTCACTACAGTGATTTCCAGTTTCTTATTCACCCATATGGCCATATCTTAGGAGAAAACTATGGAAGTTCCCCCTTTGAGTCTGTTCTCCATAATATGCAGCTTAATTTTTGTTCTTTGATTACTTTTAATCATTTTGTTGTGTAATAATAGAATTTCATCATTTTTCAGTCCACAAGGGTGGAAGTTGAGCATTGTAGCGAATACTAATCCATAAAGCATGTTCACTAGTTTTTGTGAAAAGTCTGTCAATAATTGCCCTTCTGAGCCATTTATATCAATCACTGTCTTGTATTACATTTATTTGTTCCTAACAGAAAGGACCATTTTTTTTTTTACTTACAGGTTTGGCAAGTACTTCTGGCAGTAAGAGAACTTGTACTACCCCCTACTGAAGATTTTGAAACCTGGCTGAAGTTTGCCTCCCTTTGCCGAAATAGCGGACGAATAAGCCAGGCTAGGTCTACTTTAGTTAAGCTCTTACAGGTTGGTTCCAAATAAACCACAAAAGTGTAAATCTGGAATTAATGTACCCTATTTTCTTTTAATGTTTTAAATAAATTTACCTTCTTTGAATGTCACACAGTATGATCCTGAAGTTTGTCCTGAAAAATTATACCATGGACATCCACAAGTCATACTGGCCTACCTCAAGTATCAGTGGTCTGTTGGTGATGATTTTAAACGTAAAGAAGCATTTGTTCGGTTACAAGTATGCAATGAGCATATCTGCTTTTTACACATTTTTACTTTTTCTTTTGATCTTATTTGTTAATATACATAGCTCATATATTATGTAATATATTATTTTGCCTTCTTTAGGAATTATCTGTGCAGCTAGCTACAGCTGCAAATATATCTCCAGGAGCATCAGCAAGCCCATCTCATGTTTCCAGTTCTGGTGTCCCTCTACTTGCCCGTGTTTATTTGAGACTTGGTAACTGGCAGCGAGCACTTACACCATCATTGGATGATGATTCCATACAAGGTGGAAATTGCTCTCATCTTACATCAATTGAGCGTTCTTATTTTCCATATCACTTCTGAGACTCATTTTTCATCTTTACAGATATTCTCAAGTCCTTCAAGAATGCAACACAATGTGCAAAGGATTGGGCAAAAGCATGGCATACTTGGGCTTTGTTTAATACAGCTGTGATGTCTCACTATACTTTAAGAGGCTATCCTGCTATCACAGGGCAATATGTGGTGGCTGCAGTGACTGGATATTTTTACTCAATCTCTTGTGCATCAACTGCCAAAGGAGTTGATGACAGTTTACAGGTATTACTCTTGTGCCATCAATGCTCATTGTTTGATGATTGTTTAGTTCACAATCAAGATCCTTTCGCAACCTGATCAACATCAATGAAACTCTGTTTTTGGAACTTATAGCAAACTTGCTTCTCTTATTGCTGTCATCTCGGTAATAATAGGTTTGCTTGTGATAATCTGAATACTTAAACAAAGTCTTGATCACTTTAAAGCTTCATTTATTCTCACAAGTTAAAAATATAGTTTTGAGTCATTGTTTCCTTGTCTTGAAACATGAGATCTTGGTTAACATTTGAGCACCATACCATTCACCATGGCGACCCCTGCATTTATTTTAAATGTTATATTATTCCCAAACCTTATGTTATATTTGCTTCCATTGTGTCATTTGTTTGACATCTTACACGATGAAATGGTGATGTTTCTGTTGGACTGATGTGGATTCTTGATTTTATAGGATATTCTCCGTCTTCTCACACTTTGGTTTAACCATGGTGCTACTTCTGAGGTTCAGATGGCCTTGCAGAAAGGTTTCTCACTTGTTAAAATTGAGATGTGGTTGGTTGTGTTACCTCAAATTATTGCGAGGATACATTCCAATAATAGAGCTGTGAGAGAACTGATACAATACTTATTGGTGCGGATAGGAAAAGGACATCCACAGGTTGGTGCATTTTCTTTCCTCTGAAAATTTGATGTTCTGAACTTCAAATACAGCATATTTTATATAAATATGACTGGGATAAAATATTTTTATATAAATCTGACTTGACTTTGTAGGTAGTATGTGATGTGGACACACTACTTTTTGGTGTTTATTATGGTATCTAATTTTTTTTTATCAATTAATATTCCTTTTTGATCAGTTTTTGCTGGACCCCTTTGTTTTATATTCTGTTGGTATTAATTGTCAAAAATTTTATAGCTATTTATTTTCAAGATCCCAAGCATCTGGGTTCTACTTGACAAATTGAGTCGGTATTGAGGAAGCCATAATAAATGCCTAAATTACATATAACATGGACTGGGCCTTCCTCTCCCTGTTCTACATCCTGAGAGCGATTTCTACTTGCTAATTCCTTTATTCATCTGCCTAGGCTCTTATGTACCCTCTCTTAGTGGCATGCAAATCAATAAGCTTGTTGCGCCGAGCTGCTGCGCAGGAAGTTGTGGATATAATTCGCCAGCATAGTGGAGCACTAGTCGATCAAGTTAGTCCTCTGCAGTTTGGATATTAACCCATTTAGACTCCTCTTCTAAGTTAGCATTACTTTGTTCTTCCAGGCTCAGCTTGTTTCAAAGGAGCTGATCAGGGTTGCAATACTGTGGCATGAGATGTGGCATGAGGCTTTGGAAGAAGCTAGCCGTTTATATTTTGGTGAGCATAACATTGAGGGAATGCTTGCAGCACTTGACCCTTTGCATTTGATGCTCGAGGAGGGCCCAGAAACATTGAAAGAGACTGCCTTTATACAGGTACTTTGCTTTTATTTGGATTTCCAAACTTTGCACATGAATTATTTCATGTGCTGTGTTCTTGAGGATGGTTGGTGAGCATGTACTTTTTAGTTTTGACTATCCTTTTTGAAATTAGTGTTTCTGTTATCTAGAACTCTATTTTTGTAAGTATTTCCATGTCTAGGTCAAGAAATGATTCTTGTATTAAGCTTTTAACTGCAGTGATTTCTCTTCTGAAGTGGCACTATCAGGGTAAAATGGCAAAGAACTTTACATGACTTACATGTTCCCCTTTTATGATATACATTTTATGTTTTTTGCTTAATAGCGCAGAATATGTTCTTTACTCTTCACATCTTTCCTGTGTCTGGCAATCATGCATCTTTGTATCTCAATAATGCCGTGTTAATCTTAAATTCTTTATTTTTACAGGCATATGGTCGTGAATTACTGGAAGCTCGTGAATGTTGCTTAAAGTATCGAAAAACTGGGAAGGATGCTGAGCTTACTCAGGTTTTTCATCTCCCTTATTAAATGACTTCAACCTTCGTACTTACTTTTATGGTTTAACATGATTAATGTAAATTTGTACGGTAAATTCCATTCCAAATTTCAGGCTTGGGATTTGTATTATCATGTTTTCAGAAGAATAGATAAGCAGCTTCCAAGTCTTACTACTTTAGACTTGCAGGCAAGATTCTATTATCAAGTTTATTCTCCCCTAATTTTTGTTGAATAATGTGTTTGGTTTCTCATATTATGTTGATTTCAGTCTGTTTCACCAGAGTTGCTCAAATGTAGAAATCTGGAGCTTGCTGTACCTGGACAATATCGTGCAGGTAACATTCATCTTCCTCTGTCTATTGTCTTTAATGTATTATCTTTTTTATTTCTCCAAATATTTTATCTTGTGTATTTCAGCTGCTGAAGGCAGAATTGAGTGTAATTGTTGTATGAGTGTGTAAACTGCCAGGTTAGAATGTGTCTAAGGACTTTGAGAAGATGTATTGTGCATACTTGTCTATATCAAACCATGATTGGAATTTGTTGTCTTGGTTCACATTGAGATGCTATTACTATCGTTTATTATGAATACCTTTCCTAGGAGACCATTTATTTTAAGTAATTAGTTTATTGATTTTAATATTATAAGGTTCACAGAGATTTTTTTTCATGATAAAAAACTTCTGCCACTTCTACTGTCACATGTAACTTTCCGGTTATTGATAAATTAATATGTTTATCTATATGTGGTGGTTATTCAGATATGCCAGTGGTGACCATCGCATCATTTGCACCACAGCTTGTGGTAATCACATCCAAACAAAGACCTCGAAAATTGACAATCCATGGAAGCAATGGAGAGGATTATGCTTTCTTGCTGAAAGGACACGAGGATTTGCGACAAGATGAACGTGTAATGCAGGTACTTCACCATGTAGAATGTTTGTTACATTTGCTTCATGTTAAAAATTGCTGTATGTAAAAATTTGGGTGGTTGATTTTGGCTCTAATAGGCTAAATGATATGCAAGACTGGTTTATTATGTCAGATCATATCATAGTTAGACATCACATTCACTATTTAGACCTCCAGCCTGCAGAAGCGAGCCCCTTAACGAAGGCTTCATTAGTCTTCACATATGCTCCCTCTTAACCCTGGCCATCATTTTGTGCTTTTTCCATTTCCTTCAGCTGTCAATGATGTAAACCGGTAGGCTATGATTTTACAGACTTGATACGCCTAAGTGAATACCTAATAAACACCTATGAGAACTTGATGTGTGTGAATCATGACCTTTTATATTTTATTGCTAGATGCATTAGAAGGTCTATCTTTATCCTGATGGTTGATTGCTGTGACAAGGATTGCAACTACTTTTATAAGATAGCAGTAACCTTAGCTTCATCTTGATTTAAACCATTGTTGTGGTTATCATGTAATAGTCTCTCTTGTCGACAACCTTTCTTGTAAATCTAAAATAGATCATGCCAGAAAAGTTGGGCATCTTCTGGTTGAGGGTGTTCCCTTGCTATGCCGTCATTTTAGTCCTCCTTGGTAGTTTCAATTATATTTCCCGTGATTAATGTTTTCATTCTCTGTCTAGCTTTTTGGGTTGGTGAATACACTGCTTGAGAACTCAAGAAACACTGCAGAGAAAGATCTTTCCATTCACCGTTATGCTGTCATTCCATTATCCCCTAATAGTGGCTTAATTGGATGGGTTCCTAACTGTGACACCCTGCACCATCTCATTCGGGAATATCGAGATGCTAGAAAGGTATGGTTATGTTGCTCAAGTTTTCCAAATTCCTGTTGGTTCGACTTTAATAACACTTTTCATTTCAGATCTTCTTGAACCAAGAGCACAGACTTATGCTAGCATTTGCACCAGACTATGACCATTTGCCACTTATTGCTAAAGTGGAAGTGTTTGAGCATGCTTTGCAGAATACTGAAGGAAATGACTTGGCAAAGGTACACATCAATCCCAGATTATTACCTGACTGTTTTTGGAAACTGTTCCATGCATGAATGAAAAGATACTGCTTATATATGTATGTGAAGGGGTTTGTGATTATATTTGCTTACCTGTGTAGGTTCTTTGGCTTAAAAGCCGAACATCTGAAGTTTGGCTTGACAGACGGACAAACTATACAAGAAGTTTGGCTGTGATGAGTATGGTATGTTTTATTTGATAATTGCACTTCTATAATTTTAGTGCTTCTACCTTCTAAATTCTTCATGGCATCTATATGCTCTCATGAGATACTGTGAAAATCTTTAGGTTGGCTATCTTCTTGGATTAGGAGATCGTCATCCCAGTAACCTGATGCTGAATCGATTTAGGTATTAGTTCTTTTGAATTCTTCTGTGCCTCAAATTATAGTGTCAGGCTTGAAATCATTTTTATGATGTTTGTTGTGCTTTCAGTGGGAAAATATTGCATATTGATTTTGGAGACTGTTTTGAAGCTTCTATGAATCGAGAAAAATTTCCTGAAAAGGTGAACTTGAATACACTACTCAATGTCCTTGTTTTTAGGCTTTTTTATGAGTTTGTCTCCTACTCCAAGCCAATTTTTTTTGTGGACTTCAAATGAAATAGGTTCCATTTCGCTTGACGAGAATGCTTGTGAAGGCTATGGAAGTCAGTGGCATTGAAGGAAATTTCAGATGCACCTGTGAGAATGTGATGCAAGTTCTTCGAACACACAAAGATAGTGTCATGGCCATGATGGAAGTAAGCAAAGAGTGGTTATGCAGTATTTTGTTGAGTTATTAGAAATGAGTTTTCCTCTCATATATTACTGCCATCTTAAGTTCTCGTGTTATTTTACAACTTTCTCAGTTCTTTTTTTTCCTTTTAATTATGCCGAAGCATTATATACAAATTGAGTAAAGAAAAGCCATTTCATTGCATAGTCTTGTTACCAGTTTTTTAGTAGGCAGTTTGTCAAATATTTCTTTTGCTCTCAAACTGTTAAGAAAACCTAACACATGCTTGTTTATAGGCCTTTGTGCATGATCCACTCATAAATTGGAGGCTTTTCAACTTCAATGAGGTCCCTCAAATGACAAATTTTGGGGCCAACCTTGCTCATCCAGTTGTAAATAGTGATGAATCTGCCCAAAATAGAGAACTTGCTCACCCTCTTCGTGGAGCTCGGGAAAGAGAGCTGCTTCAGGTTACTTAGTTCCATCTAGTTCTAATTGTTTGCCATTTTCATCTGTTGATAACTAACTTTAGTGTCAATAGGCTGTCAATCAACTTGGTGATGCCAACGAAGTATTGAATGAGCGTGCTGTGCTTGTTATGGCAAGAATGAGCAATAAACTCACCGGCCGAGATTTTTCTTCTGGATCATCAGCATCAGGGCCCAGCTCCATGCAACATGCAGCAGATCATAGTTCCTTAGTTTCTGGTGATACACGTGAAGCAGAGCATGGGTTATCTGTGAAACTTCAGGTTCAGAAGCTAATTAATCAAGCAATGTCACATGAAAACTTATGTCAGAACTATGTCGGGTAAGTCCACATGACACTATAGGTGATTTTTGCCTGTTAAATCTTTCAAAACTGAAAAATTCTCTTTCTTCTTTCACCATCATGCATCCACTTTGAATTGTTCATAAAAAAATTCAGTCTCATCTTAAAAAACAATGTGCAGGGATGCAGATTTACAAAAAAAAAAGAAAAAAAAAAAGAAATATATAACACTTGCATTCAAGAATATAAATCTACTCAGGTTATAGCATGTTTTAGTGCATTAGAGACTGCATATAGTTGGCTGCTGTAATTCTCATCGCACCTCTTTTATCATTGCATTCTATTACTGTGATGATTAATTACTCTGCAGCTCCTAAACATGTTTCCTTGCTTATGTGCTTTCTTCATTTTGAATGCTACCTCCTACCTTTTCAGAAGATTCAATCACTGTCTTTCTCTGTTATACTGATTGTGTGAATCTTTCAGTAACTCAATTCTAATGTGGTTCTTTCTTTCCTGCCTACTTCTATGTGAAATTAAACTTCCATTCCATACCACGGTGTTCGTCTTTTCCAAGTCTCGTATTCCTGTTTCTTAGATTCATTCATACAAAATAAAATTTTCCAGTGAAATCTTGTATTGTCATTAACATGTGCTTACAAATTCATTGTGATGGTCATTTCTAGGCATTGTCTTATGCCAGTCATTTTGATTTTCAGGTGGTGCCCATTTTGGTGAGCCTAAGAAGATCTGTAAATGCTGTACATAAAATGTGCTGTATATTCTAGTCTCATGTTTCCTAACTTGAGTGTGATGTGTTTTAGGTTTTTTATGTTAAGGGAATGTAGAGTTGTGGGAAATGTAATTTTGGAGGCTGGTGTCTTTGTTGTAAGTAATTTGTTCCAAATTAATCAGTTGGAGGAGTTAGCTTTTATTTTAATGACTCTTTCTCTCTCTTTCTCTCTCTACCATGTTTAGCACTCTGCTACATTTTTGCTCACTGATTTATTGACCAAGTCCTAGTTAAATTTGTTTGAATATTTATCAATTTTTTGCAGGTAATATTGTTTCCATTCCGCTTTATTATTTAGATTTCATGTATTATTATTATTATTATTATTTTACTATTGTTTATTTTGAGGAGTATCTATAAGTGAGATGGTTTTCAGAAAGTAGATAAGAGATGATGGTATTGTATTGAATAAATGTTGGTTTCCAGTTTTAACCCTTAAAGGAATAACTCATGCTCAAACTATTGAAGACATTTTGATATATAAATTAAATTATTTTGATTATGACAATTAAAGAAAATGTATGGAAAACTAAGGCATTGAATGATCATTGAAGTGTGTCTTTTATTGACAAAACATGGTTCACATTTCAAAGGAAGTTAAAATGTGAGGTCATGCAAAGCATTTGCATGCTTGCATGGCCATCCAAAGCTGAAAATCAATCATCAAATTGAAGATGGGGCCATTTGTACAAAATTGGGACACTCTTGGATTGGAAGGGGCCCTTGTCAACTTGCTTCCAAATTCCTACTCAGATGATACATGTCAATCCCCATGCAATGATTTGACATTTTTAAGAGGACTAAAAAGTAAAATGCTGGCGCAAGAGTGGTATATATATATATATATATATATATATATTTAAGTGAATAAAACATAAATTTATTTTTTTTAAAAAATAGTAGATAATCAGAAAAAAGAAAAAACAAAATAAGAGCATATTAGATATGAAAACCAGCAACCAGAAAGTAAGCGAGGAATATAGAACTAAATAGTTTGAATAATAAGAAGAGAACCCTTGGACGGAGAGGTTGGTTGAATTTAAATAAATTTTTTATATTGTTAAGGAATATAAAAGACGTCACAAATCTACATGCTGGTAGTTGAGTCTGAAATTTGTGTTAGGGTCACGCTTTTCATGTATAGAAAGCCATGAGAACTGAATATATTTTTTCATCACTTCAGTCGAATCTTTTCAATATAGGAATTTATATACACTGAGAAAAAAATAACATTTTAGTTCTTTATAATATCACAGTAATAATTGAGGTCTTTCAATTAAAATCTTTATATTATGTTTAATATCACAATAATTATTGAGGTCTTTCAATTAAAAAAAGGTACGCTATTGCTTTTAAATTTTTAATAAAATGAAATTTAAAATAATTTAATAGGAATGCTGAAGTCTTAAATCAAAATTAAAATTGTCTTGGTTTTTTTTGTTGTTATTTTCTATGACTTATGATGGTATTATATATCACATATGAATGGCTATTGCTTGCTGGTTGTCCCCCCAACTCCCAAATCACATCTGTCATTTATAAAACCACTAGAGGGAAGCTATAGGGCCTATTGGTGATTGGTTTGTGTGACCTAAGGATGGAGATTGGTTACCATATCATTATTATTATTATTATTATTATTTGATGAATATCTATTAATTATTTAATAATAATTTATTTATAATGAAAATGTAAAAATAGAGGTGGGTTGGGACTTGGTAGCTTTTGAGCATAGCTGGATGTTCTTGTTGTGGGCACTGATATATTATATAATGGAGTTGGCTTAGCCGCTATCAGCTGACAGCCTCACACCAAAACAAAGCTTTGAGGTGTAACTGATGTGACTAAAAAGGTATCATTTTAATTCATGAGTAATTTTTTTTAAAAAAATTTTATGCTTCTAGTGTAAGTGATTAGTACCATAAAAAAATTAATTAATTAATTCTTTCTCACGGTAGATTTTTTTTATAATTTTAAAATATTTATTTATTTATTTATTTATTATTATAAAATACATAAACTCCTATTAAAAAATTATATTAATAAAAAACATGCTTAATATATCATCACATGCCTTCACCATTCGAGGTGTGAGAGAGTCAAACTCAAGTCTCATCTCAAGTAAAGCCGACATATACCACTAAGCTAAACGATCTTTGATTGGTAACTATTTACTTCTTTAATTTTGATTCTAATTTTATTCTATACAATTTAATTATAATTATTTTGTTTATGAACCACTCGAATAACATATAGGTTGATATTAAAAAAAATAATTAATCATTAATAACTTATCAACAGGATAATTTATAATATATATAAAATGAAAACGAGTGAAATGAAGAGAGAACAAAATGAGGAATGTTTTGGCCCGGAGAGAAGAAAGGACCCTCTTACCGGCCTAGCGTACCAAAACAAACCCAAAGACAAAAATGCCACTCTCCATACCCTTTTACATATATTAAAATATATAACAAAAACATTCATTTCATTATTTATATTTATAATATATAAAATATATTATCAAATTTCATTCCTTATAAACCAAACCAAGCTCTCTTTCCTTCTCCCTTTCTCATTTTTGGCTTCATCATCATCTTGTCCTTCTTTTCCTTCTTCTTCTTTCTCAATGGCAAAACACCCACACTCACCTTACAATGACCAAAATGCCCCAACCCTCCCAATCCCATCCTCCCCTTCATTAAGGGCATTTGTGTCAATGTAAGGCCCCTGTGCCCATTCCCACAGCTCTCAAGAAAGGCAGACAGGATGGAGCCAGGCAAAGAGAGGAGCAACATGGAAAGAAGCAATATTACCAACATGCCCAACTATCTACGTATATATATACGGTTTGATATACACTCTTAAGTATTCTAGCTTCTATTTTCTTTTTTTTATTTAAATATATATATATATATATATATATGAATTCTGTAATTTCTTTGTTCATGTGCTTCATAGACACTTGTTGTTCATCAATCATCATGCTGTTCATGTGTTTAAATTTGCTCTTGTAGCAGTATAAACATTGTCTTTTACCTCTAGCTGTTGAGCACTGAACTTGGATTATTATTATTATTTCTTATTTCTATTTGTAATGTTTCTTCTGCATGATTGAGGTGGTTCAAGTGTTTGCTTGTTTAATTATGATAATGACATTTGAAGAGATAATGGACTCATGTGTTTGTATCTTACTAAGAAAATGAAATAATTTGTTAGAATGGTAGTTTCTTGCCATTGAGTCGCTCAGTTGTATTTTGTCTAATATTGTTTCTCCTACTAATTTATTTATTTATTTATTTTACTTAATTTGTTCTAATTCTTAGTTTAGTGTGTCCATGACTCATGTTGGTATAAAAGATGGTAATGATTTAATATTATAGTTGCATATAAAACATAATGCACTATTTTATGGCTCAATTCCAAGGTTTATAATCATGCATGTAACTGATTTAAGTATAAAGTCAATATGTTTACAAATGTGAGCATTAAGTACTCTTGCAATGTGTGAATTAGTCTAAAATGAGAATCTCTCTATTGTTCAAAAACCAATCTATAGACTATATATAGAAAAAGGCTTAACGATACAAATAAATAAATAAATAAATACTTGCATGAAGTAATGCCGATAAAACTATTAATTTGACACATTAATTTTTTTTTTAAAAATTTAAATAAATCACAATGCATTAAGATAAAAGTAACATGATATAACATGAGAAACTACATAAAAACAACAGAAAAAAAAATAAAAGAGCGATACAACAATAGATAACCAAAACTGTCCACTTGAAGTGGAACAAAAAACAAAACAAAACACCATCAAAAGTGAAAGAGCAAAAGACGTAAAAAGCAGGAAAATAACAAAATAGGCATAACTGTGTGTATCTAAAAATTACCACAAGGCGAATCTCAAAGTGACTAGAGGTGAGTGATTAGTTGGTAATGTCATCTTGACAGACCTGACTATCATCAAGGTCACACTACTCATGCATGAAAAACCTCGAGAATTGAATACACATTAAATTAAAACTTGATTCAATTTAAAAGCTTTAAATTAATATGATGGAAAATTTATATTTATATTTAACAGATGAAAAAAAAAATCAATTACTCTAAAATTTGCTATATTATTTTATAAATTACTGATGAATTTGACACGTATGACTCTCAATTATTGGAACGAATCCAATCTCTACTGTTTTAAGAGATATTAAGAATTTGGAATTGTTTTCTATCAATCTTCTTCTTCTTCTAGAAATTCAATTCATTTGTCCGTCAAGTTTTCAATAAAAGATAATGCTTTTTACAGAGAAAAACATTCCGGTTAATGATGGGTCCAATATGAATCAGATTCTAAGTGAAACAGACTACGCAAATCATTCAATGGCTAGTTCCAATGTCGGTAGCATGCGTTATTAAGTTTCTTGGCATCACATAAAGGGACTATTCAAGCCTCATAATTCAAAGATGCCTTTTCTATATTGATGTGATACTTACGGTGTTTCAGTCCCACATACTTTTTCCATTGTAATTGCACCAGTGATGTCCAAAGTAGTCCATTCCGTGATATAACATTCCTAATTATTAACCATGCATTATCATGGCTTAAAAAAGTTCTACTATATATATATTACTGATATTTGAATTAATTAGCTAAGTCTTTCAATCCACAATGATGTTCTGAAATGCTTGGTAGGACCAGAATATATATAGGCTATAAGCACATATATATAAATACTATACTAAAATTATCACTGTTAATACTGCATATCTGTCTGCCAAAAAGGATTACCATTCTATTTGAACCTATAGTGTTAGGGAGTTGTCAGTTGTGTGTCTTAAATGATTGAAATATCTTTACTTTGGTTGGCTATAGCTTTGAATTCTGAACATAAGACCAGCTAAGTCCCACTAGCAGCCACTGATTGAGGAATGATTAATTGTTACATGTAGCAGCATCATGGACTAATTGTAGCTCTAGCATTTATCCTTCCCAACTAAATATTCCACAAACTCACTGTATCTATCTAATAAAACATTAAAAAGTCATCAAACATCTTAATTTGAATTATGAACTTCTTCTTCTTCTTCTTCTTCTTCTTCATGAGCTACTACTAATATTCTTGCCTATATAAATCTAATATATATATATATATTTTATTTTTATTTAATATAAAAAAGCATGTGCTGCATCAAATCCCTATTTGGCTCTTTTGGGAAACTCAACCGACACTTAATCTCCTGCCCAACTCCGGCACGCCGACGGAGTTAGACCTCGGTCTAAGCAAACGCTCTAATCTTCCCAAAACACCCCCTCAAATTCTCAAACTAAATAATAATATAAACAAGGGCATAAACGTCTTTCCACTAACACACCACCATGCCATGCGTGAACCATGCGCTACAGTGTTCACACTCACATCACAATATATAAATCCTAATAAATCCAACTCATGAAAACGTTTCCCTTTACTCGTTTCCAATCCAAAACAAACCCCGGCCGGATCACGAGAACAACAACACCAGTTCCCGGCGAGAAACCGTTCTCGTTTCCAGATGATTCCATTTCCAGCCAATAATAAAGTTCCACTCTCTCTATCCTTATCTAAATTTTATTCTTATTCTCAATCACCCTGTTCTCTTTGCCTAACCTTCAATCTAATCTCATCCCATATTCACACTCTTCATAATCTTCTCTCAAACCAAATTCACTAACCACAATGGCATCAATCCTTCTCCTCACCGTCCTCCCACTAGTACTGCTACTACTAACTTGTGTCCCAGCCCAAAGGGACGGTGATAGTGATGATGGTGATATCTTACTTGACGCCAAATCTCGGTTGGGAGACCCGGCCGGCAAACTCAGTGACTGGAACCGTCTATCCAACCCATGCAACTGGACCGGTATCACGTGTCACACTGCCAACCACTCCATCCTCTCCATCGACCTAACTAACTACGGCATCTCCGGCCGGTTCCCAACCGAGTTCTGCCGAGTTTCATCTCTGGAGACGCTAAAACTCGGATGGAATTACATCAATGGCACGGTTTCATCAAGTGATCTTGCGCCGTGTCATCGACTGCGTAAGCTTGACCTCTCATCCAACAGCCTCGTTGGAACATTGCCTGAGTTCGAGCCTGAGTTCATGTTTCTTATTGAACTCGACCTCTCTCAGAACAACTTTTCTGGTCCGATTCCACCGAGTTTCGGGTCGGTTACCTGTGCTCAGAGTTCTCAACCTTTACTCTAATTTAATCTCCGGCACCATACCTGGGTTTATAGCGGGTTTGACTGAGTTAACCGAGTTGAGGCTTGCGCTTAACCAGTTCGATCGTGGCCCTATTCCTCTTGGGATCGGGAATCTCACGAATCTCGAGTACATCTGGCTCGCCTACACCAATCTCACCGGTGTGATTCCGGCGTCGGTGGGGAATCTCTTGAGACTCAAACACCTTGATCTGTCGAACAACGCCATTGATGGCCCAATCCCGGAGAGCATCGGACGGTTGAGGAGCGTCGAGCAGATCGAGCTCTACGCCAACAGGATCTCCGGCGATCTCCCGGAGAGTCTCGGCAATCTCACCTCTCTTCGCCAGTTTGATGCCTCCGAGAACGCCCTCACGGGCGAGTTGCCGGAGACTTTCGCCGGCCTTCATCTGGAGTTCATCGGGCTCAATGATAACTTCTTTAGGGGCGAGATTCCGGCAGTCATGGCGATGAACCCTAATCTGGTTGATTTGAAGATCTTTCAACAATAGCTTTTCTGGCGAGATCCCTCAGTACCTGGGCCGGTATTCCGATCTAGAGGAGATTGATGTGTCGAAGAACTTGTTTAGCGGTGGAATCCCGCCGGATTTGTGCATGCGGGGGAGTCTCCAGCGACTGGTGGCGTTCCGGAATCGGTTCACTGGCGAGATTCCGGCGAGCTTGGGAGATTGTGATAGTCTCTATTATGTGCGGATCCAGGAGAATGAGCTCTCCGGCGTGGTACCTGATCGGTTCTGGGGACTCTCGAAGATGTACCACCTCGAGCTTAGCAACAACGGATTCCAGGGACCGATGTCGTCGTCGATCTCCACCGCTTCGAATCTGACCAAGCTCCTGATCTCCGGCAACAACTTCTCCGGTGAGATCCCGCCGGAGATTTGCCAGCTTAAGGAACTCACCATGCTCGATGCCGGCATGAACCGCTTTTCCGGCAGTATCCCGGCGTGCATCGGCAGGCTCTCGAAGCTGGAGCAGATCGATCTTCAAGGCAACATTCTTTCAGGTCAGATCCCGGTGGGATCGTGGAAAGATCTCACAGAGCTCAACCTCTCCATGAACGACCTCTCCGGCGAGATCCCATCCCAATTTGGTGAACTCCCGGTGCTCACCTATCTCGATCTTTCATCAAACCACCTCACCGGCGAGATCCCAGCAGAGCTAGCGAATCTAAATCTCAACATCTTCAACCTCTCCGGGAACGACCTCACTGGACCGATCCCCATGGCTTTTGCGTCGCCGGTGTACCTCCCGAGCCTCGCCGGAAACCCAAACCTCTGCTCCTCCTCCGGCACCACCGACCTTGTGCTTTTCCCAAAATGCCCCTTGGTCACCGCCAAAGGTAAAATCCATTCCCGCGCTGCCTTATATACCTTCGTCGTTTTAATCGTGGGCCTGGTTCTCCTCGCCGGTTTATTTTGGTTCCGCCGGGCTCGATCAACCCGAACCGGAAAATTCAAACGCGGGCCAAGTTGGAAGTCTACTTCTTTCCAGCGAGTCGGGTTCGACGAGGCCGAGATCCACGACTGCCTGACCGACGAGAACCTAATCGGTTCAGGCGGTTCAGGCCGGGTTTATCGGGTCATGCTAAAAACGGGCCAAACCGTTGCGGTCAAACGGTTATGGACCTGTCCACGCGGGCCGGAACCGGAACGCGAGTTCCAAGCGGAAGTGGAAACACTAGGCCGAGTGCGGCATGGTAACATCGTGAAACTCCTGTTCTGCTGCTCCGCGGAGGGGTTTAAGGTCCTCGTTTACGAGTACATGGCCAATGGGAGTTTAAGAGAAGCGTTGCATGGCGATAAAGCAAACCCACCGTTGGATTGGGATCGGAGGGTAGGGATTGCCGTGGGAGCAGCACAAGGCCTCGCTTATTTGCACCATGACTGTGTACCCGCTATCGTCCACCGCGATGTAAAGCCAAGCAATATACTCCTCGACTCCGAGTTCCGCGCCCACGTTGGCGATTTCGGGCTCGCTCGCGTATTACCCAAAGAGGCTGGAGATTGTGTCACCACTCACGTGGCTGGCTCCTGCGGTTACATTGCTCCTGGTAATGCTCTCTATATATATATATATGTGATAATGATAATGTTATGATAATTTATGTATTTATGTTGTGTTTTAATGCAGAGTATGCGTACACATTGAAGATAAATGAGAAGAGTGATGTGTATAGCTTTGGAGTGGTGTTGCTGGAGCTGGTGACTGGGAGGAAAGCAATAGATCCTTTGTTTGGGGAGAACAAAGACATTGTGAAATGGGTGAGAGAAGAGGTGGCTGGGAAAGAGCTGGATTTGAAGCTTGTTATAGATCCAAGGCTGCAGCAAATGTCTGCTTGTGAGTATGAAGAGATGGTACGTGTTCTTCGTGTTGGGATTTTGTGCACTAGTTATTTGCCGATTAATCGTCCGTCTATGAGATTGGTTGTTGATCTTCTTAGAGGTCATAGAGATGTTAGCTTCTTCTTGCCGGATGGTCAGAAACAGTATTAGGTTTTATTGTTGTTGGGTTTTTAAGTATCTGTACTTGGAGTTGGTCTCTTCTTTGTAGTGTGCTGACTTCTTCTTGTATATGAACTCAATTAACTACTTGGACTTAATTTTAGCCATATATGATCCCAAAATTTAGTATTTCATTGAGCTTAATTCTCCGATTATTGCAAGATTTATTAAAGAGTTAAGTAACATATAATTATCCTCAGGAATTTTACATGTTTTGTAATTTTTTAGTACTTTTTAAGTGTCGAATGATCAATAGTTTACTGTGAACTATATCTTTTGAAAAATTACAGTTATGATCTACACTTCCGTCCTTAAAATACCTTGTGAGAGTTGCAATTAAGGTTGCGTTATATATATATATATATATATATATACACACACATCAAAAGAGCTTATTTGGGCTTGCATGAGTTAGGTGTGATGACTCTTCAAAGCTTTAGTAAGCTCCTAGAGATTAACCCTGTTTGTTTCATCTAAATGCAAGAGAATTTTTCTAAATTGAGCTAAACAGACTGTTTGTGACATAAAGTGATCTTGCTCGAACAAGTCCCCTAAATGTTTCTTGACCTCGAGTGAGGTCACGTGGCCACAGGATGAACTTTGGTGAAAGGATTGGGTCTGTATGGAAGTTCTTTCTTTCTAAAGAGGATTTATTTAAAAAAAAAAATTAAATTAAATGTTAAAAGTAAAAAAATCAGGATTAACAAATTAAAAATAGAAATCTTGTTTTCAAAACAACTATTTAATTGATATTAATAGAAGAAAGCAACCGCGCAGCTTCTTCGTTGGCTATCGTCCACCCAACTATGGTTGACTAACCACCTCCAAGATAAAACCAGCCAGTTTGGAAACAAACTCAATTCAAATTTCGAATCATCCCGCCAATGATATACATCCACGTGAGCAAGTTCCAAAACAAGGTCACTTTTCTCAGTTCTCTAACAACCACTCTGTAATAACATCCGAATGTTCTATAAATAGTGCCGCGAGGTTCGAGGATTGGCAGCATTGGACGGCGTCTTCGTACACGTCGGCCCTTGAGATCTCTCTCTTCTTCTCCTCCTCCTCCTTCTCGAGTTCCTCATCTCCTCCGGCGAAGATGAGAGAGTGCATTTCGATTCACATCGGCCAGGCAGGGATCCAGGTCGGCAATGCTTGCTGGGAGCTGTACTGCGTTGAACACGGTATTCAGGTATATTTTTCACTCTCTATGCTCTAGATCTGCATTTCTTTGTTTTATTTGTTCGATCTCATGTTTGATCTCTATTTTCATCTCTTTTGTGCGGTGGGTTTGTGGGATTTCTTTGTAATCTTCTTAGCATTGTTGTGTTTTATCAGATCCATGCTAGATCTACTGTTCTATGATGTTTTATGGTATTCATTTGCTTTATTGATCCCGTATTCGAGTTCTTATCATCTAGTGTTGCAGATCTGTAGCTTCTGAATGTTTTTCTAGCTAGATCTGAACGTTTTTCGCTGTCCTCGATGAAATGTGGGTTTCTTCACTTTAATTATCCTGAAGTGGGCTTGTTATAATCTGGTTTTTTTTTAGATCTGCACTTTCTGAATGTGTCTGCATGATCGGATCTGGTCGTGGAGATGGTTTTTCAGCTGTTTTGATGATAATCGAGTCGTTCTATTGTTCTATGGTGTTTATTACTGTAGATCTGTGATTTTTGAATGTTTTGATGATTAGATCCGTTCATTTAGATGGATATTATATTTGTTTAGGTGAGTTTCGATTAGATTCGTATGGCATATTGTGCTTAATCCCTGTTCTTATATTGTAATGTGGTTTCTCTTCCCTCCATTTCTCTATTGAAATTGGTTCGTTCTCATCTAGTTCTGTAGGTATCTAATTTCTGATTCTCTTGATGTATGGATCTGGTCATTGATGTAGATATATTCATCTGTTTGGTGGTCTAGGTGCTGGTCTAATTTTCTATTATGTTTTTGTCTCTGATCCTGGTGAAATGTGGGATGCCTTCATTTTATTGGTCTTTGAAATCTAGTTCTTATATTCAAGTTTTTGTAGATCTGTTGTTTCTGAATGGATTTATGGTAAGATCTGATCATTGAGAGAAAATTTTCCTGTTTAAGAGATATTGATGCTGATCTATTGCGTTTTGATCCGACGGGGGATCTTTTTACGCCTTTCCTCCCTGTAATTGAATTATGATCTTCTTGTTTCCTGGATCCTGGAGTTTCTTATTGTTTTGAAGTTATATAGATCCATTTAAAATGTTTAATTTTGTGAGCTCTCAGATCCTCTGTATTCTAGGCACTGCCTTTTTGTGTGATGTGTTGTTTATTTTTAGAAACCCTGGCCTGCTAATGAGGATAGGTATGCAATGACAATGTTAAGTAATGGTTTGCGGGCATTGTCCTAATCATCTCAATGTTTAGGAGGTGGATCTTTTCATTCCTTTTATTCATGTAATTGAGTTATGATCTCATTACCTCCTGGATCTGGTATTTCTTATTGTTTCAAAGTCATATGGGATTCACGTAGAAAGTTGATTTTGTGAACAATCTAGCTCTCATATCTTCCATATTCTAGTCACTGCTTCTTGTGATTTATGTTTTATTTTTAGAAACCTGCTAACCAGGATGGTATGCAATGACAATATTAAGTAATGTTTTGTGGGCATTGTCCTCAATCAGCCCAATGTTTTGTCACTGTAATGTTTTCATAAACAGCTGTTTTCATTCAAATAACATGGTAATTTGTTGAACTACTGCATGCCTAATGTTGTACAGTTTTCATTGTCTTTGGAGTCATGCTCGATTTGCATTCTGATTTACATCTCTATGCTTTTGTAGGCTGATGGGCAGATGCCCTCTGACAAAAGTCCGGGAGGAGGGGATGATGCATTCAACACCTTCTTCAGTGAGACTGGTGCTGGAAAGCATGTCCCTCGTGCTGTGTTTGTCGATCTGGAACCCACTGTGATTGATGAAGTGAGAACTGGATACTATCGCCAGCTGTTCCACCCGGAACAGCTCATCAGTGGCAAGGAGGATGCTGCCAATAACTTTGCTCGTGGCCACTACACCAGTAATTCTCCTGATCTATTTACCATTGGCTGATTCTTTCATCTTATTGTTTATTCAGTTAGTTGATGGTTCTACTTTTTATTTTCAGTTGGCAAGGAGATTGTGGATTTGTGCCTTGACCGCATCAGGAAGCTTGCTGATAACTGCACCGGCCTCCAAGGATTCCTCGTCTTCAATGCTGTTGGTGGTGGCACTGGCTCAGGCCTTGGCTCTCTTCTGCTTGAGCGTCTTTCAGTTGACTATGGCAAGAAATCGAAGCTTGGCTTCACTGTTTACCCTTCTCCTCAAGTTTCCACCTCTGTTGTTGAACCTTATAACAGTGTCCTTTCCACCCACTCCCTTCTGGAGCACACCGATGTTGCAGTTCTTCTAGACAATGAGGCCATCTATGACATCTGCAGGCGCTCCCTCGACATTGATCGCCCCTCCTACACCAACCTCAACCGCCTGATTTCTCAGGTTTGCATTCCAAATCACCCTTCCCACATTCCTGCTATATCATATCAGCATACTCATAAGCATTCATTTATTTTTCAGGTGATATCATCTCTGACTGCATCCCTGAGGTTTGATGGAGCACTCAATGTGGACGTGACTGAGTTTCAAACCAACTTGGTTCCTTACCCAAGGATCCACTTCATGCTGTCCTCTTACGCACCAGTCATTTCCGCTGAGAAAGCATACCATGAGCAACTCTCCGTTGCTGAGATAACAAACAGTGCATTCGAGCCCTCTTCAATGATGGCCAAGTGCGATCCTCGCCATGGCAAATACATGGCCTGCTGCCTAATGTACCGTGGTGATGTTGTGCCCAAGGATGTCAATGCTGCTGTGGCAACCATCAAGACAAAACGCACCATCCAATTTGTCGACTGGTGCCCGACTGGCTTCAAATGTGGTATCAACTACCAACCACCCACTGTTGTTCCCGGCGGTGACCTTGCCAAGGTGCAGAGGGCTGTGTGCATGATCTCCAACTCCACCAGTGTTGCTGAAGTGTTCTCTCGCATCGATCACAAGTTCGATCTCATGTACTCAAAACGCGCATTTGTTCACTGGTATGTTGGTGAGGGTATGGAGGAAGGAGAGTTCTCCGAGGCCCGTGAAGATCTTGCTGCATTGGAGAAGGATTATGAAGAAGTTGGTGCTGAATCTGCTGAAGGGGATGAGGGTGATGAACTTGAAGATTACCAGTAGTACACAAAACCTGAGCTTTGCTTGTTGTTTTACTGTGTTTTGTTTAGTCGATGTCTCAAAGTGTCGTTGTCCCTTCTTTGAGTTTCCTGTCATTGCAACTATGTTCTTTCTTTGGTCTCTACTGTGATCATTATGAATTCCCTTTTATGTCATGTATTTGTGTCTCGATGCATGATGTATTGTATCCTTGTCTTTGTTGATGAGCCACAATCCATCGGTTAGTTATCTTTAATGCAGTTGTTTGGAAGCAGTGTCTTTGTTTACTTGGGTGTTATAAAGCATAGAACTTACAAGATCAACAAGGAGTGCTAAACTATTTCGAAGCAGAAGCGATCAAAACACTGGCTTCTCAGAACAGTTTTAGGAGGCGTTTGGATTAGGGGTTAGAAAACTATTAGAATGGGAATGATTATAAATAGTGATTTATAACCATGTTTGGATATATTACTATTAACTTGGTAATGAATACTATAGGTAATGTCATTATATATAGTGAAGGCTTTTTATTACCTCTAAAATTGGGGGTAATGGAGGGGAATATATACTATTGAATGTGAATTGACACTTTTGCCCCTAGTTAAGATTTAGTTAAATAGTAATAATTAATTTATATAACTAATTATAATAATTAAAATAAATAATAATTAACAATAAATTATTTAATATACATATTACATTATAATAATTAAATTGAAATGATATTTTTGCCCCTATAAAGATTTAATTAAATAAAATAGTCAATAAAAGTATTTCATTAGGGTAATTAAAGTGAAATGATATTTTTACCCAGTATATATTTAATTAAATAAATTACTAATAGGGAAATGACAATTTTACTCATAGTTAAGATTTAATTAAATAATAATCATTAATTTAAATAACTAATTATAATAATTAAAGTAAATTATATTTAACATAAAATGAGTCATTTAAATATTATAATAATTTAAAATAATAATTAACAATAATTTTTATTATATTATAATAACTAAATTAAAATGACATTTTTGCCCTTTTAGATTTAATTAAATAAAATAATTTAAAAAGAAAATTAATTATAATAATTACCGAGACTAGATATTTATTTATATGTAATTATTTTATATATTAACGTATCATTACTTATATTAGGGGCATTAAAGTAATTTGCATATAATCTCTATCCTACTTTTCCCATTCCCAATATTTATTTTTTTCAACCAAACACCTTTTTCATTATCATTGCTTTTTTCATTACCATTACCATTATTTTTCCTATTCCGTGATCCAAACGGACCCTTAGTATTTGTTTATAATTCAATACAAATCATCAATATGAACAGATAATGTTCTTGGAAAAATTTATTTTACAATGCACTCTTTACAATCGTTATATCTCTTTCATCAAGGATACAATGCAGATATTCAAGAGCAAAAATTTATGTATATTTGTTTTTTAAAGATGGAAAAAGATGCAAACGAAATAGTTTCTAGGCGGACAACATACAAAGCTCATAAATTAAAAACAGAACAATATTTGCACAAATGCTTTCGTTGAGAGTTGAACTCAAGACCTCCCGCTTACTAAACGGGTGCTCTAACCAACTGAGCTACGAAAGCTTGATGGATTGCTTTTCAAAGAAAATCTTTCATTCAAAATATTTTCTTAGCTCATCTGGCACTTATTATTTTCTTAGCAAAAACGAACATAGAGGATTTTTATTTTTCTATGAACTTTTATGAATAGTTTTTTAAAAAAAAACACAAGAGCTCTTATTTCAATATATATATATATATATATTTATTTATTTATTTATACATCAAGAGTCCATGCGAAAAAAGTTTTATAAACTATTACTTAAAAGTTATAAGCATACAAAAATTTACAAATATTAACCCAAAAACTCATTAAAAAAATCAAATTTGAAAAACAAAAAACAAAATGCCCATTGTGGCAAGATTCTTCTTGCATAACAGTTGCCCTAGGAAGATTAGTCTGTTCAATTATCTAGTGTGGAAGAACAAAATTTTTTCTCTTAAGAATCTTGAGAAAGGAAAATGTAATAAGCTTCTGATGGCTACTTGTGTAATGTGTTACTCGGAGATTGAGTCCGTAGATCATCTTTTCATTCAATGTTCTTTTGGTAGACAAATTTGAGAATATTTCATTAGACTGCTATAGCTTCTTGAACCACCACTCTCTATGTTCAATCTTTGAGACTCGTGGAGGTCGCTTGTTCGACCTTCAATGAGAAAATTTGGGAGATTTAGTGGTGAAAGCAATTGTGTGGAATGTCTAGTTTGCTATGAATAATTGTATTTTTAACGCCAATGTTTTACCTGCTCATGTTATTATTTTAAGAATTAACTATATGTTTTTATCCTGATTCCCTTCTGTCATAGAGGGATTATAAGCGAAGTTAGTATATTCTATGGGAATCATCGATGTCGTATGGAGTTTCGGGACCTCGAGCTGAGGAATCTTTTGGGATTCTAATGTTCGAGGAGACAGGCTCAGAGCTGTGCTAGCCCTTTGTTCCTCTTTGTTTTTCTGTTGTGTTCTTTCTACTTCTTTTAGAGTTTTGTGATCATATCTAGTGGTTTGTGTGCTTTTTTTTATTTTTCTACTCTATGCTTTAGTAGAATATTATTGTACTTTTATTTTGTTTCAATGAAAGTGATTTATTCACTTTTTCAAAACAATTGTTGATGTTTATAGATGTGAAGTCTTATTTCCTACAATTGCATTCAAAAATGCAAATTTACCATTATATTTATTATATCGAATGAGTTTATCACTAGATTAATTATATCTAACGATATTCTTTATGCTTGTTTTTGATAAATTTAAAACGGAAAAGAGAGGGCATAAGCATAGTTGCATAAATTAGCTAACACCAAAACCACAAACAAATGCCAACAGTGGAAAAAAACAAATTGAAAACAATAAGACGAGCAACACTTTCACCAGCAGTGGAAGAAAAGAAGGACGGGAGAAACTTTATGATTCCTTTTAACAAAGATAAATAAATAATTAAATAAATAAAGGAAAATCATCCTCATTGTATTGTTGGAGTAACCTCATAAATGTCACACTTATAGTCCCAAAAGCAACTGTGTTCCTTCCAACTGTAGATAATAAAGTCAAGCACAGCTTACTAAAGTGTTGATAAGAGTTCAAAATATGAGCTGACACAACTGTGATGCTAAAAGACTACTTCTATTTGAAGGTTTTTAAAGTAGTGCTTCTCCACTCTTGCACCATATTTCCTTCTCATTAAACTAAATGTCTTTCTAAAGATGCCATATTATTGGATTACATAAGTTCATTGTCACTCACAATAATTTACACTCATAAGTTCATATAATTAATCTTGGTGATTGTATAATTCTGAAATTTGAATAAAATAGCAAAAGTTGAGTTTTATTAATTTGAATCTTATTTTAATTATCATCTGCATAAGATATATTGATTTAGATTTAAATTCAAGTAATTTATTTTCTAATTATGATCCTCATTTAGTGTTTTTGTAAATCAAAAGTATCACCACTTTTATTCATTCAAATAATTATAAATGAAGGCATGTATCTTAACTTATGTAATACGTAATAAAAATAGTACAAAAATATCGTATTCAATTAAAATTTTTTTAATAAATTCTACATAATCTTGTTGATGAGGATCTAAAAAAGTTTCATTTTTTTCCCGAGTGGGCACGTAGAAATAAATATTATTATATAAAATCATGAATCAATAATCAAAAGAAGCTAAAGTGCAAAAGAAAATAAAAAAACAAAAAAAAAGAGGGGTCTCAATTCATTGAAGTGGAATTCTGACATTAAAATGCCACAATTGAAGGCCTCCACCATGACCAATTCTCCATTTAAATTCTTTCCTTGGTTCTTTCCTTTGTCCCAAAGAAAAGTTCCTCATTCCTTCATATCATATTGCTCCTCACAAGAATATAAGCCAAACTAAAAGCAACATGCAAACGTATCTCTTTCCAAAACTTAACCTCTAAGTTGATGATTTTTTTGGATTCAGATTCACTTACAATAACATTAATTATAATAATATTAAGTTTGCATGAAGACTTATATATATTCTCTAACACAACCTTATTATACAAGTCTTTGTCATCATTTAAGACAAACAGCCTCAAAGAAAGTAAAACAAAACTCTTATTATTCACTTCAAATCTCATTTGACACCTTGTCTCATAAGCAAATAAGCAATGACATCAATGTAATGAGTTAAAAAATATCTAAGATGAAACTTTTCCTTGTCATGATTTACTTTCTTTTTATTATAAAATTAGAAATGAGCCAAAAAAAGGAACTTATTAATAAGCCTTAATGAGTATGATGGTATTCAAATATAGTTCTATTGGCATTGGGTCCCTTGCGTAGGGTGTTCGCCTCGAGTGTCGAGCGTGGCTCCCCGAGTTCGATCCCCATCTCGCGCAAGGTGAGGGCACGATTCGGTGGTGAGCGTTGCTTCCCCACGTGTTCATCCCTGAGTTCTGGCGTTTGTCGCCTTTCTCAAAAAAAAAAAATATATAGTAATGGCTAAAGAGAAAAATTAAGAAAACATGAGTATATAAAATAGTCTCTAGTAATAAGTTTTTTATTTGTTGTATGTTGTGCTTGAAACCCGGGTGTTGGTAGGTTTGATGGTTTCAAATATCTTTTACATACTTAATAAATTACATGTTGAAATTTTCTTTTTTATGAGTCAATATAAGTTAATTTGATAGTAACATGTAACTAATATTCCTAATGTGTATAGTTATTTAATCTTTAATCAATAATCTATTACTATAGTAAAAAATTACTTTTTTAATTCTATTGTTCTCCCTCATTTTACTAATAACCACATAATTTCAATTTTCGCTATTTAAATTTTGTACCTGTAATATATACATGCCCTTGATTCTTAGTTCAAACTTTCATTTATTAAGTTGACAATGCACCACCGAATAAAAAATAAAGATAATATAATAAATTCACATATGCCACCGCATATAATATCAATTCAAGAAATAATTATTTAAAGAAAATCAACAAAGAAATATAAACTTTAATTAAAAAAAAAAATCAAACCCACAAAACTAGCTTTTTTTTTAATAAAAATAGATAATCAATAAATCTTCAATCATTATAAGAGAGTCATACCTAAAACAAATTATATCGCTCACTTATTATAAAAGTGATTACAAAATCAATAGTTAATTTTTTTTTTTTGCAAATGCAGCATGTTTAACAACTGCTTTTTGACCAAGGATTCTATGCCACCTGTGCAAAAGCGGACCCTGACCACCTGCCATAGTGAACTTTTATACATTATGCATTTTGGTAAGAATTGAACCTCCGATTTTTTTCATGAGAATGAATACTTTTTATATTGTAACAATATTAATATCAATAAAATTATGTCAATATTTAAAAAAATAAATTATAAATTTTCAAATATGGTTAAATTTTTTTCTTAGAATATTTTAAAAAAACTAATATCAATTTTTATCTTGATTTTTTATTTATAAATATAATTCTGTAAATATTTATTTATAAAAAAAAAAAAAACAAATAATTCTAGAAAAGTCATGAAAACAGTAGCAGCATCGTCTTCGCCGACTCTTGGTCCCCGCTCATCGCGCTATTAAAACGCGTTTGGAGCTCTCTCGGCATCACCATCTCCGAGCTCCCCATCCCATGGAACTACCACCGTCTTCGCCGGAGCTCATTACCTCCTTCTGCTGCTTCTCCCACTCTCCGCGCGCCCAGGTCAGAGACTTCAACAACTTCAAAAACAGTGCCCGTCCTTCCCGCATCCTCTTCTTCTCCAACGACTCCTGGATCGACTTTGCACGCAAGGTGTTCGACGATTTGTGTGCCGCCTTCGTCGCCGGAAAGCCTGCCGTGGATGTCACGGTTGATGGGAAGTCATGTTTGGTTAACTTTCTCAGCATGTCTTTGATCGAGGTGGATACTGGAATTCTCAAGTCCATCGCTTGGATCGATTGCAATGGCCGTTGCTTCTTCCCGAGAGTTCTCCCCGAGCGCATGCACGCTTCGCAGCTAAAGAAGAGACCTTTGTGCGATGATCATTGCTGGAAAGCAAAGAAGAAGGAGAAAATTATGGAAAGTTCGGATTTTGATGAGAGGTCTGATGAGAGCCCGGATGTTTGCTCTGTGATTGCCTCGCCAGAGAAGCAGTCATGGCCGGATCTTTTGAGCTTATCGGAGGAGAGCGCGTCTTATAAACATGTGGAGGATTTGTTCCTCGCCGGAGTGCGCCCGTTGGACTCCGACATTGTGGTCACTGGCGTGCGCAAGTGCACGCACGCAAGTCGTTCGGCGAAATGCCGAAAGAGCACTTTTGATATGAACGTTCAATCAACTAAAGCCTTGAGAGGAGATTCCAATGTTAAGCTTGGATGGTATGGTGCTTCACCAAAAGAGGTGGCGGGAATCATAGCTCATGGCTTTGGGCAACCGAATTACAAGTCTTTCGGCCACGGTGCACATGGTGTTGGTGTCCACCTCTCGCCACCAAACTTCGGATTTGCCAGGCATGTTCAGCAACTTCAGCTCTATCAATTCTCATGAGCATGGACTTCATTGATCACATGAAAACTGATGTAATTCTCTATGTTTGTATTGATTTCAGCTCTCTTTTGTCAACACCAGATGAAAACGGTGAGAAACACCTGATTCTTTGCCAGGTTCTCATGGGCAATTCTGAGCAAATACCGGCAGGATCGTACCAGTTTCATCCAAGCAATGACTTGTTCGATACTGCCGTCGATGATCTGAAAAGCCCCAGATGGTTTATAGTTTGGACAACACACATGAACACACACATACTTCCTCTATACGTTGTGACTTTCAAGTCTTCTAATCAAATTCATGGTAACAATCAATCATAAATCTGATACTTTAATCTCTACATCAGTATGTGATGTCTGATACTTTAATTTCCAATTCATTTTTTATCAGGATCATGCAGGATGGTTAATGTTGCCGAAAAACCTTCTTTTACTAGTGTTCCTTTCCCGAAATTGTTCGCAGAGGTGGCCAAATCACTGCCTGAATTTCAAGTAAGAGCATTGGAGATGCAGTTTCACAGGCACAAAGTGAGTTAAATTCTTGCATCTCATCAAGTGTATAAATTCTCAAGAATGAGATTCTCAATTCTCATGTTACTGTGCATTTTGGCAGGAAGGAAAGATGAGCAAAGAGGCCTTCATTAGATGCTTGAGGACTTTGGCTGGTGATAAGCTACTATCTACTTCTTTACAGAGAATCAGAGGACACTAATGAATTACGGTACATATACATCCACCATTAATTCTTGGAAGCTCTGTTCTTGATTTGCATGTTTGAAAATTTTGTTTTTGAGTTTCTTTTCTTAATATGAATTGGAACTCACTTGTGGTTGTTTGTATACTTGGGTTAAAAGATTTGTGTGTTCTTAGCTATTGCTCTCACATGTAAATTTGTACTTTTATTCTTAATGAAGAAATATATCACCTTTCTTTTCTTTCAATTATGTGTGTGTATTTGTGAACATTTGAATTCATTCCATGCATGAATTCTATGAATAGTAAATTTGTACTTCAATTCAAAATGAAGAAATATATCATCCTTCTCTTCTTTTGAGTATTTCTGTTTCACAAGAATCAAATTAAAAATTTGGATACATTCAACAAGCCATGGATTTTGCATGATGTTTTTTTTTCTTCTTTTGAGTATTTGAGTACCAACAACAATAAGTTGTTAGCCCCAACTATTTAGGATCGGTTACATAAATCTTTCTTTTCCATGACATCAGACTAAATAAATCAAGCTCAGTTAGACGCATCTTACATTTTATAAAATTTCTACTAATTCCACTTTTTATGTAGTGGCATCTAACCGTAGTCTATAGATATGATCATATCATTTCAAACGATTCTCTCTTCAACGTGTAAATAATAGTAGTTTATGGATCAAACATTTGGAATTTGTGAGTAGAATTCTAATTGCTTGGTCATGTTAGTAAGCATTCCTTGCCAACCAAGTTTAGGACCAGCTACCACACATTTATGACTTTAAAAAGTCTGCCTTATTAATCAAGTTTTAAATATGAGACATGTTATCCAAGTTGAATTCTTTTAATATGAGACATTAATGTCTTCACATAGTTTACATTGTTCCACATCTAACAAGTTTTTGATATCATGTTTGTAGTCTTATGTGAGATACAAGCAATGTTTTGGTTTGTCTTCATTCTAATCACATAATTAAGTAGCCCATATATACTATATATATATATATATATATATATTCCTTTTCTTAATCCACAATGCTTATCCCCTAATTAACAAGATTGTTAGCTATATTTTAGATAAATATAATGTTAGCTATGTCTTGAATTTAAACTCAATCAAGGAGTGATGTTCATCTTATGTTAGAATATATTTAATTAATAATAGATATTGAAAACATTAGAAGGTGACAAAAAAGGAAGATCTTTATCCATTAATGAAATGAATCCAAAATGATAATATTTACAATAAATCTTCATCATCATAACAAGCAACAATTAATCAATTTTATAATTTATAATTAAAGTACAACAAAGAAGGATCCTTATCTTTTAAAGAATGGATTTTATCTTTCTTAATCCATCACACAAATTAAACAATGTTAGATTAATTCTAGATAGGAAGGACACGTCACACACACACACACACATATATATATATATGATCCAAAAGGTGATTAATTGGTAAATACTCTTTATATTAATTTTTTACATTTATTTATTTAAATTATAAAAATAAAAGAGAAATTTTTTCCTTTAAAATTTTAAAATATAATAATATTATTTGAAACTTAATTTTAGCTTAACAACAATGCCATACTATAATGACAGAATTACAAAACATTTATATAAAGAGAGTTGCCTATCGTTTCTACACTGCAAACAACCCTTAAATTTTATGAAAATAACAGTAATGCCACTGATGATTATGTTGGCAGGCATTAACGTATGTCCCATCACCTCACGTCGATGGCAGTCTCTGTTATTTTATTCAAATTTCATGACTTTTTTGACCCGAGATAGTGGGAGACTAGCAAACGTCTCTTTCTATGCATCAGCTACGCTACTTCAAACAGCAATTATGCCACTCTCCTATCGTGTTTGTCCACGTGTCCAGGAGCTCAAGTTATAATTAATACATATTGTCAAAATAAATGCTTTTCAAAGTAATGTGTTTCATATAAATTTTTATCTAATCAAAATTGAATAGTAAATTTTTTAAGATTCAATTTTTTTTACACTATAATAATTTTTTAGAAAAATAATTATTGAATATATTTATTTATATAATTTAATGCCTTTAAAAATGCGGTTATAGAATGTTATAAGATGTTTAGTTGGGAAAAAGATGTTTATCTCTAATCACACATGGTGATGGTGATAGTGCTAAGTTTTCTTCCTGAATTAAATATATGTCATCTAAATTTATTTATTATTTTTTTTAAAAGGTAAAAATTTTAATATATTCAAGGAAAAAGTAAAATTGCCAAAACTAAATATTTTTTTTTCTAAACAGATTAGCATAAAAGAAATGAGAAAATGACATGGAGGTTTAGAAGATAAAATTGACATGAAAATTATATTTTATTTTTTCAAATGTCAACATTAAAAAAATAATAATAACAAAAGTGTTTTTTTCCCTCTACAATAAATACCCTAAAATGTATATATTTTTTCAAGCCACAACCATCACCAAGGGAAACTTCAATGATGAAATAAATGTGTATATATTCGGGCAAACTCTTCTTCACCTATGATTTTTTCTTCTATTATTTTTTTTATTACATTAGTTTTTTAATAAAATTTTGATTTATCTATCTTATATTTATATATATAATTAAAAAAACATCAGAGATATATGCAATTAGAGTTGCCTCCAGAGTAAGGCTAACGAAGCAATTGCTTTAAGCTTTCCAATATTTTTAAAACCTCATCTTTAAATTTTTTAAATTATATTTTTGTAAAAATTCAAAATCTTGAAAAACTCCCAATAATTATTGTAATATAGAAATGTTTTAATCTAATGTTTAGCCAATGTTATATAATCTTAGTTAACTTTTATAATTTAAAATAATATGGTAAGATATTAAATATTTTTATTTTAATGATTAATTAGTCTCATATCTTTTCTAACTAATTAATTTTTCAAAATTCTATTCTTATCCATACATATATTTGTTTCTAAAAATTAATATAATATTTATTTTTTTTAATTATAAATAAAAACTTTCATATTCTTATTATTATTTTTTCATATTTTTATTTTATTTAATTTTGTTCATAAATTTTAAATATATCTTTTTATCATAAGTTTAATAATATTTAAAAAAATAAACAAACATCTCATATAGATATTTATTAAATAAATTTAAATAAATATTTATTTTATTAAATAAATTAAAATATTTATTCCAATTCTACCTAAGCGCCCCGCATGAAATGCGCAATAATATTTATGCCACCCAACCAATATATATATATGAGAACCCATCATCTAGGGACGTCCCTAGATTTCAAATCTAGGGATGTCCATAGTAGCTATCGGATGAAAATTTGACGGCTCTTATCATTATGAACAGTAGAAACCGCGTTCTACTTAAGGTGTACAGCGTTTAATAATCAATCAACCATCGGATGATGATCCAACGGCTTAGATTTAAAAACATCCCTAGATTTAAAATCTAGGGACGTCCCTAGATGATGTTTTCCCTATATATATATATATATATATTAATTGCCACTGGCGGATTTAAGGGGGGCAAGGGGGTGCTCTTGGCCCATCATATATATATATATATATATTCATAATTATATTATATATATAATTAAACTATTGATCATCATAATTCATATGAAAAATGCTATTTTTATTTTTATTTTTAAATTTTACCTCATATTCTTTAAAATAAATTACATAAAAATGATAAAATTACTATATTAAGATGTTGAGTGATAATAAATAATATGGCTAGCCAAATATAAATCCTCTAATATTTTTGTTATTAAACCTTATATATATATATATTAATTAAACTTATCAATACATAATTATCAATATTTAGGATATTAATATAAAAATAAAAAATAAAAATAAAATCCTAAAAAATGCAATTGCTATTGTAAAATCTCTAAAATAAAAAAACATTGCAGATCTCATGGATTGTTGAGTTTTTTTTTTCTCTTTGATCAATTTTCTTCAAGTTTATGTTTTATTTTCATTATCGGTATTTATCGTTTTTTTCCTATTTGTTTTATATCTAATTTAATTTTTTTAATTTTTATGTGATTATTTGTTGTGTAAAAGTATTTATATTTGTTGAATGATTGTTAGATATTTGTTAAATATTTGTTTCATTATGAAAATTATTGTGAAAAATGTTATATATTTGTGATTAATTGTTATGAAAATTTAATTATTCATTATATTATTTGTTAAATAATTGTTATATGTAATAATTAACTTACATATGAATTTGTTTAAAATTGTTTTTTAATTGCAGTATTTGTTAATTTAGTGTTTAATCGCTAATTATGTAGATATGATAGCGGATTTACACATAAACCAAATTTTTTAGATGGATATATATTTTATATTTTTAAAATATTAATTATTATAATCTCAAGTTTGAATTAATAAAATTATTTAATATTTTAAAAAAATTTAAAATTTAAATTCAGCAACCCTTAATTTTAATTGTGCTCCGCGACTTTTAATTGCATATTATGTTCTAGTGGGTTCTAGGAAAGTATCAGGGACAAGTTAGGTTATTAGATTTAATTTGATGGCATTATGGGATTAATGCATGTATATATCTCTTGTCCTTGTTTTGTTTGTTAGTGTGTACAGGTGGCCTTAATTTATCATGCCAGACAAATGTCAGCAAACATCACATTCACAACACCATCACTTGTTCAATTATTATTTATTATTTATTTCATTTATATATATATAAAAATATTATATTATATTGCCTCATAAAATATTTGGAAACACGGTTGCATGCTTGCATGCATTGGGATGGGCTCGAGGATAATATCGTAAATTCATACTAGACCCGAAATGGCAAATGGCATTATGGTAATAATCTTCAAGATTGTGTCTGTTTTTGTAATTGTCAAGCTAATGAAAAACTCTCAAATACGCGGCTCATTCTCGCTTCGCCCCAATCTCTGTTCTGTTCTCTCTCTCTCTCTCGTTATCGCTCAGGAATATCTCTGTTTTCGAGCCTTGAATTCTGTATTTTGGGGTTTTTGATCGCTTTGGAGCTCGTTCTGGATCTGAAATTTAGGTTTTTGATTGCTTGGTGGTGTGATTATGAGGTTAAATGGAGAGATTTCGTGCTGGAATGAGGAGCAGAGGGAGAACGAGAGTGGTGCTCTTGTTTCCCCTCCGAAGCTCGTTGTTGGGTACGCCTTGACCTCGAAGAAGGTTAAGAGTTTTCTCCAGCCCAAACTTGAAGGATTGGCTAGGTAAATCCTGTACTAGAACTGGAATTTGTGGGAAAAAAGGCTGTTTTTTTTTTCAGAGATTTATTGTGCTGGCGTTACCGAGGCTTAGATTTGTTCTTTCTTTTCAAAACTATGTATTGAATTCGTTCCCTGGGGTGACAACTGTGATTTGATGGGAAAACTGGAAATGTTGGATAATGTTAGTGTTTTTTTCTTAAAGAGTTTGATTTGTTATTATTTCTTTAATCTCAGAAGGTTCTAAGAAAAATGAAGTGATATTTTGCTCTCAAATTGGTTCAAGTTGGTTTTTTTTTTCTGGGAATATTTTTTATGGTATGTTTCATATCTTTTTGATATCTTGCTTTCTTACTCTGTGGACCTAGCATATGTTTTTCAATAAGAACAGGTGTGCTGAAAGCTATGAAATCTTATTGTTTAACTTATTCTATTGATAAATCCTTTTCGGTTAGTTGCGAATTTTGTTTTATGATGCATGTTGTTTTCAAGCTACCGTCTACCGTCATTGTTCACATTAATTCAATCCATCAACAGTATAACTATATAACAATTGATTTATGTGAAGATGATAGCCATTGATGGGAGTGGTGGACAGTATTTTAGTGAATCGATGGTTGGGATATCTTGTGTATGACAGCCTTTGGTCCCCGCTGTTTTGCAACTTGTCACTATACTTTCTCATTTTCTACATTTTTGCTAACTTGGCCTCATGTAAAGAAGTTCTTTTTTTCAATTGACAAATATGCACTTGCCTTTGGGGCTATTTCTGGGATGCTCCTCAAAGTATCTGAAACCTTTTGTGGTTTTAAGTGGGAATATGTAGAATTGCATATGCTCTAGTTGGATAGTGACAGCGTTTTAACTTGAAAAAAAAAATCAATTTTCTAGTCCACTTGATGTGGAGGAAATGTATTTTTATTGTTGCTTGTGGTTGATAAAATGTTTATGCTTGCTATATTCTATTGTTTTCACACATTTTTGTTACCCTGTTTGTCTTATATACTGATATCATTTGTTTATATGCGAAAACTTTATGTAATCGACATGTTATATCAACTCCGGCCTTATCTGGCCAGAGATTCATAAAAGATTGGTTAATTTACATTTCCTGTTTGCTCTCTGACCCCCCTTTAGTTTATGAAATACTCTGTTTACCATTTTAATTTTATTGTTGATATTTTGAAAATTTTGATGCAGGAAGAAAGGGATTATGTTTGTTGCAATTGATCAAAACAGGCCTCTTTCTGATCAAGGCCCCTTCGACATTGTTCTGCATAAGGTCTGCTTATTTAAGGCTTTTCTTAGATCAACCTGACTTTTATTGTTTTTCATGGGAAATATTTGTTGCATTCTAAGTTCCGGGATCATCGTCTGATCAAGTTTGTCTTTAATGCATATTCTTTTTCAGTTAACAGGAAAAGAGTGGCGTCAAATTCTTGAGGTACGTCAAAACACCATGATTGCCATGGCTCTCTAGATATGGCACTTTTTTTTTTATTCATTGTCTTCTTTGACTATATGATATGATATTTTTTGCTTTGTATTACAATATTGCTGCCATTATGGCGGGATGTCCACCATGAACTAGCATGTACTGCTGTACTGGTAGACATACACCAGACTTGGAAGCTCATTGTTGTCTGACAATTTGCCGAATTCTTACTCTATCCTGCATTATGAATCATGATCAGATGATTAAAAGTTGAAGCCTCAAGAATCCCATCAACTCTGGATTGTGCCTTCTGTCATCAGCTAATCCTATCTGATATGGTTGCTAGGTGACTTTGTTCAGGCCTTCCGAACAGTAATCTCATAAATTTTGGCTTTTTAAGCAGGACATGTGACAGTGAGTGTTTCAAATGGTTGATATTGTTTGCTTGTTCGTATTGTTGTTGAGATTAGAAAAAAGAACTTGGATTGCTTCTAGGTCATCCTTTTTTATTGGAAGAAAGAATTGCTTGATTTTATGAAAATGATAAAATTGGAACGCTAATGAAAAATGAATGCTTATTAAGCAATGCCATTATGCAATGAACATATAATTCAACTTTTGTGCAGAATTCTTATGTACATTGTTCTGGGCTAGTAAATTTTGTAGGAAGTTTTTTTTTTTTCTCTCCTCCCCTGTTTGCATGTTGGAATGATCAGTCACAACAAAAGGTGAATTAAGATTGAAATGAATTATTTGTTTCTGAAATTCCTGTCTGTGAGACTTTTTAGTGAAAGTGTCTTTTCATATTTCTATTGTGTCTATATTCATAAACTTTTCGTTTCTCGTTGTTCTGTAGGATTACTGGGAGAAACATCCAGAAGTTACTGTGCTTGACCCACCAGGTGCCATACAACATTTAAACAACCGGCAATCAATGCTTCAGGATGTGGCTGATCTAAATTTGTCAGATTGCTATGGTACTAGGTTTACTTCCAAGGCCATTGTTTGGTGTCTGTTTGTACTACTTGTGATGTCTCTACAATTTATAGATAAACTTGATTCAAGAATTTCATTTAGTGTTGGCTAGACGAGATCATAGTTGACAAGAAGTAAACTTTGGTCTACACTTACTTTTGCCCATCAAATCATTTCTTCTTTGAAATTGTTACACTGGGTGAAGCAGAATATCATCTGAAATTTACAGAATAAGTTGCGGTGGAGTAGATTTAGTAGGTTTTTCTGCTTTTCATTGTAATTGTGTTCATTCTCATGGCACAGTTCTGGTGTGCTTATGAAGTCTGTTAACTATTGCAGGTAGAGTTGGTGTTCCTAAGCAACTAGTAATAACCAAAGACCCATCATCAATCACTCATGCAGTTGACAGGGCTGGACTAACATTTCCTATAGGTAAACTTTCTATCTTCATCCTTTTAAATTTAGTTTGAGATTTTTGAGCTATAATGTTGAATTTTTGGGTAAACCATCATAATGATGAATGCTGCCTAGATAGTAGGGTGCATGCTTAAGTGGCAGGATCTTCATGGTTAGTGATCAATTATGACTCTTGTTCTGAAGTGAAAGCATTTTTATCATCTTTGTGCCAGCCATATTAGTTACAGGCTAGGCTTCTGCCTAATTAGCGCTTGGTCATACTTCTCTCACAGAGGAAGTTTTGATGGAGAAAATTCATGTTATTATAGTACATTGGGCTTAATTTGGTTCAAGGGAAGAATTTAGTGGCATGGCAAGTTAATAGCAATGGAGATTAGCAGCACCTATAGATAATATTGTTTAATTGATACCCAAGTGTTGAACTCATGTATGTATAATGCCATTTTTATACTTGTTGCAGTTGCCAAGCCATTGGTCGTTGATGGAAGTGCAAAATCACATGAATTGTCTCTTGCATTTGATCAGTATTCCCTGTCAATGCTTGAGCCTCCTTTGGTTCTTCAAGAATTTGTGAATCATGGTATGCTGCAAAATTTATCGCTAGAGGTTTTTGTTGAATCAGATGCACAGCTGAGGAGGCCATGTTTTGGAACTAATCTTTTCGCTTTATTTCAGGAGGTGTTCTCTTTAAGGTTTATATTGTTGGGGAAGCTATAAAAGTTGTGAGGCGGTTTTCTCTTCCTGATGTTGATGAGAGTCAAGTATTAAACAACGCCGGGGTCTTTCGTTTCCCAAGGGTTTCTTGCGCTGCAGCATCAGCAGACGATGCTGATCTTGACCCTGCTGTTGCTGGTGAGTTTATTATAACTTTTAACTTGAAAGTTTCTTCTGACATGCTTTGCAAGTTTAACTCTTTATGTGTTAACCTGAAAAATGTATACTTCTTTTTAACTTCTCTGATGTAGAGCTTCCTCCACGACCTTTGCTCGAGAGGCTTGCTAAAGAGCTCCGATGGCGACTGGTATTCAAATTTATTTTAAACTTACAGTTTTATGTATCATGCAATCTCATTTCTTTACATGTTTATGTTATTTCACCAGGGCCTCCGGTTGTTTAACATAGACATAATTAGAAAACATGGTATCAGAGACCAGTATTACGTGATTGATATCAACTATTTTCCAGGTTGGCAAAAATAAGGAAATTTAGAAGAAACTTATTATTTATGGAATTCTGTTCTTCTCAGACCAAGCTTAATTTATGTTGCAGGCTATGGCAAAATGCCAGGGTATGAGCAAATTTTCACAGACTTTCTCTTAAGCTTGATGAAAAGCAAGTACAAACGGCGATCTAGCAATAGTTGAAGGATTTGCCATTGAATGCTTTTACCAATTAACATGCAGATAGATCATCAAGCTGATCTTTTTCAGTTCAAAATCTCTCAACAAGCTCATGCAAGTCAATCTCCTTGTACATAGGTGGGAGGGAAAATTCACTCACAAATCTGAAGACTAAAATGGATTTCAAGCTTGTATCCTCAAAGATGGAAATGTATCATTTCAGCCTTCTCTTTCTTTCTTTGTGTAAGCAATCTCATCAGTAACAAGTTCTTCTCTGTAATACTGTTCTTCTGATCTTGTTTTCTAGACAAAATATTTGGTTGTGCTACTTAATAACTATTTAAAGAATTACTTATTTGGATGGATTGAGAGGGGCCGCATTACATCATTGTAAAGAAAACTAAAATCTTGGTCATGTTCAGAACCTTTGTTTTTTTCCAGGATGAAGGATGCAGTAAAAACTCAAGCAGATATTGAACTTTGTAGCCTTAATTTCAGCTAAGAGACGTCATTGGGATGTGGCTTTGCTTGGACTTTGCTCATTGGAATTAAGTGTGATAACTTGGAATCTTTACTGCTTCTGTGCAATGCTCCTCAATTGTGGCTGTCTCTGTTTGTTCTTTCTGTCTGTCTAGACTTTGGAATGTTATATCATGTGAGCACACATACCATATTAGACAGTGATGTAACTTCATCTTTATGTTTTAAATTCATGCACTACTTCCACTGATTATTAGTGATTAAGCTCCATTCTCAATATAGTACATTCTTATTTTATGTAATCTAGGATGGCCTTGTTTCTGATAAGAAATGCTCACAAAACAAAGGACAGGGAATGACAGATAAGAGGCATGTGATCATCATACAATATATAAAGTGTGGCAGGTTTTTCTTTGAACTTTTGAATATATGTTTTCTTTTGTTTATGAAATCAAGGAATGGTGTTGTCCAAAAGCTGTTGTGTTATACATTCTTGCATGTTTTGAGGGAGTTTATGCTCTCCATTGTTTGAATGCTTTCCTTACATTTCTCTTTTCTTTTTTTTTCTTTTTTTTTATAGGACTCTGTGAAAGCAATGGAATTCACTGAACAATGAACTTTAGTGGTTGAGGCATTTTAGTACAGTACATGATTGTTCTTTGAAAAGTGGAAAAGAATTCTTTGGATTCAATTGTTTGTCTCATTTCTTGTTCTTCTACTTCTTCACAAGAGAACAGTTATGTTTAAAAGAGAAAGATGAATTATATTATGAGTGTGGTTCAAAGGTGGCTCTGTTCCAATGTTTAGTTTCTTATGCTGTTTGAATAAAAGAACAAAGACTAAGTTCCAAAAGATGGTACACTGACTAGCCTTCAAGTTCAGTTGAGACTGATCAATGACTCCATCTTCTTAAATGGCTGGTGTTTCTGTTTGTGTTTGTGATCTGGAAATGTCCAAAATATTATATATATGTCTCTGTTTGGTCTTCACTATTTGTATTTATATATATATATATATATAAATATGAGGATCAATCCTCTATGGATGTCCATAAATAAAAAATCTATGGATATCCATTATCAGCCGTTGGATCTCGATCTAACGGATAACATTGATAAATAGTAGATACTACAGTAATATAAACAATAATTACTGTTTTAAACAGTATAATGACTAGTGATATTATTCATCAATGTCAGCCGTTGGATCATGATCCAACAACTGATAATTGGACGTCCATAGATTTCTTATCTATGGACGTCCATAGGGGATGTAAATTCTATATATATATATATATATATATTTGTAAAGTATTTTTTTTTTTTTTAGAAAAAGAGCTCAAAGAGCTATTTTATTAATATCAAACCAGAGTTACAAGAGTTAAAAAGATACAAACCAAAAACAAAAGAGCTACAAAGGATAACGAAACTAGAAGACAAGAAAAAGCTAATAGAAAACAAAGCCAGAATCTATAAGAAATCTCATAAGCCTTCGAGGAAGGTCCCGACCAAAATGGAAAAGGTTCAACTCGTGGAATCTCTCACTAGAGAATAATTGAGAAATACAAGTTACATGTGACAATTGTAATAGATAAATATGATCAAATAAGAAGTCATGTTCTAGAACCAGGTTATTCCCTAGTCTTCTTCTATCCCAGTCTAACATGTGTTAGGTTATGATAGAAGAGAACCAGGATTAGGGAATAATTTGGTTCTGAAACTAAGTGAGATGACTTTATCAACAAATGTGTGTTATTAAATAACCAAAATATTAGGGTTTTTGTGAATTGTCTCATATAAGCATAGACAATTTTTATATATATATATATATTGTTGAATTTTGTGAAGATCACGTGCGAAGCACGTGAGAATATGGGCCCGAGGCCCAAAAATGATTTATCTTTGTTGGTTTGTGTAGGGAAGGCCCAGTGAGTGAGGGTCACGTGCGCGGTTGGTGTGATAACTTTTGAAATTAAAAAGACTCTTTTTCCCACTTTTTTTATTGCACCGACAAAAAATTTCGCTCTTTTAGCCACACGTGCAGGATGGGCCCACAGATTCTCAAAAGAGTTTCTTTTTTTGGTTACTTTTTGTGTGTCATTTAATGACTTTCGGCCAATGGTTGTTGCCCATTGGCTTTTGTAAAGCTGTTTCAATCCTGACCGTCAATTATGAATAGTTCTTTTGATGATGAGATGTTGACCGTCCAACGGGGAAGCATGCTGGTGTCTGTTTTTTGCAATCATGGCTTCTTTGTTAACGGGTCGGATCCCTCTTGCCAACCCGAAACCCGATAATATTGAATTCTATTTCCATTATTTTATTCTGTTTTTTTTTTAACAAAAACAAATTAGTATGAAAATAATAAATTAGGAAATGATTTATTTCAAATCATATTATAATAAAATTAGATAGTATTTTAGATGCAAATTAAGACATAATCAATTTGCTAACTAAATATCTTATCTCTAATATCCCTCTATAGTTTATATTAAAGACAAAAAATGGAAGAGAAATTTTTTATTTTGGTTGCTTTTAATGAAAAAATAAATAGAAAATTTCAATCTTTAAAAAAAGTTTCAAAATTTAATATTAATATTAATATTATTTTTATAAAAGTAGATAAATCACATTAATATTATTTTTAAAACATTATAAATATGTTATAAGAAAAAGAATGTCATAATAACTGATTTTGATGAACAGAAAAAATAAGGACAATATGAACACAAAAGTCAAAAAAATATGATGAAAATAAGTGAAATTAATAATTGCAAACTAACAAAAACAAAAGGCATAAAAAAAGCGAGTTTGAAGAAACAAAGGCTTAATGAACTCAAAGTAAAAAAAATAAAGAGAAAAATAATTGAGAAAAAGTAAAAAGAAAAAGAAAAAAAGGAATGCCTTGAAAATGAATTCAGGTAAGATTCCAAAAACCAAATATATAATAATAAAATGATATTAATATTAATATTATTAGTATTAGTATTTTTATTTTTCTGGATTTTAATATTTTTTTTTGTGGTTATATACTTTTGGAAAAATGAAAAATTACTTGTATATCTTTATAAAAATAATATTTACTTGTATACCTTTACAAATTATTTTTATTTACTCATATATATTTTACAAGAACTCAAACAAAAATAATTTGTTGAAAAACCTAAATTATGTTTTTCTTCTTTTTCTTCTTTTATTTGGGGCCACAAAAAGGAATCAGAAAAAAGAAATATTAATTTATATTCTAATAAAATTTGCAAATTGATTTTGAACCACAAAAATATATATAAAAAAAAATATTATGCAAAAGTACATAAATAAATATGATTTTATAAAAAAATGTTTGGGTCAATTAATTATAAATTCTTAAAAGTTTCAAAATATCCCAGCCAGACCTTTTCATATTTAAATTTGCCAAACAGTCTTTCAAAACATCCCAGCCAGACCTTTTCACATTTAAATTTGTCAAACATTCCTTTTTTTCTGACATCTTGCTTTTCAATCCATACAGCTCTCTCGGTCAGTTTATTCTATCTTATAGCATATATTTCCCGTTTAAAAATATATAGTTTTCGTTTAATATTGCATGTTTTCATGTAACTACATAAGTGTTCATTTAACATATAATATATTTTTTCTAATATTTGACATTTTTCGTTTAATATCTTACCTTTCCATTTAATATTATATGTTTCGTTTAAAAAACTGATAAACATTTCCGTTAATGTCAATTACTTTTATGATATAAAGACATAGAAGTACGACTGCACGAGTCAGTAAAAAAAAAAACCTTCTAGGAATACTCAAACTTAGAAGTTTTTTATGAATAATAGAATTTCAGAGGAATTATTTATTTATTATCTAAAAATATTAATAAGTATCTAGTTTTGTAGTAGTTTCAGTTTGAAAGCAATTTTTTATATTTTATTTTGCTGTCAAGAAGAAAGAGTACATGAATACAAGTCACTCTCCGGCAAGTGCAATTGCTTGCTCTGCCATGCAACCTTATCTTCAGCAGAGAACAGGATAATATAATTCAAAATACCCTTTTACAAAGATAAATAAAAATGAGAAAAATGCTTGCTTAACTCTTAAAAAAATACTATATATATATATATATGATTTTTATTAGCATATTTATACTCTTGTTGCAAACTATAAAATAAAATAACAAGAATAATAATAATTTTTAAAAACATATAAAAATATAAATAAATATAATTTTTATAGAAATATATTCATAGTTTATCATTTGTGCATATCTATTTTTGCATAGATATTCACACGTAACCAACTTTCATATGACATTTTTTATTTTTAATAAATACAAATAAATCTATGTGATATTAATACTTTAATATATTTATGTCTTTTATTATGGATGAGTTAAAGTAAAAAATCACCTTCTTAGTAAAAACATAAATGTTCAAAATAAAGAATTCAGTGGTAATAAACAAAGAAGGTGTTGGCAACATATTATTTTGAATTATTGTTACATTTTATTTTATTTTATTTTTGGATTTTTCTCTTCTCATACATCTATTTTTTTTTTATTTTCTACAATTCAATTTTTTTTTCCTATTTAACTAACTCAAATGATTTTTTATTTCTTTTGATAATTTGAATAAATCATCTTATACATACACTAAAAAGTAAAAACCTCATTTACATTTTAAAAGAAGAGAGTCCGACTCTCTGGGCTTTTCATATAAAAGTTAAATGAACTCCCACTCATTTATTGCGGTGTTTTTTTTCTTTCTTTTTTCATTAACTATGATTTGAATTTATTGAAATATGAAAGATGAAATTTTTATCATATAAATAACAGTCCAATGATCCAGAGTCAAAAAGAGAGAGAGAGTGAGTGAGTGAGTGTGTTGATATTAATAGTGGGAGGGGTGTCTATAAATGAATGCCATGAGAAGTAGGGAAGAGGATGCCTGAAAAATGGAGTCAGAGAGGGAACTAACTCATCTAGTCAGTCTTCAATGCATTTCTTGCACTGCATTTTTGTCATCAATGTCTTTCAAACTTCAAACCAAATCCATCAACTATTTTGCATTGCACTTACTTTGGTCTACAAGTTTGGTGTTCCTCAAGTACACCTTTTTATTATTTATTTATTTTTTTCCTACTTTTTTTATTATTTTATTTTTACCCTTTTGAATTTATTTAAAAAATATTTTAACAAAATTATTTCTTTATATATATATATATATATACTTTTCTAGTAAAGCTTCCACCACCTTGTATTATATATTGTTATTTTGACAAACAATCAACTAGTCCTTGACATTGTTTCATCTGGTCTTAATTACATCATTAATGGACTCTAAAGTTGTTTCTTTTGTTTCACTCAGAAGTTATATCTTTTGTTTCATCATTTGTAATCATTTCCACTCCTTAACAAAGTTGTAGTTTAATCTAATTTTTATAAAAAAAAATATTTTAAAAATTATAAAAAAACAGACAACCATTCATCCTCTCCCCTTGTCCTAACTTAAATTAAGAAAAAAAATTATATAAATAAAATATATTTTTATAAAATTTTTAAGTTAAGTTCTTGGCAATATAATACTTTTTGAAAGGAAAGATTAACAAAGTATTTTTACCTATTTTTAAAATATATTATGATGAGAATTCTGAATATTTTAATATCTTCGTAAAATTTTTAACATAGAACATTATGTTATGAATGAATGCCTTAAAAATATATTTGTGGATGTGTTTTTTCTCTATTAATATTTTTAATATTAATAATGTATATTCGTGAATCCTATATATAGAGGTTTCAATATATGTGTAAAATTTACTTTTAATTATATCTTGTGTTACTTATTTATATATAACAAATTCATTAGTTATTTTAACACATTATAAATATTTCATATTTGTATTGTTGTAATTATTGAAAACAAAATGAGTTGATGATGAATAGCTCAGTCATGCACTAAGAATTAATTATATGAAAAGCAGGAAGACAAACGCAGTCAGATAAACATTAAAGTGACTCCAAAATAAGATGGGAAATGGGAGAAAGATAGCAAGGAGGGTCCCATGTGAATATGTATATAAATATATAAATATCAAATGCCAAAGTGGCTTTAATTCAATTATTCAATGTTTATGAAAGTGAAACCCTTTTGAATAATATACAACATGTATCTGTGGATGGACCCCACCTAATCTAAATTGCCATGGTTTTTTTTTTCTCTCTGTTTTAATTATTGACTACTTTGCAAGGTTCATTCCCTCATATTTTTGGAATTAGTTTGTTTTATAAATCTTATTTTTCATGAAATTATTCAGCCCCCAGAGTGATCCTTTTTCACTGGTCTCTTTTAAAAAAATACTTCATCTTCTCTAGTGGTTCACTTCTCTTATTGTTTCATCGTTGGTTGGTGATATACTCTTTCAAATATGTTTCTTTTCTGTTGTTTTATGGTTTTGTAATAAATTTATATTTTATCAATTTTATTAAAAAAATATATTTAGTTTTTTTACATTTAATATATTAGATAAAAATTATGGACTCTATTAAATCTCTGACCTTTGGATTGACCCTGATGATTATAAATAAAGATTTAATGACAATAGAAGAAGTGGAAATAACAAGTCATTAAATCAGTAACTCATATTAAATGAGACTATCAATTGGGAAGAAGGAAACATATGAAGAAACAAAATGGGTTGGTGAGACTCATCCCCATTTGTGTCCTTGTTGCTTCCAAGCAATAATTGTGAGTATTAATTATAATTATCATTAAAGAGAACAAAAACAAAACCCCCTGAGAAAGCAAGCATTGAAGTGACAATCCAAAGAGAATAAAAAAGAAAACACTCCTAAGTAGTAGTAATGCATGAAAAGATTGATGACTTGACTCCATTAACCAGTCTAATACGTAGACTCTGTTTCCTTGTCTCTTTGGTTTGCTTTCATTCTTGGGGAATTGAGAATTGAGAAGCAACAAGAGACACAGATCTCAAAACCTGGTCTTCAAGTCACTGAGCTTATAATAGGAAACCATTTAAGCTTTTACTTATAATGATTCAGAGAAAGATAGAAGCAAAGATGAACCCCACCTTGTTGTTCTACTTGTAAATACACACTCCAGAAGACCAGCAGCAGCATGTGCAACTAACTAAAGAAAGAAGAAACCAAACAACCAAACAAACACCAACAAACATAAACCCATTTCTGCTGTACAGGAATCCAACCAGGACTGGACCACTAAAAAAAAAACTAATGCTACTAGTGCTGCTACTAGAAATAGCAACTGCTGCTCAAGATAGGGACCAAAATTAGAGTGATATATTATCTAGTTTGCATCAAATGCTAAGGAGATCAGGAGGTGGTATTTCACCGGGGTTTTCAATAGAGTCATCATCTTCATGATCTTCTTGCTTTGAAGCAGAAGGCTTTGGGAGCTCAGTGAGCATTTGAACTACTTCTCGCATTGTCGGACGGGCGACGCTTTGTTCTTCGACACAGAGCATGGCAATGGAGAAGATGTGCATTGCTTCGTGTAGAGGAACCGTCGGGAGTCTCGGGTCGAGGATTTTGAGCACGCCTTCTTTGTTTGAATCGGTCATTTTGCGAACCCATTGCACTATGTCTACTCCATCCCCAAATTCCCCGACGGGCTTTCTCCCGCTTACTAACTCTAGTAACACAACTCCGAAGCTATACACATCACTCTTTTCATCCACCTTCAATGTGTATGCATACTCTGTAAATAAACATAATTCTGTACTGTTAGATAAGCTCAATTCAACCTAAATTGTCTTTGGATCTACCCTGCCAACTTCAATTCAATCTAAAATTTGTATAATATATATGTGTACACATTCAGAACAATAAAATTGTCAAGTTATACTAGTTAAATTGAATCAAAATGTGTGTCTCCATACCATAAGAGTAATCTAGATTCAATTCAACCTAAGAGATGGCATTGGTGAGAAGTGTATGATGTATGCATAGATGCTAAAAAAATGAGAAGTTAAGAGATTGAATACCAGGAGCAATGTAGCCATAAGAACCGGCAATGGCAGACATGCATTCGGAAGTGCCGGAGTCCTGCAAGAACTTGGCGAGACCGAAATCAGCAACATGAGCTTCGAAGTTGGAATCAAGAAGAATGTTATTAGATTTAACATCACGGTGGAGGATCAAAGGCGAGCAGTCATGGTGGAGATAGCAAAGGCCCTTGGCAGCCTCAACTGCGATCTTATACCGAGTGTCCCAATGCAAATGACCACCTTTCTTGCCATGAAGGACCTCCCCAAGACTTCCATTGGGCATGTACTCATAAACCAAGAGATTGGTCTCATGGTTGGAGCAGAAGCCAAGAAGCCTAACAATGTGTCTGTGACGAATCCTTCCAAGTGTTTGAATCTCGGCGGAGAAGCCATGGTCATGTGAGGAGCCACGGCTCATGGCCGGAAGACGCTTGACGGCCACCTGATCACCGTTGGGCATCACACTCTTGTAGACAATGCCTGCGCCTCCCTTGCCGATGATGTTTTCTTCTTTCAAGCAGTTAAGGACGTCGTCGCAGGAGAAGTCAAGGCGCTGGAAAGCAGTGAGCTTCCATGCACGAGCTTCACTGGCTTTCTTAAGAGACCGAGCTTTGATGATGGCGGCGATGGCGAAGGCTATGGAGCAGAGGAGGAGGCCGAGGACGAGGAGGAGTTTGAGAGAGGCGGAGAGGGGGCCGTGAGAGTGGGATGAGCGTGAGGTGTTTGATGAAATGCATGGGTTGAGGTAAGGACCACATAGGTTGGGGTTGCCGACGAAGGACGTGGAATTGAAGTAGCTGAACTGGCCGGTGCCGGGGACGAGGCCGGAGAGGTTGTTGTAAGAGAAGTCGACGGCCGTGAGGCTTTGCATGGCGGCGATGGATGGAGGGATGGTGCCGTCGAGAGCGTTGCGGGAGAGATTGAGGTAGTTTAGGATACGCATTCCGGTGATCTCTGATGGGATTTGGCCACTGAGATTGTTGCGGCTGAGGTCGACGAAGGTTAGAAGCTTGCATTGGCTGATCGCCGGGGTGATAAGGCCGGAGAAACGGTTGCCACTGAAGTCGAGCTTGGAGAGCTGTTGAAGGCGGCCGATCTCTGGTGGGATTTCGCCGGAGAAGAGGTTTTGGTTGAGGAGAAGCTTTTGGACGCCGGAGTAGTTCCCTATGGTTGGTGGGAGAGGGCCAGAGAGGCGGTTGTTGGATAGGCTGATCTGACCCAGGTTCGGCGAGATGGTGGATTTCCCGGTTTCCGGGAACGCGCCGGTGAGGAGGTTGTCTTGGAGCTCGATCTGGGCGAGAATGGGGAGGCTGAAAAGCCCGGCGGGAATCGATCCATTAAGGTAGTTCTCGCCCATTCGAATGCGAGTGAGTGATTGGCAACCGCCGAGGGTGTCAGGGATCGGGCCGAAGAGGAAGTTCCCCAAAGCGATGAGCGTGTGAAGCTTGTTGCCGGAACAGAGCTCCGGCGGGAGACTCCCAGTGAGCTTTGTTAGACGAGACGTCAAGCAGCTGGAGACTCCCGCTCGTCCCCAAGCTCCTCGGGATGCTCCCCGTGAAGTTGTTCTCCCAGAGTTGGAGCACCTCCAGCTGCGGCAACGCTCCGATGAACTCCGGTATCGCGCCGTGGAGCTTGTTCCTGAAGAGATTAAGAAGTGTCAAGTTCTTAAGCTCAGCGAGACTCGGTGGTATCTCTCCAGTGAGGGCGTTGTTAGAGATGTCCATCGATTTGAGACTCCGGAGCTTCCCCAACTCCGGCGTGATCTCACCGGAGAGCCCATTCACCTGCAGGAAAAGCGTATCTAGGTTTTCCAGTATACCAATCTCCGGCGGGATCTCACCAGAGAGACCACAGTTCGCCATATCAAGCCGGACGAGTTCCGACAGGTTCCCAATCTCCGGTGGGATCCCGCCGGAGTAGCTATTAAAGTAGCCGACGTAAAGCTGCTGGAGTTTCCGGAGATTCCCGAGCTCAGCCGGGATAAAACCAGTGAGAGAGTTCCCAGACACTGCGAGATATTCAATGAACTCCCAGCTTCCATACACCCGAGGGATCTCGCCGGAGAAGAAGTTACCGCCGAGATGGAGATGATGGAGGTTCCGGAGCTCCGCCACCTCAACCGGCAGCGGACCGGACATGTTATTGTTGTAGAGGTCCAAGATCCGGAGGTTCTTCAACCGAGAAAGAGGAGAAGGGAAGGATCCATTGAAGATGTTATTCGAGAGATTTAGGGTTCGGAGATTGGATACACGAGAGAGGGTAACAGGGATGGGGCCGGAGAAGGAGTTCACAGCAGCGGTGAGGTGGAGGAGCCCACGGAGATGACCAACTTCCGGCGAGAGAACGCCGGTGAGATTCATGGATGAGATATCTAACAACGTGACGCGGCGAGCGGCGTCACAGTGAACGCCAACCCAGCCACAGTGGTCCACGGCGGCGTCCCATGATGAGAGAGCACCGCCGGGGTCGGACACCGCTGCTTTGATAGCCATTAACGCCTCCGCCTCCAGGCCGAGCTCCGTCGCCGGAGCTACAACCGATGAACGGAGGAGAAGAAGGAGAAGCATAGAGAGAAGCATTTGGATTTCTCTCTCTAAAACTCTCTCTTTTAGAGAGAGAAATAGAGACGATGTTGGAGAAACGAGAGACTGTGGAGTGCTCTACGTGTGTTTGGGGTTTATAAAGATTTTAAAAAATTATATTTTAAAGGGGGTATTTGTAAAATTTCAAAATATTTATTTACTTATTTATTTTATTTTGTTTTTTGGCGCGTTTTTTGTGATGGTGGGTTTTGGGCTATCGAGGGACGTTGGATACTGCTTCAATTATTATAAAAATTTAATTCTATTTATTTAATTATTTTAAATAAATTGGATAAATCAATTAGTTGTTTTTTTAACCGGTAAATGTTTGATTATTTAACACAATATTAGTATTAATTAAATTAAGCTTAATTGGGAAAAGGGATTCGGGTTCGGGGCGGGACACAAGAAGCCATGATTAGTTCCACAGAGTTAGTCAAGTTTGGTCCCGGGGGGACGCGAAACCACAAACACAAAGATAACTATTAAAATATATATTATTATAAAAATAAAAAAAAAACATAATAACAGGCGCACATAGTGTGAGAAAGGGAGATTACGGTAATGCCCTTTGAAGTTAAGGGATATTACAAGATGGGCATCGGGTGACACGCGTGTGGTCCCTTGACAGCACGTGTGGTCCCAATGAAAGGCTGCGGCCCACGAGAAAGAGGCCGATCTGCGAGACAGATGCAGCCTAAATGGGACTTTGTTCCATTAGAGTTCACGTTTTATTTTTATTTTTCATTTAAATAAAAATCAATTATATGATAAAATTTATTAGATACTATTATTTATTTATATATGATTCGAATTGACTTAATATAAACTAAGTTAGCTAATCTGTTTAAATTTAAATAATACTCTTGCTGGTGTTTATTATTGGTCTTATTTTAGAGGTTTTTATTAATTTTTTTATTTGTCCATTAAAAAAAAATTGTGAAACATTAAATATTATTTTTTTAAATTTATATTTTATATTTAATATATTTTTACAAATTTTAATAAATTATATTTAATTACACATTGTTAAAACATATTTTAAGTAAAAATAATTTTTGAAAATTAATACATATTTTATAAAATTTAGATTGTCAACCAATTCCAACCAATTTTTTTAATACATATGAATTAAATAAAATAGACAAATAGAAAGAATGTTATATATTACTCCCTCCGAATCTTTTTATTAATCATAAACCCATATTTTTTTTATTTGTCATTTTTAAACATTAATAACTATTTATTATTATTATTTTTTTTTAAATTACCCTAACACTCTATTCAATTCTTTTCTTAAAATTTAATATGCGAGGGAATTGTGAAAATATAATTTAGGTGTAATTTTGAAAAGATGACTAATTTTTTATTAAATTATGTGAAATAATCAACTTTCTTGGTATGTGAGATTCGGTTATTCACAGTAGAAATGGAAGGAGTAGTATAAAACTAAACTATGATTAGTCAAACTTTAAATTGTCGCCCCTGAGTTGGATAATGGGTTTTTTTTTTTGGTTAATTATGGGTAATTAGTGATGTTGGGAAGTGATAAGTATGGGAGTTTGTGTTATTTTATGAAGTCTTGAAGGAAGATCTTCTTGTCTGCTGGCCTTTGGATGATGCCAACCAGCAACCCGTTCTCCGATACAGCACCCAGATTCTAGAGTTGATCAATGAGATCACCATTCCCATAATCCATGAGATTAACTTAATCACTTTATCTTCTGGAAATAGGCTTATTCAATGTCCCACACCAACAACTTCATGTTCCCTTCTCTGCTTGGTTTTCCATGCACTTATCCCAATCTTGTATTCAAGTTCTTTTCTTTGGCATTAAAAATATGACAACTAGAAGTGGAAGTTTCTTTATTTTCTTTTGATCTTGCAAGGCTTTTTGGTGAACAGGCAGGAAGTGTGAGTAGGTGATTCTGAATGCTAACTGTAGAAGTAAAGCATGGAATGGGCATGACTCACACTGCAGCTTTGGTTTCTATTTCTATTTTACATGATGCATGAACTTGTTCTGTTCATCCTGAGCACCAACAACCACCATAAAACACTGCTATGTAATACAAGCATGAGCTGATAGAAAGAGACTTCACATACCAACTTCTTTTAATGCTTGCTTGCTTTCTAAACTGATAAGAGTGTGTGCTCCCTTACAAAACACTGGGTTTAGGACTATTCCAGAAAACCTTTACTGACATTGAAGAGCTACAGCAACAAGTTATTGTTAACTTTCAAGCATGAAGCATTCATCCACATGCACAAGCTATAAAGGACACATTTAAAAGACCAGTGATTCATTCAAATTTTTTTCTTTATTGATTTGTATTGTAATAACAGCACAAGCGGAAGCACTATACAAATTAATTGTTCAACAAAATTGTTTATGAAAATTATATGACCCGGAGAATATACAATTACTGCTCTTTGATGATAAAAGAGATGTTTTTTTTTTTAAATGGTTTACAGAGTGAAGTAAACTGGTGGTGGGTGAACAATTGGCAGCTGAGAAAAGGAAATGTTCCCAGTTTGCGCGCTAACTGAAATGGTATCCTGAATTTCAATAGGCTGGACCGGGGCAATTCTCTCCGGTATCACCTTGCCATTGTCCTCAATCCGAGCGATCACTTCAAAGTGAGAAGTGGCCTTCTCTGGTTTTGTCTTCCATTCCGGGTAGCCAGACCAATTAACCTGTCCATCCAAAAGGCTCTTCTCTACTGAGAATCCCATCTTCAAATAATTCCTTGCTGACACCTCTGCTTTCACTAATTTAAATGATCCCTCCTCATCTACCTTCTTCCCTAATACTGAAGCCAGTAGTTCCTCAAAGCCCCGGAGGTTTGAGTTGGAGCCATTCAGTGATGTCAATGGCCAGAGGGTGGCACCATAACTGCTTGGTCTATCAACATTATCAGCTACCACTGGTACAGAACGGGTTGAGAGCTCCACGAGACCAGGAGCGAGAAGCTTAAGCTTGAGCTTGTCATTGGGAGAAGTGGAAGGCGATGAGGTAAGGGAGGTTGGACCAACAATGCGGAGCGAGAGGAGGGGCTTCTCATTTGATCGTGCGGTTTGACGGAGGGCTTCAGCAATGGACATAAGGCCTGATGCCATGGACCGACCTTTGTGGTAGGTGCGATTGAGAGGAAGGGGAAGCTCCAATGGATGCCGAAGGCTGACAGACCTAGCTCCCTTCACAGTCACAACCGCACCATCGGATAAGATTACTTTCTTCAGCGTACCAGCTTCCACATCATGCTGCAGAGACGAACAATAATGGTAAATTCATGTGTAATTCTGGCATGACTGATTGTATATCAATGTCCTTCAACTGAACTAAGTTTTATCTGTACCACTAAATGGATCTATATACATGCTTGACATTTTGAAGCAACTCATATGCACAAATTATGGACAGGAGAAGAAGACCATAAAATCATTTAATAATTCCCATACAAAATGTTTGCACAACAAACAAACTTGCTAAAAATTCTCTTTCCCACAAAGCTATAGCAAATATATTCATTAAACCAACAGAACTAACGAAACTAATTAGTCGATGAATTGCAGATATCTATTGTTCACAAATGCACAAGCTTTCAAACACATCATCGAATGTTCCTACAGTTAAAATCTATTGTTCAAACATCAAACTTGCTAAAAATTCTCTTTTCCACAGAGCTATAGCAAATATTTACATTAAACCAATAGAACTAATGATACTAATTAGTCAATGAATTGCAGATATCTATTGTTCACAAATGCACAAGCTTTCAAACATATCATCGAATGCTCCTACAGTTAAAATCTATTGTTCAAACATCAAACTTACTAAAACTTCTCTTTTCCACAGAGCTATAGCAAATATTTACATTAAACCAACAGAACTAATGAAACTTATTAGTCAATGAATTGCAGATATCTATTGTTCACAAATGCACAAGCTTTCAAACATATCATCGAATGTTCCTACAGTTAAAATCTATTGTTCAAACATCATTATGAATGTGATATGATAAGATTACACATCTAACAATGTTCTCAATGTCGTTTGTTTTAGAATATTGATCAAAACAATGTGTTTTCTATTCCTACATTCACATGCAACCTCAAAAGAGTCAAAACAAAACAATAAGAGTTTGCATGCAATCTATACTTCTACGTTGAATTCAATCTCAAATAAAGCAAACAATTAAAGTGACAGCATAGAAAGATTAAAAAGAGAGATCACTCACAGGCAATGAGAGCCTCAAATCATCACCATCCTGAATCCAGAGCTCCATCGGTCCAGCAAGCTGAAAAGGAGAAAGAACTGGCGAAACCCTAGAATGCTCTCTTGTCCTTCCCATCTCAGCCAATCCCTTCTCTCCTCCTTCCTCTGTTCTAAACATCGGAAGATCAACAAACTCCCATCGATTCACATCCTCCAACAACTTGATCGGAATCGTCTTCTTATCCACCTCAATGTCGAACTCGTACGCCACCGATTGTCCCACAAGCGCATCCCTAACATCAAATCCCGAAACCTTCAGCCCTTCCTGCCCTTGAATCCCCAACCCTCTCACAATCGCATCTCTCAAATCCTTCAAAATCATACCAAAAAATCACAAATTTAAGCCTCAAACAATGGGACAAAAAAAAAAAGTAGATTTTTGCAGCAGGAATTGGGGATTCTTACCGAAATCGCTTTAGGCGCCGATGGATTTAGAGTCTCAGATGAGACCTTCGCATTAGCCGAACCAACTGCGAGGAATACGATCAAGAAAAGGAGGATTTGGGATCGAAAAGCCATGGATTGAGGGAATTCAATGAGGAATTGGAGGGAACAAGGGATCGAATTAGCGAAATTAGGGTTTCGAATTCTGGGAAAAACTTGGAGATTTAGATGATATTTATGGAGGGAAAAGGGTTCTAGATGCTGACGTGGATGAAGAGAACCAATCAGAGACGAGAGAGTGATGCGAGACGCGAAACGATTGGCGAAGGTTTGTTGTAATGAAATTTGGGGAAAACGACAAACGAGTGGACAGCCTGGTTCACGTGGGACCTTTGATTTTTTCCAATCAAAACGTGCCACGCAAGCAGAACAGCAAACCTAATATTGCGCCGCTTTCCTTTATGGGCTTCGGCTCTTGGACTTGGCCCATGGACTTTGGGTCCATTATTAATTTTGAAAAATTTTTAAGCACCTTTTTAGATAGAGTCATGAGTGCGTGCATTATCACCCCCAAAGTCCATCATTAGCTTTGACTGAAATTATTATTATTATTTTTTTTTAAGTCTTATGACTTTTTTTTAAAAAAAACATACACAGGGGTTGAGTTGCAAATTCATACCAACATCCAAAGGTCCATTATTACCATTACGTGCGAAATTTGAACTGTGGTCATTTAAAAATTTTATACCATGCTTTCTATAACAGGTCTAATACTGTTAGGTTGTTAACGCTTTGGCTCCTATGAGAATTTTTATTATAAATTGCTTTTAAAGATGTGTGGGTAATTAAATATTTAAAATGATATTCTAGTGTGATATCTCTATCTAAGGTGACAGATTAGTGATGGTCCATGCTTTGATTAATGAGAATTTAAGTCAATAACCCAACAAGTTAAAGCCACGTGTCTTGATAAATGTGAACTTGATTATGAGGTTTCTTTGTTTGAATTTAAGTTAAATTTAAATTTTTTATAAAAGTTGAATAAAATTTTACTTAATTAATAGTAATTAAAATTTAAATATATATATATATAATTATGCAATGACTAATACTAAGCTTTTTAATCTATTTTAAACTTTGCAGTTTTAATTTTTAATATTTTAAAAATATGAATAAATCACTTAAATTAAAATCAAAATAAAAGTATAATAAAAAGTCACAGAAAAAATAGAAAATAAAATAGTAGAATACAAATGAACAAGAGAGGGAGTGTCATAGATAGAATCCACTAGTCAGGATCACCTAACAAGAATAAGTATACAAACTATACTTTTTTTTTACTATATGTGATTTATGGGTGTTTATTAAAATAAATAAATAAATAAATTTTTTTTTTGAATAAAGTGGATAAATCATTGATTTATTATGAAAAAAATAAATACAAACAAAACCAAGATCAAATAAAAAAAACAAGAAAAAACAGACAAAACAACAAATCGAAGTGATTTACTCTCTGTCAATTTGAGGAGGACTCGAACACCAGAGGGTGGACTTCACCTTCTCATAACCTCTATCTTTCTTTTTGTGTTTATTGTGATTTTGTGTGTTTGTTGTCGGTGTTTCACCCCTAGTGATTGTTTCTAACCTCTTGCTCAGTTTGTTAAAATAAAAACTTTGTAAAAAACATATAACAACATACTAATCAAAGATAAAGGAAAAAGAAGAAAAATAAAAACAAAAAAGAAAAAGGAGGAGGTTCTTCCATTCCACATTAACATACATATATATTTTTAACAAAACATAAACGGTCACACAACAACATTACAAGCTCTTTTTACCACGCAATTTATAACTCTTTTAAGGCCAATTATTTACAAGGATATATAACACCAAGATCACCATTTATTTTCTCACCATTGAGAGATTAAAAAAAAAAAAGGCCACAAAAACAAAGCGGTGGTGAAGTTAAGACTTCTCCAACTAAGTTGAGTTCTTCCTCCCTAACAAACATGATCAAACTAGTCAACCATGAGCAACAGTAATAATCAAACTACAAATGTGAGACTTCCATCCATGCAGAAAAACAACATCATAAAGATAAAAATAAATAAATAAATAAATGGTGATCTTTAGGCCAACTTTGTAATTGATTAACATGATCAATTCTTCACATCAACTGTCTCAAAGCCAAGCTCAACTTCTTCACAACATCATCCATTGTCAAACAGAACTCCTCTTCAATCTGCATCATTAAAACAAACTTAATAATTTCAAGATACATATATATATACATATATATATATATATATATATTATTAAAGAGATGAAATTTAAGTTGCAGGCGTGCCTGAGCAATGACAGAGAGATGGAGAGAAGAAGAAGGGAAGGGCATGACACTAGTGTTTGTGACAGTGAGGTTGAGTTTTTCGATCTCGAGCAATGACTTAACGATAACTCCTTTTCGCTGTTGGCAACTGATCTTTATAAGTATTGTCTTCTCACAAGCTTTCTAGCTTCAATCTCTGGAATGGAATCATGATCATATTGTTGGTCATTCATGTCATCCTCCTTATCCTCACTACTTCTACTTGATGATAGCTCATGATCTCCCTTCCTCGTCTTCTTCTTTGTTTCCTCTTCTAGTGTTTTCACTCTCTCTTGAAGTTGTTTCACATACTTTATTGCATCTCCTAAAACAGTAGCCTTGTCCATCTATACACACACATACACACACATCTATATATATAAATTATAAACTAGTTATAAGAAGTTATATATGATAAGATGTGAGAATAAGTTAAGTAACCTTCTTTAGATTTGGGATGATGGAAGAGAGAGCAATGAATTTTTGGCTAAGTTTTTCTCTTCTCTTCCTTTCAGCAATGATGTGATCTTGATAGGAAGGAGGTTTGGTTGAAAGATTTCTTTTGGAATTGGAATCAAAGAGAATTCCCAAGTCCTTAGGCTTCACATCTTCAATGATGAACTCTTTGTCATTTTTTCGTTTTACCGGGGAGTCTAAACCGCTGCTAAATGAAAGAATGCTCGTTGGAGAAGCATCCGGTGCTTGCCGTGAGTTCCAGCTATTAGTCTTTAGCATCTTCTTCGGCTTTTCGATGTCCACCGATATGTTTAGAGGCTGAGGAGTGATTGATGAGGAGGTTGCATGGCTTTGGAAAGAAGATGAAGAAGAAGAAAGACATTGTTGGATGTGATCTTGTGGATATGGTTGTATTATGAAATCATCTAGAGAGCTTAATTCCCATTGATTTGTCAAACTATTTAGATCATCCACTCCCTATGAATTTCCCATCAAGAAAAATAAAATTTTTAAAAAAAGTAAACAAAGGAAGAAATATTGATCAATGAATCATAGAGCAATTAGAGACATATATTTTTTCAAAAAAAAAAAAAAAATTAGAGACATATATATACATCTGTTAATTTCCATACCTGTTCTGAAAACCATCTTGCTGATAATGCATCCATTAAACTCCTAAAAAAAAAAGAGATTCAATATATATGTGTGTACATATATATATATATATATATATATATATATATATATATCTTTGAAACAAGAACAAGAAAAGATCAGATCTCGGAGAAAAGCAATAACAAATTAACTCTAGTCTCTATGTATATATAAAAAACTTATATTGAAATTAAGATAGATTGAAAGAATAAGATTAGAGAACACAAAGTATGTAGCTAAAGTTGGAAAAGTTGATGAGATATGGGAGAAAAGGCTGACCTTTTATGGAAGTTCAAGGGCCTTTTTCTTTGGAGTATATTTTAGCTCTGAACTGTTCCATTGGAGGCTAGTTCTCTATAGCACTTTATATAGATAAAGGTTGGAATATCTCTTTCTCTTTCTAGTCTACACTTTGTTTTCTTTTGTGAAAAATATTTTAATGGTTAATTATTGTTCTTTTATTCTTTAATCAAACTCCTTCAAACTTTTCTAAATTGTTATACAATTTTTTTAAAGAAAAAAACAAAATAAAACAAAACACAACTTCAATGACAAGGCCATTTGTCCCCTTTGTATATATTTTATATGATGAAAACATTGCTTAGGTCTAATTCATATATTGAAAGAAAAGTTCAATAATGTATGTACTATGCCTTCAAGTTCAAGGAATTAATGCATAGAATTAGTTTAGTTTATAACTCGAATAGCTAATTAAGTTATGAACTAACAATTGATGTAAAATTAAAGAACACTAAAATTTCATGCATTGATAATAGATTGAAAAACACAGGTTAATGTTTTAAAATGATTTTATTTATTTTACTATCAAAGAACTCAAAAAAGGAGCATTTGTAAAAATATATATGTATGTATAATCAAAGCTGTCATTAGTGAGTTAATTAAAAATTAAAAACAATTAATAACCATGTGCACATCCACATACACATGTAGAAGTAAAAGAGATGCTAAATTAATGACATGAATAGATCACAATCTCAAACTCTCCTAGGGCTGTAAACGAGCCGAGCTGAGCCGAGTATCACTGTGCCTCGAGCCTCGGCCTCGAGTATCTATTTAAAGGCTCGAGTTTCGCCCGAGCTCTGCTCGAGCTATTTTTGTGCCTCGAGCCTCGGCTCGCTGAAAAAGCTCAAGTAGCTCGAGCTCGGCTCGTCTAAAGTCTCGATCAACTTTTGTATACATAAGTATTTTTGTAATTTTATATAGTTTATATAATTATGTATTTTTGTAATTTATATATAAATAATTTAATATTTTATATATAAAAGCTCGCTTTAGGCTCATGAGCCCTCACGAATGAGTATTTTTGAGCTCGAGCTCGGCTCGTTAACATAAACGAGCACTCGAGCCTCAGCTCTACCGCTAAAAATCGAATCGACTCGAGCATCGATCGAGCTCGATCTCGAGTAGCTCACGAGTAGCTTGGCTCATTTACACCCCTAAACTCTCCGGAAAATGTGGAGTGAGAACAAATTAATAAATGAGGGACATGTTGGTCTGCCCAAAGAAATCCAATATATTATTGGATCAATCTCTATTTAATCAATCAATGACCATAGGATCAATGAGGGAGTAAATGGAGATATGTTTATTCACATCCAATAAACAATCTATTTATTGTGTTTTTTACTGAATTTTATTAAAATATTTCAAGGTTGTTATTTGGCCATTGGGCATGCGCAGGAGTAAGACAAAGCACAGTAGCCAAATTAGTTTCACACGTGCAAGACATTACCCTTTAGATTCCTTTATATATATATATAATTATAAATAATTAAAGCTTACAAAAATCCCATTATTAATTTTAAATCAATGAAAATTAAAGTGTGATACTAAATTTCACCCAATGGATTTTGACACTTCATAAAATCATCAACCAGAATTTCCCTAGACATATTTCAATTATTATTTTTTATTCGAGTTAAAAATCTTAATTTGAGCTTTAGTTTTATACACACACATATATATATATATATATATAATGATATAATCTATTTATTTGTTCTTTAATGATAAAATATAGTTTGGTCAATAATTTCTTAATCTATTAACAAAGGTCCCTATATATGTAGGGTGTCGTTGTTGTACTCAAAAAGATGAGTTCAAACCTCAGCTCACGTAAGATGAGAGTGCATATGTATTGAGGTATAATCTTCAGTTTTGTGCACACCCTTAAGGTGATTGTTCACATTTGTTGATATATATATACAGAATATGTCAACTGTGGGCATCATAGAATGTCCCTTACGAACATTCGCAGTTGACAACAGTGCAACTATAAGAGAGAGGGATAGGGAGAGGAATACGTAAGTTAGAGTTTTGGTTTTTTTTATAGTTGCATTGTAGGTCTATTGTGCTATTGTTCATAAGTATAGTATTATTACTCAACTAAATGGTAGCGACCGTTGGATTACAATCCAATGACTGATAACCAACTTGTGTAGATTATAAATCAAAAGACATGCTTAGATGACGCATCCTCATACATATATATATATATATATACAGGGGTGGAGCAAGAAATTTGTTTTAGGGAAAGCCAAATTTTTTTAAAGGGAGTTAAATTAAAAAATTTTTTAGAGGACAAGTAACAACTAACAAGTGAATGAGGCAAATATTAGATTTTTATAAATATTTTCCTAAAACTATATTTTTTAAAATAGCATATATATATATATATACTAATTTTAAAAATCAAGTTGTCCAACAATAACTTTTACAAAAAAAAAAATTTGTTACTATATAACCAATTTATTGCTAAACAATAAAATTTTATCAACATGTTGTATAAAACTATAATATTTAAAAAAAAAACTCATCCAACAATAGATTTTTGTCAAAAAAAAATTATATAAATCAATTTGTAAAATATTAAATAGCCAAATAATAAGATTTCACAATTTTTTTAAATATTATTTTTTATATTATATGCATCATTATGATATATATATATATATATAAAATTACAAAAACAAAAACCAGGGGCCATCCCGTCGCCCACTTCTAGCTCCACCCCTGTACATATGGTTTGATGCTTCCTATTTTTTATATATTCAAGTAAAATGGAAAAACTTTATTAAAGTTTTAGTGTGCCCCAAATTTTATTTTGATAATATTTGTAATTTTTTTAATGGGTTTAGTCGGTTAATTTACTCTTAAATATCGACATAATTACATTACTAATTAAATATTAATTTGTTGTTGGTGCGTCATTAAGGTGTGTATGCAGATTTTGGGAGGCTGCCGGCCATCTATTAATAAATTAATATAATTTTTTTAATTTAATTTTAATTTTTCTGAGTTCCTTTTTATTTTTAATCACTTCTACATAATATTTATAACAATTCTTGAATGTTGTCTTATCAAAATTATTGAAGATTAATTTTTTAATAATATTATAATTAATCATAATAGGTATATGATCCCAAATTATTATTGAATTCTGTTTGTTTTTTTCTTTTTAAAATTATAGTTAAGTAATTAATTCATTAAAATAATTTTAATTAATTATGTACTCATATCTCAGTGTGGGCTCGTGCACCAACTGAATGATTCATAAATTAAAATAATAAAATAACAAAATATTAGTGTTGTAACTTTGATGTAATTGATTGAAAAGTATATATGAACTAAGATACAACTGTTTAAGTGGCATTTAATAAATTAAATAAGCAAAATGAAAACTTTTATAAACCTAAAAAAGGACAAAAATTTAAAAGAATTCAAGCTTATACATATCTAACAATATCTAATATTATAATTAGAGGAATGAAACTAATCTAACTTTTTCTTATAATTAATCAATCAAAGAGTTGAAAAAACATGGTGGGGCTATTAAGGTTTTTAATAATATCAAGTTGGATTTTGGCACCTTAATTTATCCATATCAGGACAAAACCAAAGTTTAGTACTTGTCCTAATATGTTATTAAGTTAATAGCAAATGAGAAAATAATTGAAATAATATAATTAAATATTAATAATGCCTCCAAGATCCAAAATAATGATTTATAAAAATTATCAAAAAATTTGTCCAAAATAAAATCAAGTTTTAACAGGGAATAAATAAAAAATATTGACAATTATATTTTTTTTAGAGTTGTATTTTTTGGAAAAAAAAATTAATAAATAATATATATTTCACATTGTTTCCTATATATACATATATTTTGACAAATACTACAACCGCATATGCAGTTAGAGCCTGTGTATGACTGAGAATTTATCGTTCTGTCATGAGTCCTCACCTAACGGTATGAGAATTGAGTTGTAAACCCACTCTCACACTGGGGACCTCTTGGCACCACTACATCAAATGCACTTCAAACTCTGTAAATAAAAATCCTACAAATCAAATTTTATGTAATTAAGCTAGTACTATCATTGAACTAAAGGTCTTTTTAAACTATTTTATATTTTTTTATTATATTAATATAAAATAAACATCATCAATTTTAATGTGTTATTTTATAAAAAAAATACTTGTAGCCTATTATTAAAATAAAAACTAATGTGGTATTTTTACTCATTGGTTTTTCTCACTTTTGTCATTTTCCTACTCTTTATTGAAAATTTAATACTTTACATATATATAGTCCTAAATGTTTTTTAAAAAAAAAACAATAAACAAGCTATAAACTCTCGTATCAATCATTTTTCATTCTCTATTAACTATTTTATGTTTACTTGATTCAAAGAATAACACAATCATAAATGTAACAAGTTTTCAGAATCTCATATATATATATATATATATATATTAGAAAGGTCCCCTTGAACCTATCATCTAACTGAATAAACCAAAGTTTTTCATTAATATACACTAAGCTTCTTTGTTGATCTTGCATGATTTCTTCCTTGGCTTTTGCTCCATTATTTTATCATCTAACTTTGAGCATCCAATGTTTGAATGTTTTATTTTATTTTTCCCATATATCTAAAGCCATAAACCATGATTCAATTAATCAAAGCAAACTAGCAAAGTACAAGTTAATGCATTTCATTGAAAGCCGCACAATGTTACCTTAAAAAACATGAAAAACATGGAAATAAAGAATTATAAAAAAGCATGGTTTATATATATATATATATATATATTATAAAAGAAGCAAGTGAAATACAAAAGAGTGTGAAACTTTGACAAATATAATTATTATTCTTTATTTTCATCAAAAAAAAATACTTTTTTTTTTGCAAGTTATAATTTTTTATTACTATTATTTTGCATACGTTTGATTGCCAAAATTTTTTTATATATAAATGAGGTAATCATGATGGTTTTTTTCTCATATGATCAACCACCAATCCACCATTTATTTATCTTTAATTATTTTGATAAATTATCACATTTTCCTTTTTATAAATGAGAATTATTTTTCCCCCTTATGTATATGCCATGCTGATTTATTCTATTGTATTATCTAAACACAGTAATCATAATTCTTTTTTATTAAACACTTAATTATATTTTGTATTTTTATTTGTGAGCAATTACAATTTCATTAACTCTTGCGATAATCACATTAAGTTTTTAATTTAATCTTTCAAGCTATTGTTATTTTTTATTGTAGGGTGTGAGTAAATAAACAACAAGCCATAAGCTCTCGACTTTTAACCTAGGAAGATTCAAACTTTTAACCTTTAAATTAGAAAGAATAAAATACCACTTTTCTATTGTCAGGATGTCTAGTTCTTGCATTATATTTTTTGATGTGTTCAATCAACACTTTTTTTATATAATAAATGAGATATTAACCATTTTATTTACTTTAGTTTAATTATTATTTTTTATTTTATATATTTAAAAATAGTTAATCATATTGTAGGAACAAATAATGAGATTGATGTTTTAATACATTAATAGTTTATCTTTTTTTTTAAATAATAATAATGAGATTGATTGTTAACGACCGCTTAATCTATTGATACAAAATTCTTTATGTAAAGTATTTGTGTCTTATTTGAAAATAAGTTCAAATCTTAATTTACTAAAAGTAAAAGCATAATTAGATTGAAATATTAACTCCTTGAATGTGCACGTGTTTTACCAATATTTGTATAAAAAAACACTAATGAGATTGATCATAGCCATACACTCTTCAGCTCTTAATCCTGTTTTTTGAGATTAAAATCAAACAACCCTAAAATGGAGCCTCCTCGTATCACTATAATTTAAAAACATAATGAAATGGAGTGGAACTCATGAAGATACCATCAGAGCAACATTATTGGAAAAAAAAAAAAGTCTAAGCAATCTTCACAATTTTCTGGTTCCTTTGAATTGATTTTTTCCACAAAGTCCCCAGGCAACAAAACAAACAACATAAGATAAAACAACAACATATTATAATAATAACAATAATAATAGTGTATCTTTTATTCAAATAAAAAAAAATCTCAAGAAAACAACTGATGGAACATGCATAACCCACAGATATATTTTATTCTTCACTTTGTACATACATGAAAGCACTGGATGATATTCCAATGCATTCATATTATTGAAGAAGCCATGCAACAGCAACTAGTTAGAGAGAGAGAGAGAGATGCAAATGAGACGATGATTTCTTTTCTCATATGAATTGGCTGAAAAATGAACTTAATTTTTCAACTAGTTCCTTCACTGTCAATGAAAATCCATCTTCAACCTGCAAAAACATAAAAGTCCATGACATTAAAAAAAAAGTCTTTCTAATAAGTTTTTCAATAATCATGTGAAGTTTCAAGCAAAAAGTTCAGTGCAATATATTCACAAGTTTTATCTCAGACAAATCTAATATAATAGTACTTAAGGTATAGAAACAACTCACCTTTGCCATGACAACTACATCAAGGGAAGAGCTTGAAAAAGGCATGATACTCAGGTCAATTATGGTGAGGAAGAGCTTCTCAATCTCTGAGAGTGCTTTGATTGCTAGTCCTTTAAGGTTCTTACACTGGAATTTAAGGACAATTATGTTTCCTGTCAGCTTTGCCTCAATTTTAAAGAGAGGATCACTTGAGGAGCTCTCATTGGTGATCAAGGAGGCCTTGTCATCCTTCATAAGCATAGCAGACTCAACGGGACCATCGATGATACTCTGTTCGAGGGATTTCACCTTTGTTACAAGTTCTTTGAGATAGTTGATTGTGCTAACAAGAAGGGAAGCCTTGTCTGTCTGCCAAATTCATGTCATCTGTGAGCCATATAGTTTTCTACAATGAAGATTAAGTTGAAGTGCATGTATTTGTGTTTCAAAGCTATGATGATAATTGTTAAGTATATCAAACCAGAAAAGAAACAAACGAGAAGAAGAGACAGCAAAGAGAAAAGGAAATAGAACCAAAACCTTAAACTTTTGGATTGCTTAGAAAGAGTTTGTGCTTTTGAAGGGCAACTCTTTGGGAATTTAATAGAATACAACAGAAGTAATCCTTGGAAGAGAGAGAGAGAGGGAGAGTGATGGAAGAGAAGAGAAAAGAAACAACTTAGAGAAGGCTTGCTAGTAGATTCGGACATTTTACTGAAAAGTTTTAAATACTTGTTCATACTTCCAAAGTTTCTCATGCATAATATTCATGGCCTATATATGTTAATGACTCTAATTCCGGTATTATCCATCAGCATTCAAATCTCTACATTGCATCTGAGTGTGTGTGTGTATATATGTACATATATTCTTCAGATATATACTTCCTCTTCAGCTGAGGAGAATATCAGAGAAAAAACTAACATTTTCATTAACTAGTCTTGTAGCCTATTGAATGAATGAAATTACCGCTAAAAGGAAAGCTAAAGATTTATTAGATTTACTTCTCTCAGATAAGAAGCCATCTCTAATGTATATTATTCTCTCTTCTATATGTCTCACTACAGGTTCTAATTACTACGTCATGTCTTCACAAAAGATACATTTAGAAAACATCATTTGAAGAACTATATCTCATGCTGTTTTTTGGCAAGAAGCTTTTAAATACTAATAAGGTAACTCCATGAAATATAAGAATAAGACAAAAAGGGGTACCTTTGCCAGGCCAGGGATGATAGCTGATAGTGAGAGGAACTGCTCATTGAGTTTTTCTCTGCGCTTTCTTTCTGCAATCATATGATCATGGGAAGAAGAATGTGGGTTATTCCCCATGCTAGCTCTCCCAGAAGCCTGGAAGCTTGAGATATCATGGTTCATCAGCTTTGGTTTCTTAGAGATCAAAAAATTCATCTCATCCTTTTCTTCTCCAATACCATTTATGTATAGCTGCTGCAGATCAGATAAGGAATCTGGATTCCCAAAAGAAAGATATTTTGGAGAATTGGCTGCACATTGTGCAATGACTGAAACTTGTTTGGTGGTGTAAGCGTCCTCATTTTCAACCTTCAGAAAATTTGTTGCCAGTCTGGAAGTGCCCAAGTTGGGTTTATCATAAAGCACTGAACTGTTGAAGTTGTTGAGTGTGGTAATCTCTTTAGACTTGAAGGAAAAAGGCGTTTTTTGATAATCATCCTCAAGTACTTCTGCCATCTGTTGCAGGCTGGCCTGATGAAGAAAGCTCATTTCTTGGTCATTTAAGATAGGTTCAACATTCCCCTGCAGGCCAGAAGAAGTCCTCACTAATTTTATTTTAAGATAAAACACCAATCTTTTTCTTTGCTTTAGAGCTGAGAAAGTTCACAAAGGATGATGATGATGATGATGGCTTACCAGTGGAACTAAAAGTCGGAGAGGCATGATATCCATTAGAGCCAGCTCGTTGTGAAAAAGTAAATTAATATGTCCTGAATTAAGCCCATGAACAACATAAAACTAAAGTAAAATAACATAAAAATAAAAACAAAAGAACGCATGAAAATCTTGAAGTTACTGGCTTAAATCATCATATTTCCATTCAAGAAAGAAGTGAAAGCAAATAAGATTCAGAAACAATTAAGTGCATGACAACACTGGAAAGATTACAAATCCTTATCAACATCATCCATCTTCAGAGGAATTATTTCCGAAAAGCAAAGATAGGTTCTATATACAGAAGAAGATTAAAACTCACCTCTCGCAGGAAAGAATCAAAGCTGCTTCTTTCTTCTCTTTACTCAAAAGTGTAAGAAACAGTGCTTCTTCCTCCTATGGCCTCTGAGTCGGAAAACTTCTCACTGCAAAAAGAAGAACATTTTTTGTCCACATCTTCATTTCACTGTATCAACGGAGGCTCCAATATGCAGTATTCCTTGTTCTCCGTATAATATTTTAATCCCTCATTATCAGGTTTTTGCTAAATAAGAATCCCACAGATAACATCTTTCTTATCTGTTAATTTATTATTAATTAAAGGGACTAAACCATATTATTTTGCATTAAGATAAAGACAAACAAATGTTGCATCTTTCACCTTTTGTTTTTTATGAGGTTGACACTTCCAGAATTCTTGTCCAACATCCCACACCACTTTGATTGTGAAGTCCTATTATTTACTCACTGATAGATCCTGTTGTTTTCTCAGTGATGGAATTATTTCAATGAAGCTATCTTGTTCATTTGAAAATTGCTGTGTCCACGTAAGGTGAAAACTACTCATAGGTGGCTCTGTTTCAACAATAGTATTTTAATTATTAACAATCCTATTTATGGGTTATGTTTAAAATGGACGGTCAGCTTGTATGATGAATTGACTGTTTTAACCCATTTTATACAGAATCTCATGGTTTGGCCATAAAAAGATGTCTCATATGTTAATGTCAATTCATACATATAAGCGTAGAATCTTTCCCTTCCCTGTTTGATGGGCGAGTGTCTACTGTTTAGTTCCTCCTACTATATAAAATCTTAAGCTCAATAATGGGAATGGTAATCACTATCACAACATCAGCTACATTGACTTTCTTTAACTATATTAATATTCTACAGCTTCAAAGAAGAAACAATAACAAATACAACAATTTGTTGCTTTTACAGTTGTTTTCACTTTTCAGCCCATGTTTATTTGTGCCACTTGCCTACGTGTGATGATGTACTAGTGTTCTCTAGTAATATAATCAAGTATTTTGCACACATCTCCAGAAAAAACAAAAAAAAAACATACTACGAGAAGAGCATGGCATAACCGCATAAGCCATCTAACACAAAACAATATGGACTTGAATATATTAGACAACCACAATAAAGATAATTGTGCAGATAACAAGTGGAAAATAAGCAAAATAAACTAGTAGATGTGAAGATCATTCACAGATATTGTTCAGACTAGGGATGCCTGTTTCACAATTGCATTTCATTGATTTGCTAATATTGAGATGAACCATATATATATATAGAAAACCATACGATGATAGCAATCTTGTTCCATATAAGTCATGTGTTATACATTGCTAACAACATGCTTTCCACCAGTAAAACACAAATCAGTCAAAAAGCACAAGAGCTAGCATGCCAGGCTAAATGAACCCGGGTCAATGGATTATATTTATGTCTCATAAGGGATCACGTCTTAAACAATGAGAGCCAGCAAAAACAATATTCCACACATGCTAAAAGTCTCCTCCAATGTAGAAGACATGTGAGGTGATCACTTCCACCTTATAACTTTTAATGATATAGAAAAACTTATCAACCAATTTTGTTCTGCTTAAAATTCAATTCCAAATGATTAAAATAATCTATCATGAACTCATAGTATTCATACTAATCTGCTACATAATCATTAGTTCACACTGAAAGACGCTAACATGCTTTCCTGCACATAATATTAAACCATCCAATTGTCCTGGGGTCCATAAATAGACATCTGTCATCATGATAATGAAAGTTGAAATAACAAGGGGAAATGGTGTTTTCATAAAGATCATGTTGGAATAATTTATTTGAAAGGTGATCACCAGCACAAACAGATGACAGCCAAACTGAAATAAGAAACATCCTTGCAGTCAGCTGTCACACTATAAGGAGCTAACGTCCTGCTCGAAAAAAATAATATCAGAACAAAATATCTCCTTTCTTGAAAATCTTGATTGGGGATAAAATTCCACCATTTTTGCTTTCTCAAAATGAAATTACTTTCTATGTCTAGATTGGAAAAAAAAACTTGTTCCCTCCACGTCTGCTGGGAAAAAAAAGGGAAAATAGGAAGTTGGTAAAGAGACCAGCCACTTCCTACAAGATGTTTGATTGATTCACAATCCCTCAGCTTCTTGGTACTTCAATAAGAGATCAATAGGTGAGAGAAATCAAGTTCTATTCACACTAATCTAAGCTAATTCACCAACCAAAAAGCTATATTATGCTCTAACACAAAAGAATCTTAAACAAAATAAATAAAAAGATAGCGTATGTATCTAATAAGCCTTCTAACCAGTGCTTAGTGCAAGTGAAGAGATGAAGAAAAGATTCATATCTATATATCTACACATTTCTTGAACAAGCATTACACTATACGCAGCAATCTTTACTGTAGGGAGAAATTTAATAAAAAATACACAAGATAAAGGCCTTCATTCTAATGCTAACTAAGGTTGTTTGACCCTCGATTCAATGAAGAAATTTCACACTGGGTTCTATTGAACAGTTTCAATTGGAATGCGTCATAGAAGCATATTTTATTTACATTTATTGTGAAACAATACTAAAATTTGCCACATACTGATATAAAAAGACAAGTGGTGGCAAACTGATCAATCAACTAAGCATATAATACATCAAAATTAGTCATTTACTCACATAAACTAAGTGGAATTCTGAACTAAAGGAGCAAACAACCAACTGAGCATATCTTGAGCCCCCCACGGAAGTCCATAACATTTCATATGTGAACTACATTGAGGAACATGGTGAGGTAATCATCCATCATTTACAGAAGCAAAATCACACAAGTACAAGGCACTAATACCCCACCCAAGTAACTTCAAAGTAAAACTTGATGTTTATAAATTAAAAGTTCTTCCTGCAGGGTGTCAGACTGTATATCAAGATAAAGGATGCAAAATCAATATAAATAAGCAAATGAAGTAATATACCTTCAGAAAGAACATTGAACATGAACTATGAATATAAAACCATAGCAATCACATATATTGGTTAAAGCATGCATACTTTGAAAATAGAAGAGGATCACATATTGTTTTTGCACTTAAAAGATGCAGTCTACTAAAGATACAGATGGTTAATAAGTTTAATTATTCCTTTAAAGAACAACATTGTGTAGAAATAATGTTATCATGCTTATCAACCTTCAAAATAGTGATGGAATTCATGTACCACATGCTTGACAATTAATTTCCTAAAATGTCATCAACGATCATGCACTTGTAGTTGTGGGTTATCCACTTCTCTCCAAAACAGAAAAAGAAAAAAAAGGATAATCCAAGACTTCAGATTTGACAAAGAGCAAGTGTTCACACTAGAATCAGCATGGAATGTGGCATTTTATTATTGAAATCCACATCACATAATAAGTGTCCTATTAGAATAGGTAGATTTTATCAGGGAGTGATTTATGTTATCGGTATGACAACCATATTGGACAAAATCTAATGAAAACTCCTTTCTTCTAGAACTTGCTTAGTCAAACTTACATTCAAAATAAAATTCCAGCTTAATTAAGTGAGATTTAATGATCAATGAACTTGTTTAGAAATGATAGGTATGCGTTATGTACACAAACATTATGGGTCCCTACAGAAATAATGCAGAATTGGGAGTAAAATAATTTAGACCCAAGATTCTGTAAAGATTTTACGGGAACATATCTGATAAATAATTCTAAATATAATATTTGGAGGAAGTACTGTCCCACTTCAAGTGATGTTATCTGGCCTTTAATTCAGGAAGAATGAACTAACAACACTTAAGTTATTCATAGTAGCCATATTATTCCTTGGCTGAATAAGACTCGTATAACACGACAAAAAGAAGTTTGCGATGTTTGATGGAGATGCACAGCAGCAGTTGAAGGCAAATATTTTAATGCAGCATTTGTAGGACTTCATGCTTGATTAAGAAGGATTTAGACCAACACTTGGATGAAACAAGAAGCAATACTGGCTTGGTTAATCACTGAAGATCAGTTTGCGAACCTTATAGTGTCTAACTGCCTTCTTATGGTCTTACTAATCTGCAGGGTCTACCCTTTCTCTAAAGCAAAGAAATACAGGAAAAAGAGTGTACTGGGCAAACCTTCCGACACCATGTATCCAATTCATGCTAGTAATCACAGTTAATGGGATCTTAGTATCGGGAAAGTAAATGCCTTATTTTGAAAGAAAAGGCTTATAAATATTATGTTACCTGAAGGCGAAAGAAGTCAAGAGTTGAAATATGCAAAAGAAATTAGTGAAAACACCGCAAGGAATAAGTAAACCGTGAATGATGATCCTATGCCATTGCTCTAGGATCCTCCGATAAGACAACCAAAAACCTCTCTTCTCAAACTAAACAAATTACAGTGATCTTTCATTGAGACAGAAATACAAAAAGCATGCTAGTCAGCAATCAAAACACGGAAATTAGAGCACCAACTATGATCTTGCTTAACAGAGTTTCCTTCTTATGCATCTGAGGACTCTGTAAGATGTGATAAGTCTATCTCGTACATATCTTATTGAGTCACCCACAAAGTCTCACAGGTTTTGAGCATGTAACAGTGCAAGAATGAAGATTCATCTGCTGCATTCTCAGGAGCAACAAAAAACTGACATTGGTTGGTCATTCATCTTTCGGTATTTGGGCAATGTCAATGAAGACATTGATCATTTCTTATAATATAACCAAATCTTTAGACATGATTTATTATTGGGAGCAAACCAACCTAGTAATAATCATAAGGATCTAACTTTAAGTGATATGTCCCTTCCACAAGCACTTGTTCTAAATTCAACAAAATCTCCTCCTAGATACAAAATCATAGGACCAAGACTTAGCATAAAATTAGCCCATAGAAAAATAAAACCCCAGAAAGTTTAGTGGATAAAATAACAAGAAGCCACTTGCTTTACATGCCTAAACTATGTACCATAGGGCAGATTATGTATGAGTTAAGCACAACTAACCACCTAACATCATTTGCAACTCCCTACAAGAATGTCTTCGCATTTATAATAACATGGAATACACGTGGTGCCAGCTTGTGCAGTAGCAGAAGTATTAAAGAATAGAGACTAAACATGCTAATTTTCTGATAAAAATAAACTGGAAAATGGCTAAATTCAATCTGTTGATGACAAGAATATAAATATATCTGCTCCCTCAAAAAGAAAATAAGGCTTTGTCCAATTCTTGTTTCCAGAAAAAGCTTTTAACATAAATTGTGAAATGGGTAAGCTGAAGCTCAAGGGGCAATTAGAAAACTGAATAAAAGTAAACTCACAGGAACAATACAGAAATAATAAACAGAATGCTGCCAGACCATTCTGGTAAGTCTTCAGTGGATTTCTATTTTCTAGAGGTCAAAGATATTTCTTATCAGTATACTGCTAAGTAGCTGTAAACCAGAATGCTTCTACAATACAACTAACATGCATCAAGAACTAAAAAGATCATTATTGCAGCAATTTAAGATGGCTGATCCAGAGTAAACAAAATTGTTGTGAAGTTAATAGAGTATTTACAGTCCATCAGTGCTTCACTACTATTACAATGTCTACAGTGCCGCCTCATAAAATTCAACCTTAATGTGATCATGTTAGACCCCTCGAATCCCATAATGGCCACCTCTATAACCAACCCCAGGTCAATTCGGTGCTCAAAAAAGGAAAATGCTAATTGAAGCCTCACCATGTGTGAGATACGCTAGTTTCTTGCCTGGGTTCTTCAGACAATAGAAGACAAGAAGGGAACCCAATGCTTGGTATCCAAACACATCTCCCTCTGGTATCTCAAGCCATTCACTTTGATTAATTTGACATAGATAAGTCAAGAATCGGATGACATCTTGGTACTGTGTCCATGGATGCATAAAGTTTGAATATTTCACCAAGAACAGTATTTTCCGAATCATATATCATCAAACACAGTATCTTGGGCTGCTGCTTTGGACCAAGCTTTTGCACTGAACAATGAACAGCCCAATGTTTAGCGTCCAAGCAAACTCTTCTTATATCGTCTTCTTGATTCAAAATACCAAATCAATGCGGCATTATGCCTAATTGGATATGAAATTTCATTTTTTTTTCCATGTTTACATATACAAATGCTAAATCAATATGTAATTACATATACTAGCAGCCAAGCATCAGCAAAATTGCTATAATTTTATATAACATAAATGCCTGTGTCAATTAAAAATTATTCCAGTTAAACATTCAATTTAGCATTTTATAGGTCAAAAAACACAACTTGCTTTCACTAAAGTGTCCGTGTTTTGGGGGTGAAGTTCATGAAACGCAAATCCATACTCCAATTACAAGAACATTGAAAAAAAATGGGCAATTGGAGACTTGAATACAAACAAAGAATCAAAGAGATGAAGAACTATAGTTATGACAGCCGATTCAATTCTATTTATTTAAAAAATTTAAAATAAAAACAAATCACTGATTTAATTGAACTCAGGTGAAGGGCACTGCCTTGTTTTACCTCACATCTCGATCAATTTCATGCCTTTTCGGATCCTCGACCTTCTCGCAGTGCATCAGTGAGCGTTCGTCGAGGTTGAGGACGATGATCGAGCGCCGAAGAAGAGCTCCCGCGCGCGCGCTCGGTGAATTTTTCTTTTCCTTTCTGTGTTTTAAATGCGTTGGGTTGGGACATTGTTTGAACTATTAACTTTTATTTTTTTAATTATATATAATATTATTTTAGTAAATTTTTAGAAACTTTAAAATTTAAAATATACTAGGTATTTTTTTCCGGTTTCGCATTGGAGTTTTTAAAATTTTGTGATGAGTTTTGAGACGATATCATATATAAAATAATATAATCAAATAACTTTTACCGTATAAACTATTTTATACCATGGATTTCAAAGGTTTTAGGGGCATTTATTGCATAAATAATAAAATGTAATTAGTGCTTTTTAATTATTAATATTATAAGTAATATAAATAAAAACTTAAATGTTATAAAAAAAATAAAAATTATTTCTTGAAATGCTCTGGGAGTAGATTATACATCTACTAAAGTATGTATAGATTTTTTTGTTGGGGGATTCAAGTAAATAATAATGGTAATTGTTTTTTGTAAAGGTGGATAAACTATTTCAATTAAAAATATATATATATATATACAATAACCTTCCACTAACCAGCAGTGGAAGAAAAAAAAAACAGAAGAAACTACAACAGTAGACCACTAGGAGTGCCTGAGTGGTGCCATAAGAACAGAAAAAAAAAAACATATAACAAAGGAAGAGCATACAAAAAAACAAAGGCAAATGAGGAAAACAAGCTATCTCAAGCCAACACCAAGAAAGCTAGCTTGAGATATGATCTTGAGCCTCCTCAGAAGACGGAGCCCTGCTAGCCTCCTTCACTCGAGAACCTAAGAACTCCAGGCTATGCTTAATGGAAGAAATGGAATCCTCCAGATTCACTATAGATCCCTCCACGCCAGTAGAGAACCAAGACAATAGCATACAATCAATTTTCAAGATAAGAGCATGTGCATACAAGATATTAGTGTAAAAGATGCAATCATTCCTAGCAAGCCAAATATTCCACACAACCGATTTCACAACTAAGTCTCCCCTATCCCTACTTGTTGGCCTAACTAACAAAAGACAAGAACCCCAAATGGATTGCATAGACATAGGTGGGTCAGGAAGATGGAGAAGTCTCATGAAATAATCCCACGCTTGTCTAACAAAAGAACACTGAAGAAAAAGATGATCCACCGATTCAATCGCAGAGTGACACAGTACACATGTAGTTGTTGGAAGTCTGGTACATCTTCTTTTCCAGAGGTTCTTAAGGGAAATGATCTTATTTTTCCATACCAGCCAGTTAAAAATATTTATTTTCTTCGGCATGTATTGCGCCAAAAGAACCTCACAATTAAGCAACGCATCCCCTCATCATTTAGAAAACTATAGATGGATTTAATAGAGAAAACACCATTCCCTGTGAATCTCCATCACTTGTTATCCCTCATTCCCTAACTAGTGCCCACCGGTGATCTCTGTAGGTCGAAACATCCATGTCCTCTGAGAAGGGGCCTCGGCAAGGAGAGGAAACAATTCACAAAAGGAGCCATTAGGATGCTAACTCCTTCTGAAATCATCCAGCCAAAAAAGGGCTCTACCATTAAACTATTGATCTTTCCAAAACAGTATCTCAGTCCTCAAGAGTTAAGTGTCTAATAATGGTAATTGCGTGGGTCTAAAAATATATATTCTAAAAATAATTTTATTTACTTATATAATATATATTACTCACATTGTTAAAAATCAAAATTTTTAATTTTATAAAATAAATCAATGAAAATATAAAATATTTATATTTTATATGCAATTTTTTCTTTTTGATAAAACAAGACAAGCCACAATTAGTTAAGAGACTGTGCATGGAGTTAATGTCTCTTGTGTCTTCATATTGAACTAGGCAAATTCCCTTGCTTTGCGTCGGTTTTTTTTTAGTTTTGTAAATGAATAAAACAAATGCTAATAAAACAATACCTGATATGAGAACCATGCATAAAAAAATGAAAGGTAGAAAAAATTAATTACAAAACAAAAGGCATAAAACAAATATTTTTCAATCATTATAATTGTTTTTGAAAATTTGTATGAAATATTATTACTGTAATACCCTGAACCTTTACATATCTGTTGGAAAATATATTCAGGGTATTACTACAGTTGCAGTAAGAATTTTCTACAGAGTAATCTTGTTGAGAAACCCCAAGTGGACAGAACAAGGACTTAAGTGTAAAAGTTTTTAAAAGATTTTGGGTTAAAGAGTAATAGAAAAAGGATTGATATAAAATATTTCTGGAAACCAAGGACTGAAAGGTAAGGCGGTAGGGACCTTTTTGAAATATTGTGTTATACTTCAGGGACCATTTGATAGTTTCCAAGGACCTTTTGAGAATACTATTTCATAATTCAGGGACCATTTGTGAGTTTTGCAGGGACTGACTTGTAAGAAGTTAAGTTTTGAGGGACTAAATGTAAATTTTGGCTGAAAACTTCATTGGGAGAAAAAAATCTAGACTCTTGAGTGTTCATCTTCTTCATCTCCTTCCTCATTCTTTCCTCGCTACAGATGAAACCGTGAGTTAGCAAAAGATGGGAGTGATGGAGCTATGTCTTTGATGGAGGAGAATAGGATGAAGTATTGTTTGGTAAAGTATTGTGATGATTTATTTATTGGTATACTTGAATGTATGTGTGTGTGTATTTGGTGGATTTGATGAAGAAAAATGATTTATTTGGGTTGAAAAAGCATGTTTAATTATTGTAGATGATGAGTGTATGAAATTGCTTTTTGAAAAAGCGTCAGATTCGAGTTGAAAATCGCTTGAAATGGAGATGAGGGTTCTTGGGAATTCATGTAGCAATTCTTTGTAGCACCGAGATTAGGGTTTTGGTTTGATTAATTAAGTTGATGATGATGATGATTAAGGTGTTAATGAAGATGGTTGAATTGATTTGTTGAGGGTTTTAACCAAAATTGATTTGGTTGGATCAAACCAAGTTGAAATTGATTTGGTTGAGTTGAATTGATTTGGTTAAGTTGGGGCTCGATCAAATCAAGTTGAGATGGTTTGGGTTTGGGTTCAGTTGATTTGGGCTAAGGGTTTTTGGGCTGAACCAAGTTGGTTCAATGGATTTTGAATAAGAATTGAGTTGGTTCAAGCTGGTTCAGTTTGATTGAGTTTGGTTCAGTGCAATTAAGCTTGGTTCAGTGCAATTGAGCTTGGTTCAATGGAATTGAGATTGGTTCAGATTGGTTTAGCTGTGTTTAGTCTAAATTGAGTTGGTTTAAGTGCAATTGAAAGCCAGTTGGATTATGCAAGGTCGGATTTTAACCGATTGGAGTGAGTGGGTCCAATAAAGAGTCTATTATTATTTTTGTATTTTCTTTGAGTTTAAATATGTTATTTATTTTTATTATATTATTCTGTTAGGTGTTATTCAGTCTTGGGAGGGAGTTTCAGGTCTAGGAAGGAACCCAAGGACACCAGGTGAGTTGGTAGTGGCTATTATTTTAAATAATTGATTAATTATTATTATTTTGAAATAATTATTTAATGGCTAGTATTTTGAAAATAATTGTTTAAGTATTCTTTTTATCATGTTTAATTGGCGTATAATGTTGCGTATATTTACTTGCTGTTGATGTTCCTGACAATCGTATTGATACATCAGTTTTCGTATAATTATACGTATTTGTGAATAGTGAAAATACATGTATATGTGATTTAATTATTCAATTCATGTATTTATTTCTATGGTTATATATGTTTTGATTTAGAATGATTTGTGAAATCATGTGAGCATTTTAAAATGTTTTACCAACAATATTTGTGGAATTGGTTTTCATTCCCGGAATAGGAGCAGTATCATGAATCTGGATTTCTCTGGTTTTATGCATTGTTATACTTTTGACATTGGGCTTTTGTGGAAATGATGTTTATTTTCGTGATGTGAATGCTTGTCCCTGGATAAGGACCATGTGATGTGATTTATACAGATTGTATTATTGCTACATTTACATGTTGGTTTGGATGGTGACGGCGGGCTAAGGCCCGACCTCTGCAGATAGTGGGTTCCCACGGGCCGGCCCTTTTAGAGGTGGCGTGGTGGACTCGAGTGTTGATTTGTCCGGATCGGTGGGAGCGTAGAGCCACGATTGGATTATACATCGGGATCCTAGAGTCACCACATGGGGACCGATGGGCCAACGCGGGTGGCGAAGACCTTGGCGGCTCCCAACCCTAGTCGCGACGGGCGGCTAAGTGGGGAGAGTTTTTCCAGTACGTGGAATTGAGAATGGATTTTTTTATATTACTTGTTATTTTGGGTTGTGATGAGGGTGAAGCCCATTTGTCGCTTCTTAGGAGGCAGCTCTCACAACAATTTGGATTTTCTTAGAAAATTGATTTGATATTGATTTGTGATGAATTTATGTTTCAAAAGTTCTTTAAAAATGTATTTTTGCTAGAATTCGGTATTTTTGGAAAAGTTGGAAAAATTATTTGAGAAGTTGGTATTTATATATTTTTATATATCATCGTATTTGAGTATTTGAAATTATTAAGCCACTCACCGACCAACTGAATGTCTCTGTATCTGGGCAGAGCAAGACCCTAGATTGCACTGTCTCAAGTTTAGAGCTAGTCAGGGTTAAGTCCAAGACTGCAGTGGGTCCCATACTTTTCTTTATATTTGTTGGTATCGTGATCTTGTAGCGGTTGTACCCATAAATTTGAGTTATTATATTTGTTGTATTTATGTATTTGAATCCTGCAGTTGGTGTAAAGTTATAAATTGTAATTTGTAAGTCTGATTTGGTTTCTGAGAGGTGTCAGGTTTCCAGTTAAAAAGGAATTTTTAACTGATGGGTGCCACATTTACCTCGGTAGAAGGGGTGGGTGTGACAATTACAACATTAATGAATGCAATTAAACCTTTCTATTAGTAATGTCATAATTAATGCAAACAAATATTTAAGTGCACTAATATTTAAAAAAAATTATAATTGTTCCTTGAAATGTTCTTAGGGAAAATTATTCATCTACTTTAAATATATATTCTTATAATTTGCTTCCATATAGACCAAAGCAAATGCTTCTTTTCAATTATTACTTGCAAATTAGCCTAAAAAATCATGCTTAAATAACTCATAATAATGTAAACCATTGGATACATATTTCTACAAAACATATATTTTTCAATCATTATAATTGCCTTTGAAAGGTTTAATGAAATATTAATACAAAATTAATGAATGGATTTAAACATTTCTATTAGTAATGCCATAATTAATACAAACAAATATTTAAGTGCAATAATATTTAAAAAAAATTATAATCTTTCTTTAAAATGCTCTAAAGACAGATTATACATTACTTTAAATATATGTACTTCTAATTTGCTTAAATATAAACCAAAGCAAATATTTTTTTTTCAATTATTACTTGCAAATTGGCCTAAAAATATCATGCTTAAATGACTCATAATGATATAAATCGTTGGCATACATATTTCTACAAAACAAATATTTTCAATCATTATAATTGCTTTTGAAAGTTTTAATGAAATATTAATACAAAATTAATGAATGCAATTAAATCTTTCTATTAGTAATGCCATAATTAATGCAAACAAATATTTAAGTGCAATAATATTTTTAAAAAAATTATAATTGTTTTATGAAATGCTCTAAGAGCAAATTATACATCTACTTTAAATATATGTACTCATAATTTGCTTACATATAAACCAAAGTAAATGCTTCTTTTCAATTATTATTTGCAAATTGGCCTAAAAAAATCATGCTTAAATAACTCATAATAATGTAAAGCTGTCATACATATTTCTACAAAAACAAATATTTTTCAATCATTATAATTGCCTTTGAAAGTTTTAATGACATATTAATATAAAATTGATGAATGCAATTAAATCTTTTTATTAGTAATGCCATAATTAATGAAAAAAATATTTAAGTGTAATAATATTTTAAAAAATATTTATCATTGTTCCATGAGATGCTCTTCTTAGTAATGCCATAATTAATTAAAAAATATTTAAATGTAATAATATTTTAAAAAATATTTATAATTGTTCTTTGAAATGCTCTCAGGAAAGATTATACATCTACTTTAAATATATACTAGGCATTTTCCCCGACTTCGTATCGGAGATTTTAAAATTTTGTGAGGAGTTTTGAGACAATATCATATATAAAATAATATAATTAAACAACTCCTACCATAACTATTTTATACCTTGGATTTTAAAGGTCTTATGGATATTTATTACATCAATAATTATGTGTAATTAATGTTTTTCAATTATTAATATTATAAGTAATATAAATAAAAACTTAAATATTATTAAAAAAAAATTAAAATTGTTCCTTGAAACGCTCTCGGAGTAGATTATACATATACTTTAAGAGTATGTATAGATTATTGGGTTTGCATAGGGGTTTAATTCTCTAGAGTTAAGTGCTCTGTGTAAAATTTGAATTCTCAATAAATTTTCTCTCTTCCTTGAAAAACTAGAATTAGTGCTATTAATTATCTGAACCGATGGTTTTTTTTTATTGTATTTGTAATCTCTGTATAATCTCTTAAGATATCGATACAATCCAAATTTCTAATAGATAAGTTGGGATGGGAAATGAAACCCTATAACAAAGGAGTGATCCCTCCCCTCAATAATAAATAGTTTATTTTGTATGATGTGAAGTTCTCTTTACTCTCTTTCATAACCATCTTCTTTTCTAATACAAATTATAGTTTATTCATTTTAACTTAAAATTTGTTTTTATAAAAATTTTAATTAACTTTTATTCCTATGGACATATAACCATGTAAAGCATTGCTATTTCATCCAAGTAGATTTAAGATAAAACCCAAATTTATAGATAAACACTATCGAGTCAAATTTTCAAACTTAAAAAACTATTGGTATCGTTTCAACTCCAATCGATATAAAATAAAATCTAAATTAAAATGTAAATTATAAAGCAAGGATAAATCACACAAATAAACAATTAAACAAGCAAATGACCACGTTTCTTTCTTTCTTTTTCTTTTTTAAATTTATTTTCTTGACACAAATGTATCTGATGTGTTATTCAAAATAATTATATAATTTTTAAAATAATTTATTTTTATTTAATTGATTTAAATGCTGGCAGATAAATCACTAATTTATTAGTGCAAATAAATCATACAATTAATATACAAAATAGAACAGAGACAAAAACCAACTAAAAAAAACAACAAAATCCATTAACTATGAAAAATATAAAGTGAAAAAAATAAACAATAGAGATAAACAAAAAATAGAAAAAACAAATAACAAAATAAAACTCGGACATGTCTAGAGTTACTGTCCTACATATTGGCGATCTAGTGGTCTGGTGTCTACATGTCCGGGCCAGCTAAATTTTATAATTAAATCAAATAAACCCTTTTATTTTACAACTTAAGCAATGAAGTTATTAACCCAATTCGGCAAAAAGGCTCATCGGGATTAGTTTTTATTATCTTGATGGCACCGTATAAAAATCCAACGAATTACAATGTGACACGTGTCAGACAAGTCCAACCATCTCCTAATCGTACACCATTCCTTATCGTTGTCCGCGCGACATCATTGGCTCACCACCGTTGATTGTCCAGGCCACCCAACTCTTACACTGATCCGCAGTCTAATCATACCAATAGCGTAACCAACCCACTTAGTGTTACTGACTGTAAATACTCTCAAATTCAAGCCCAGAACTATAACACGTCATACTTTTGTTGTATCCTATCACCGGTAGGTGACATTAAGCTTAGTTTCACCTTCGTCCTCTTCCGTCCCGCTGAAGCCAAGCTCGGTGCAAAGTTAAGCGAGTGTTGTTTAAGAGCGGAGGTTCAGATCTCGTCTCTCGTTTTAGTTATCTATATTAGAGAAGAGACAGTGATCCTCGAGAGAAGAGATCTCGATGGTGGTGCCGGGACAGCAACGTGCGGCGCCGGGGCATCGAAGGGTGGCGCCGGCGCCGGCGCTGGCGCCGGCGCCGGAGAGAGTGCCTCTGCGGAGGTTGATGAGAGCGGCTGCGGTGGCTTGCGGGGTGCAATTCGGGTGGGCGCTGCAGCTCTCGTTGTTGACGCCGTATGTGCAGGAGCTGGGGATCGCGCACGCGTGGGCGAGTCTTGTGTGGCTTTGTGGCCCGTTGTCTGGCCTTCTCGTCCAGCCCCTAGCTGGCCATATGAGCGATCGGTGCCGCAGTGGCTTTGGGCGACGCCGCCCTTTCATCGCAGCTGGTGCAGCTACTATTGCTTTAGCTGTTATTCTCATCGGATACTCGGCGGACATTGGTGATATCCTTGGTGACCCGCGGGGACCAGTCCACCGTCCCCGTGCTGTTGTTGTGTTCGTGATCGGCTTCTGGCTTCTAGATGTTGGGAATAACGCTACCCAGGGACCATGCCGGGCCCTCCTTGCCGATCTCTCTGGTAAGTCTTCTTCTCTTTCGGTTTCTATTTCATTTTGCATGGAGATTGGGATTTTGGGAAAGTGCGGCGCCACGGGCCCAATGGCAACTATCTGTGTCCAAATTGAGAAGGAATCACCTCTCGCTTTCCCTTTTGTTTTCATGTATGCCCTTGATTTTCTTTGAATTTACGTTGGATGCCATGGATTCAGTAGCTTTCTTAATAAAGTACGTGCCTTTCACTGAACTAGGCGTTTTCTCATATTTGGTGTGGTTTCATGTTTATGTCTTTACATTTCGCTAAGTGTGGTTCTTTTTTTGTGTATTGATAGAACTCAAAATGAGGAACGGAAATGAAGGATTTTGTTATCTAGGATGGTTCTTGATTAGGATGTCGATTAATGGTAGAGATATCTAAGTAAAAAGTAGAAAGTTAAGTACTTTTCCTCCTTTTTGAGTTTGAGAGTGGGAACCACGAGAAGATGCAGAGGGATAAACTCAAGGGCTGGGGAGGCACTCTAGCAACACGAACTACAATGTCAAAAATATCAAGCAAGGGCCAACGACCTGTGGGTCTATTGGTACACGGGTTGCCGATAGAGCTTTCACCGAGAGGTGAGAGTTCGATTCCCTACTGAGCAGACATTTCCGGGAGTTGTGAATAGTAGTTGTGTACGAGTGGTTCCAAAGACCCACGTGAGCGCTGGGTCTCGTCCCCCACTTATTCCACTCGCGTCGCAGACGTCCCCTGGCTCTCAGTGGGCTCGCTCGCTCCTCTTCCCCCCAAAAAAAAATATCAAACAAGGAAAATCCTTATCGAGAAGTTGTGCTGCATGTTCGGGTGTTTAGATTCCTATCTTACAAACCAAGATAAATTGAGGAAATCATTGTCAAGAATTAGTTTTGAATGATCATGTTTATTATCAAAACATATTCTATTTTGTTGTAACCAAAGATTCTATAAAAGAGAATACCCAATAAGGTTTGAGCCCATCTGCAATAGGTTGTCTGCTACTGTAAAATGGTTGGCGCTCCATAGATCTTACATCAAGTGGAGCTTGGAGGGTATCCCTAGAAAATATGCATAAATAGTTTTATATCTTGGTCGCTTGAAGGCATAAAAACATAAGAGACCCACTGACTCTTTTTCAATATCACAGATAAATTATGAAGTTTGGTTCACACTTAGTCGCGATTGGTGAGGCATCTTAAGTGAGGGTTTTGTTATCCATCTCCAACCAAACAAAAAGTTTAATGATTAGGGGCAGGATCTCTTTTAAAAATCGTTCACTCATCACTCACAGCAACAAGGAAGTGGTTAAAATAATGGACCAAGAATCCATGGTTTGCTGTTAGATTCCATGTCCTTGAGTCCACGGGCCAGAGATATTTGGAGCGACTGTAAAGTGGACCGGAGGCTAAGAAGGTCTGGCTGGGTATGAAGACAGATTGATTTAGTTGGGAGAAAATGTGAATCGACGTAATTAAGCTGAAAGTCCGACTTGCGAGGTTGTGGAGGGAAGGCCAAAAATATTGAGGAGAGCTCCTGTCAACCCAATTATTGAGCCAGAAGTTCAAACTAGAGCCATTGCTGCACTTTGTTTTTAGGTTTGTCATGACCATGGGCAAATCCTTTTCCAAAAGAAAGATTCTTTTGCTAGGGCCGGGCAGGTGTGTTCAAGGTAAGATCGGTAGAATTAGATCTTGAAGATTTTTTGGCAAATCCTAGTTCCCCTGAGAGGATCTTTCTCTATTACTTCCCCAGGAGAGCACAATTGCATTTGATCTTCCTTCCTTGCTCCTCAAAGACAAAACAGATGTCCTCAACTTACCGGTTAGAATTCTGGTCAGTCTTTTTGCAGAGGAAATCATGGTGCAGAAAGTCCAACTATAGCACTAGTGACTTGAATGGTTTATGGAGTGCTTAGTGATGACAGTCCACGTGACACTTTTATGTCGGTCACATTTTGAATCAGAGTGGCAAATTTGATTCCGCATTTTCCTTCCATCATCACTCCAAGAGTGTCTGTATTTATATCTCATTTTTTGTCATCAGAAATTTTTCTTGTGTTGTTAGTTAATTAGAAAATACTTGTAAGTCTGTGTCCTGTACTTTCTCCCTTGGTTCATGGCGTGTTTGTTCTCTTTTATGGGGTGCTGTATGTTAGTTTCTCTAAAAGCAAACAAATGTAATGCTTATCATTTCGTATTATATCACAGCATTTATTCTAGAAGTTCTGTTATTGGAAAGCTTCAAACAATAGGAAAAATTCACAACCATGTCAGATCAGATGAACCATTTGACATGCAACTCCCCTATCAAGCATCAAAGTGTTTAGGCTTAAGGCATCAGCAACATCTATGTGTTCAATATGATGCACAAGTTGTTTTTTTCCACAATAAAAAGATCTAGGATATGAAACACATTGTGACTATTTCTAGAATATCTGAAACATTTTGCTTGATTTCTATGAAGTTGTGAATTGGTTCTCCTATCATGGTTGACAATAAGTTTATCCACTATTCATGAACGAGGTTTTCTTCTTTAGCCTCTTTTCTATTTCTACAGATGTGACTGCATAAAAGAACATGCGCAAGTTTTATTGCATCACTTAATGATTCACCTAGCCCATTTATTGCAAAAATCATCATACATTTTTCTAGCAATGACAAGTAGCAATGACGAGTGCACTATTCTCATTTGATATTTTTCTTGTTCCAGGGAAGGACCATAGACGAACACGGATAGCTAATGCTTATTTTTCTCTCTTCATGGCACTGGGTAATATACTTGGCTTTGCTACTGGATCCTACAGTGGCTGGTATACCATTTTACCATTTACTCTCACATCAGCATGCAGTGTGAACTGTGCCAATCTGAAGTCTGCTTTCATACTTGACATTGTTCTTCTTGCATTGACTACTTATATTAGCATATCATCTATCCAAGAAATCCCTCTTTCTGACATGGGAGCTGAACATTCGGTTGAAGAAGTGCAACAGGAAGCTTTCCTTTGGGAACTTATAGGATCTTTTAGATACCTGACACCCCCGATTTGGATTGTTCTCATTGTGGTTTCACTAACTTGGGTTGGATGGTTTCCCTTTTTTCTGTTTGACACTGATTGGATGGGCCGAGAGATCTACAAAGGAAAGCCAAATGAAGGGCATGCTTATCATTCAGGAGTGAGAATGGGATCTTTGGGACTAATGTTAAATTCTGTTGTCCTTGGGGTGACTTCAGTGATATTGGAAAGGCTCTGTAGGAAATGGGGAGCTGGCCTTGTCTGGGGAATTTCTGGCATTCTCATGTCTATATGCTTTGGGGCAATGCTCATAATATCATACGTGGCGGAAACTACCGAGTATCCTAGCAGTGGCATTCCACCAATTGGCATTATTGTTGCTGCACTAATTGTTTTTGCTGTTCTAGGAGCCCCTTTGGCTGTAAGTCTGTCAATTTGTTCCTTCACATTTTCTGGCATTCTCTGTTGTCAAATGTTTTCTTAGACTATATACTTTGTGATTTTTCTCCACAGATTACGTATAGTATTCCATATGCAATGATTTCTACTCGCACAGAACCGTTACGTCTTGGGCAAGGTGGGTAATTAATGTGTTCCTTCTCAATCCTTTTGATGATCTTGTTTGATTTTGGAGTCACTGGATATGCTTGCTCGCAGGATTGGCAATGGGTATTCTGAATTTAGCAATCGTGGTGCCACAGGTGAACATAACTCATGCAAGCCACTTCTATTATTCTTGAATTTTAATTTCTTTTTATCAAGAAGAGCAGTTGATGTTCTATCTCTACAATGATCTTTTCTAGTGCCTCTGGTTGGCTTTTCACCCAAAAGAAATTTGATGATGGCCATAAAATTTGAAATCACCTATTAAGGCCCATCAAGGAGTGACCAGTACACCCATAGTGGTCGTGTTTCTTGTTAGAGTAGGGTTCAAGGCCTCTCAGGGTTATTTGTGATGTGCTTTTTTTTTTATTATTATTATTATTTTTTTCTTGCAATAACAACAAAAGATACTATGGCTTGCTTGAGATTATAGTGCAAGCATCTTCCAGTTTTTCTTGTTGGAAAGCTACAGTCCAGGGAGGTGGCTAACTACATATGGAAGTGGTCCCATATTGTTTCTTGTCATAATTTTTTATGACAGAGACAACCTGAGTGACTTGATAAGTCCTGTGTAATTGTTAATAAGCCACCTAATATTTAGCTAAATGCAATTCAAAATGTTAAGGCACCTGGATGATGAAAAATAGAAGTATTGAGTTATTCATTATCATGATTCAATTGGCATATATGAGACTTCCATAGCTAAATCTTGTGCAGTGACATACATATATTCCACTATAGGCGATATAACCACATACAGATTTTACCGAGCTGAAGAGTGAGTCTATTTTAACTTATATGTCTAATAATCCCAGCACATATTATTTTTCTTGTCTGACCATGTGGTTGCGTTGCTTGATTTGTAAATATTGCAAAAAGCTGCAAAGTTGATTGCAAATAGGGTACTGATGTTCAAAGACTAGGATACAATTATCACCTGTTCATGATTTGTGGCTTTGGGCATCTTGGAATGTAATCGGATATGATGAGGAGAAGATTTCATTGTGTAATTGGTGAACTTGTAGGTGAAGGAAAAAAACAAATTAGGATCACATAATGAGCTGAGAGGATCATGATGAACTAGTTCACCACCCAGCAAAAAACAAAATACCAAAGATTGAGATGATCAAATGATGAGACCACACACCAATGGAATCTAGCGGGCGTACATTTATCTTTTATCGCATGTGCAATTTAATATAAGAGATTGTAGGTGATGTGGTTTAGGGAGGGAGTCCTCTTTAAGACTTTAATACAAGCAAAGCAAAATGTAAGATAGGAAATAAGGAGGCAATAGGGAGCTGAACAGCCCAGCAATGGCTTATTCCGGATTAAGTGATGTTAATGTGAAATAAGCTAATACCACCCGAACTTGCAATTTGATTATTCATGGAACAAGAGATCCAAAACTAGGCTCAGTAAATAAGGAGGTAGCGAGTGAAACAGCCCAGCCACACAGCAATAGCTTAATCTGGAAGAATAAACTGATATCACCTGCCTGTGGAATTTGGTTATTCCTGGAATAAGAGGCAAATTATGGCTCATATAAGCAAGTTTCCTCCTTAATCCCTATCCATTCTTAACATCTAGCTGAACACAGCCTCAAAGAACAGATGGTTTAATGTTCGTGGTTAATTCATGTTGCATATTTGGGACCCACAAAAAAGATCCTGACGCTTAAGGATATTGAAATGCTGTTGTGTCTTCTTAATACCTGTCTTTTTCCTGGGATTTTACAATTTTGATTGAGCTATGCTTTTTAGGATAATCCCTTCTTAGTAAGTGTAGGTGAACGTATGAGTTTGTAATATGTAGGATTTCGGAATTTATTTTATTTATTCATTTTTGTTAACCTCTTAATTTCCACATCTTTGTGGGTAGTTGGTCTTCGAGTGATGAAAACTACAAATGATAAACATTAAAGAGGAAATTATTATTCTTTAACAATTAACTGATCTCATGTTAAGCTGCTTCCAATTTTACTTGTGCAAATCAGGTAATTGTATCCCTAGGAAGTGGACCATGGGATCAGTTATTTGGTGGGGGAAATTCACCAGCCTTTGCTGTGGCTGCAGTTGCTGCATTTTGCAGTGGGCTTATGGCCATTATTGCTCTTCCTCGTTCAAGTATTACAAGAGCTAGAACACACAAGTGAGGTATGGCTACTTTTTTGTTTTGTATCGTTTTGGGTTTTCATTTTTTTCCCTTTTTCCCTTGTTGGGGTGAGAAATGGTATGAGTGTACATTTTTATTTCATGTCTTTCTTACTGACCTTGCTTATATGAAAAGACATTTTGTACTCTATTATATTGACACAATGAAGGTACTTGTGTTGGCTGTTGTGCAATATCAGGCGTTTTTATCTGGGGGAGTGAGTGGACGAGGGATAAGTTTGCGAGCGGGGAAAATTAATCTACCTTGCCTGTGATCTCTGTGCAACATTTTGCGATTAGCCCGGGAATATTGATTCTCTTCCTTAATCTTATATTGTGAAAAGTAGGAGTTACGAAGAAGGTATAATCGTGATTGTGTATACTTCCAACAAAATTGTTTTTATTTATGGTGCTACTTAACAGTTATAACAGGGTATAATTCGTCAAAGTTGTTGAAAATTAGCCTTTTTATTTGATATCATTGAAGTGGTTCACTGTTGAATCCACACCACAATCAATTAATTGACTAATTGGATAAACATGAAAATTGGATTTCTGCTATTTATAATCATCTGTTCAATTCATTATGAATATTTTAAATTATACATGATTAAGCACTTATGACCTCTGAGTAAACTATGATATATCATTTTTTGTGATATCCATGAGTGGTTCTAGAAGTTGAAATTTAAGTAATTTCGACGGATCTTGAGAGTGAAACCTCAGCTTATGCTCATCAATCTTGTGTGATATGGGATGCTGCCTTGCTTTTGTTCTTCTTAGAAGCCATCTTTATTTGTTCTTCTTTTCTTGATGGATTACACGCAATGCTTACATACTAAGTGTATGTCCAACCAACCTTTCAAATACTGGGTTATAATCCATGTGAATAGAAACTTATTGTAGATAGATTCGACTTAGTTGGCATCATAACGGATTGATTATCAATCACTGTTTGGTTAATTTATTCGATTCGATTTCTATCTGCCCGGAATAAAATCATCAACCAATTATGCTCTGTGATGGATTTTTAACAGAGAGCTCAGTGGCCAGCAGGAAAAAAAAAGGATATGCTGATTAGTAGTGTAGCTCTTTGGTAGTGACATTCCTTGTGCTTGATCTTTTGAATTTCCATAAGCTGTCATTAGATTATTTTTATTTATTTATTTTATTTGAATTTTTGCATCAACATGGAGAATAAATTCCTGGATTGGGGCCATCACAAGGTTCTGAAAAAACAATAGATTGCCTTGAATGCCTCATGCATTGGTGCCAGAACCTGATCTCAATTCATGTCTCCTTTGTTTCTTTTCTATGGCTGTTTATGTAAAGGACAGACATGAATATACGTACCACTACTGATAAATGCAACTTGCACAATTCCTCTTTACTTTCTGCATTTATGACATTATCTTTTTTGCCTCGTTACAACAATCTACACCTTTTTTTGTTAAAATACTCTCATGTTCTCATCAATAATTGTTTTCAAGATACTAATCATCTCAAAGGGATTTCATTGAACTGTGTGCCATGTATTATATCATCATCTTACCATCAGTTTCTCATTAGTCTCTGATTATTGTGCAGGAATTCAGGCAGGCATGCAGTTGCAGGCAGTACTACTACACTGTATTTTATATATAATATATATATATATTTATACATGTTTAAAAAAAAAAATGTAATCAAGATTCCTCTCCATCAGCTATGATTAATGACACTATTTGTGGTCTCCACTCTCCAGATATTTGGAGCATCAGCATTCATCATCTTCATCATCATTTCAAACAGGGGTTCATCCTACTACCTGAACTTATCTTAACAAATTTACAACAACTTTTCTATGTCATTTCCTCAATAGTAATTTAGATCTCAAAATTTTTTTTTTTTTAAGTCTATCTACTAAATCACACTATTTTTGCTTCACGGACTGGCTATACAAAGAGAGATAAGAGAGACAATTAAAAGAGAGAGAGATAGAGTGATGTTTAAAAACAATAGAGACCTCTCTAGTCACTCTGCATGACTGTTTGTCCCTTGCTTGCATGCACACTATTGATGTTTTGCACTTGCATGTCTTTCTCTCTATTCTTTTTAGATGACCTGAGTCTTCCCAGCTGGGAGACACATGCATCACTGACACTCTTTCTCTGTGTTTTTGGACTTCATCATCTGAATCTGATCCCCTGCCCACCAGCATTCACTGCAGCTCCATGACAACCCTTTTTCTCTCTGTATGTTTATGTTTTTGTGTGTGTGTGTGTGGAATTTGAGATGTTTATGTGAGTGTTTGAGCTAGTATTTTCACTGATATTTTTCTTACTAGTACTGCCAAAGTGCAGCACCAGCAACTGCTGCAAACTCATTGACATGTTGTGGAAAGGGATGCAAACCAAGAAGTGGATAGTATTTGTGCACGTATGTTCTCATCCTTCCCTGTTCCCCACTTTCCAACTGCTCCTTTTTCCTTTTAATTTTTTTTTTTAAAAAAAAAACAATGAATTTTACACTCTTGTGTTATTATATATCCTCACCAAATAGATTTCCCAAATGAATAGTAATAAATTCAACAGTAGTAAACTATTATCCAAATTACTATAACACCCAAAATATATACATGCATGCATGTATAACAATGTCTTAAACATGACATGATTAAGTTATTATCTAAAACAAAAGGAAGTCTGCCCAATCATTAAACGGGCTTTGAGCTAAAACAAAGCCCGAAAATAAAAATCAAAGAAGTCCCCGCACATACACTTGACACGTGTCAACCCCGTCCGTATTAAGGATCATTGTCCTATAAATCCCCTCCCCTTCCCCCCTCTCTCTCTCTCCCTCCTCATATTCAAAGATAGAATTAAAACTCACCATCCTCCTTCTCCTCCTCCTCCTCCTCCATGTGCAACACCACCACCCTCTCTACTCTCCAACCCCTCTCCCAGTCCCATCTCTTACCTCCTTTCCCTTCCATGGATGACCTCCATAGATGGCCAACATTCTCTGAGGTATCACCTTCATCTCTTAACCATCATTCTAACTACCAAATTAACTAACTTACTACTATATATATATATATATATATATATATATATGTGCATGCATGCAGGTAATGGAAGAGATGAGAGCAATAGCAAGAATTTCAATTCCCTCAACAATCACTGGTTTAGTTCTCTATTTACGCACAATGATCTCCATGCTATTTCTCGGTTACCTCGGTGAGCTCTCCCTCGCCGGAGGCTCTCTAGCCATAGGCTTCGCTAATATCACCGGCTACTCCATCCTCTCCGGTTTAGCCATGGGCATGGAACCCATCTGTGGCCAAGCTTTCGGTGCTAAACAACGCAAACTTCTTGGCCTTACTCTTCAACGCACAACTCTTCTTCTCCTCTCCACCTCCATCCCCATCTCCCTTCTCTGGCTCAACATCAACTCCATCCTTCTCCACTTCCATCAAGACCCTGACATCTCTCTCACCGCTCAAACTTTCATCACCTTCGCCATCCCTGACCTTTTCTTGCTCTCCTTTCTCCACCCTCTCCGCATCTTCTTGAGAACCCAATCCATAACTCTCCCTATAACCTACTGTTCCTTCATCTCCCTTCTCCTCCACATCCCTCTCAACTACTTCCTCGTCGTCCATCTCAAACTCAACATCGCCGGCGTCGCCATCTCCACTGTCTTGACCAACCTTAATCTCCTCACTTGCTTACTCTTCTTCTTCTTCATCTCCGGCGTCTACAAAGACTCTTGGGTCACTCCAAGCATGGACTGTCTCCGTGGTTGGCCAGCCTTACTCAAGCTCGCCGTCCCTACCTGTGCCTCCGTTTGCTTAGAGTGGTGGTGGTATGAGCTTATGATCATCCTCTCCGGCCTTCTTTCCAACCCTAAAGCTACATTAGCTTCAATGGGTATCTTAATCCAAACTACTTCTTTGGTTTATGTTTTCCCTTCTTCTTTAAGCTATGGTGTCTCCACTAGGGTTGGTAATGAGTTAGGAGCTCGCCGTCCGGCAAGAGCTCGTACTTCCGCCATTGTCTCTTTAGCATGCGCCGTCCTTCTTGGTCTCTCCGCGATGATCTTCACCACCTCGGTGAGACACCGGTGGGGGAGACTATTCACTGAAGATAATGAGATACTCAACCTCACTGCTATTGCTTTGCCGATTGTCGGTCTTTGCGAGCTCGGCAACTGCCCGCAAACGACCGGTTGCGGAGTTCTTAGAGGAAGTGCAAGGCCAAACATTGGAGCTAATATTAATCTTGGTTCATTCTATGTGGTCGGTATGCCGGTGGCTATCTTGTTAGGTTTTGTTGCAGGCATGGGCTTCGCTGGACTCTGGCTTGGATTGCTCGCTGCGCAAGCTTCATGCGCGGCGTTCATGATCGTAGCATTGATAAAATACAGATTGGATTGAAGAAATGGAACGTGCTAAACTCTTGACAAACACTTCATCATCATCATCATCATCATCATCATTTTCTAGTAATTCAGCTTCTTCAAATACTAGTACTAGTACTACTGCATGTTGTTTAGAAGAAATTTTGTGCATTAGTGATGAAGATGATGATGAGAAGAAGAAGGAGGTCTCAGTGGAGACTCATCCTCTTATTCTCAGTGAATGAGTTTTGATGAATTATATATATATATATATATATTCATTTTGTTATATGCATGGATCTGTTATGTTTATAAATTAAATGATCAAATGAAAGTTTTTGTTTTTTGTTTTTTTTTTTTTTTTGTTTTCTGAAATTTAATTCTTATTAATTAGATGAATAAATTAATTAAGAAAAGAAAGAAAGAAAAAGAGAAAGAGAAAGAGAGAAATGAAAATAATGGATGAGAAGAGAAGAGTACAAACTGAAAGGAGGGGTCCCTTGCTAGTAACTGAAGAAACAATATCCTGCCATTATTGACAGTGTCTACTTCTCAGTGGACAAAAGTGTAAACAGTGGAGCTTAGATACAAGGAAAATAACAAAGAGTACTTCACAATGCCCCCAATCTATTCAACCCTTTTCCTCTCACACCAACAAACAATGAGGACCAGCTCAAAGACTCAGTGTCTCCCATTAATTGATCACTGCTTTCTTTCTTTCTTTTTTCTTTCTTTCTTGCATGCTTTCTTTCTTCAATCTCTCACACCTAATCCACTTCAAACTCTCTTTATAATTCTCTGATCTGGTCTTTGTTTAATATCTCACAGTCCACTCATTTCCATCTTCTCCAGCTCCTCTTGTCCCTTTCTTGAGTACCACTCTTAGTACTCCCATGACCATTCCCTCTGCTTGCATGATTCCCTCATGAAAAAGAGCCAGGAAGCTTCCTTAAATTGTTCTTCCTTGGCATCTTTTGCCTAGCAAAATCAATTAATTACCTCATAATATAATACAGCTTTAATTATTTATTAATCATCATCTTTTTAATAGTAATAATAATTATTATTATAATAGTATTATTATTATTATTATTATTATTATCATTGAGTAATTAAGCAAAAAAAAAAAGATTTAAGTTGGTGTGGTCAACCACTATTATTATAAAGTTTGAGAATGAGATATAGATAGATTTTTTTTAAAAAAAATAAAACTAATTTTTCTGTTATTTTTAGTGCCTCAATCACATATATATCTTTTGTTTTTTCCTTGTTTTTCTTCTCATAAACATTGTATGAATTACTAATTAAATTTGATTAATTAATTATAAAATTACGTAAACAATGTAATTGATGTAATACCGGTCACTCTCACTAAGTGCAACATCAACTTTTTATCGATAACGTTTGATTTGAAATACAAGATAAAATAAAGAAAGATTTTTTGTTTGGTAGTATAGTTTTCCATTAATTCAAAGATATATCATGTAATGTGATATATATATCTATTGTGTGATTTTTATTTAAATTAATGGATTTTGTATTTATTCTATAAATTATAAAGTAGTTTTATTTGAGACACAAGATAAAATAAAAAAAAATTAGTTTGGTAGTTTAGTTTCCCATTAATTCATAGATATATCATGTAATGTGTACCTATATATATAAATATATATGTGTGATTTTTTTATTTAAATTAATGGATTTTTTATTTATTCTACAAAAGTAAAAGAAGTATAAATTCATAAAATGTGCTGAATATATTTGGGCCCCTTTATAAGTGTATATGCATTAATAATAATAAATGCAAATGCAGATGTGGTTGATCCACTCAATCACATGCTGAAACATGAGAAACTTTAAGTCATCTGCACAAAATTAATTACATTTCTTTTCAACCTTTCAATCATTGTGGAGTACATGCAAGTCCTGTCATTGTATGGCAAGTGTCATCCAATGAGAAGTTTGTGGTTGGTCTCAAAAGACCATCATTCAATGGAATTACAACAAATTTTTAAATGGTATAAATAAATAAATAAAGTATATCATCTTCATCTTCATCTTCATCTTCATCTCATGCATTTATATATAAGAATGAAATATTTATAATTAGTTTGTTAATACATCAATTTAGGAATAATATAAAAACAATATGTTAATGGAGAAAACTCCATGACAATGGACTAGCAAAGAAAGTTATGGCACATAACAACCAAAAGACAAGCAACATTGTCATTAAAGTTAAATTACTGTTAATTAAGATAAGTTTATAACTAACACAAAAGAAACCTATAATCTAGATTAGCTATATATATATATAATTATATATATACATATAGGTCTCTGTACTAAGTTGACACTTGAACAATAAATGTCAAATGTCGGTGCATGATTAAGTCTAATTAATTAAATCTTGAAGAACATGTTATAGAGTGGATGATAGTGCTTGGTCATCCTCCAAAAACAATATTAATCTTGTCATCTTTCCAACGTTAATGGGAAATCAAGAACCTAATTAATGCATGACTAAAAAAACCAAAAAGTATAGTCCTACTACTCCCATTAGACTTAGAAATATAGTTAGCTAGCCACTAATCCATGTTTTGTAACTAGATAATATAACTTTATGCCGCCCACTTACTAGCACCCACATGATAAAAAGAAAAGAGACATTATTGGCTAACAAGCTAATTAAGTCTTATGTCTCAACACAGGGATCACTAATTTTTTTTATATATATTTAACCCTTAATGGGCATTCTTAGACTCCAAGTGTCATAATGAAAATTATGAGGATAAGATCACTTACTTTTCAAAGTGTTTACATATATATATATGTGTGTGTGTATATAAATGGTACTTTTTCAAGTGATTAAACAATGCTCTTAGTGCAATCAAAAGGTGGTTCATTGAGTCATTGGTGAAGAAGTTGAAAGTTTTCATGGAAAAAGAGAACATTTATAATATAATATTATATAATATTTTTATTATAAAAAATACATAGAAGTGCTCCTTATCATGTATACATAGCAAAGTTGGCCACTCAGACCACACATTGTTATTGTTCTCAAAGAGATGATTGATATAATGGATAGAGGGGGTGAGTTTTATAGCTCTGCATGCCATCTATCATCTAGCTGCCACCTTATGGTTTATAAAGCTGATACACCTAAAACCTCTTGCTTCAAACCAAGTGTGCATGGCTTATTGTGTTGAGGTCCCTGTTGTCCTTGAATGACACATGGCAAGCTCTCCAACTTCTTAGCAAGCATCCATCCATGCATGGAATAATGTTAATTAAAAGATATTTCCTTCTTTTTTTTTCCTGCATATATATATACATACACCCTCATATAACAGCTAGCCTAACAATTTCATATGAAATTTCATTAAATGATTCATATATATATGTGCCACCACTAATATATATTTTGCCCTTGATATTTTTAATCTTTCAAACACTTTGATACATATATGTTTCTTTAGTAGATGTAGAAATACACTAATTATACAAAACAAACATATATGTATAAAAGATGTAAATTTACCCCCTAAATAGTTAAACCTAACTAATATATATATATATATATATATATATATATATATAAAGGAAAACATTGTTACTAATCTATAAAATGCTAGATTCTTAGATATACACTCATTATTCATATATAAAAAGTATATAAAAAAGCATTTGATATAATTTTCATTTATTATTAAATAATACTAAGTATTTAATCATATTCAAAGAATACAACTCAAATTTATAAGTATAGATTACTATTTTTGCAACAAGTGAGTTAGTATTTCATTTCAATGATAACTCATAAATTGAAAACTCGAATCCGTATGCTTTGATCGGGAGGATATATATATAATATATGATTCAACTTAATTTATATTTTATTATATATATTATATATATATAATATATGTATGATAGTTTGAATTGAAGTTGTACTGTGATGTGGTGGAGGACAAGTACGTGATAAATCACGTGGGGATGAAGGCATGCACGGCCATGTTGGCAGACGTCCAGCAGTGCTTGGCTACGTCCGGCATTCCCGGAATAAGGCCCCCCTTCCGCCTGAACTCTGAAGGCCGTCCATGGATGCATGTGCCTTAACTTTGTGGGACCATCAGTCAAACACAACACCATCACCGCCACCACCACCACCACAACCTTTTTTCCATTTCAGACAATGAAATGGAATGCATGCATGCATGCATGCATTCATGCATTGTTGGGCATCATATCAAACCAACTGTTTGTTTCTTTGTTGCCACCTTCTTGTTCTTTAGCACCACCCATTCCAAATCACATTCTCTCCCCCATCTTTGTTATTATCTTCTCACAATATTATATATATATATATATATATATAATAATTCTTTAATCAGTCAATCATTTTCTTTTTTTTTTTAATATATATTAAGAAACATATCTCTTTGTGTTGGGTTGATTAATTAATTAATAAATTCACATTGACCTATGAAACTTGAATTAGGTTCTGAAAGTGGCAACACTTATGAACTATGTGGATTATCAACACATGTGCACGCTTGCTTGATAATTACTGATCATGATGTGGTGTTTTAGTGCAAGAAGCGTCTTTGTTCTTGAATTGAAGCAAAAGGAAAAGTCTAAGTGATCCACTGAGTAGTGGACTAATGACCTTCTTATTCTTCTTTCTCTTCTTCTTCTTTTATATATAGCTACTATTTTTCTTAATTTTTTAATTTAACAATGGTTTGACTATAAATGCAAAGGTTTAGTTAATGATGGTTCTTGGCTCCCTTTCAAACAAAAGTCAAAAAAGGAGGAGAAGAACAAGAAGAGAAGAAGAAGAAGAAGAAGAAGAAGAATTAATAGTTGTTTATATATATAAGAAAAAGGTTTTGATTCGCTTGTAATGGGATAAGCTCTTGGGTTTGACTTTTTTTGGTTAATGAGAACACATAGTTGGAAAGCTCCTTCTTTTGTGTGCTTCATGGACTATATATCACACAAATGTCAAAGCATGCATGAAGAATTTGGCATTGTGGTTCTTCTTCTCAAAACAGTGCCAAGCGTGCAATTAGTGTTCCAACAATTCAAAGAATGTTTAAAGAATTCTCATCCACTGGTCCATTTGAAGACAACTCACTGATCAAATATTTCCATATATACATATATAGTATATATAGCCTTTCCTTTCTAGATTAGCAAAGGCATAATTCATTAATTCTTATTATTGTTAATCATGATTCCATGGAAATTAAGACAATATATAAATGAAAAAGTTCTCATTCCCATACTCCATTTGACAATGCATTCTTTTTATTTCTATATATAGCTTCTTCTTTTTTTTTTTAAATTATAAATCACTATTTCATTTATTATAATTAAATGGCGGAATATAAATATGGGGAAAAAGTGAAGATAAATAATTAATGAACAAGTTTTTGTCTAAATTAAACCATTGTCTTAAAGCATTTTGTTTTACATTGTCAGAGCTCAATGATTTTAGTCAAAGTATTAGTGTTCATGATAAGACAGCAGCTGAATTTATTGATTTATTCTGATGATATTGAAGCTTACACGCAGGAATGTGTCAAAAGTTTCTCTGTTTGAGAGAACATTGACAATTTTAACAAGCCAACCTCCAACACACCAAACTGTGTTCTTATTGGTTCTTGTTCTTAATCATTTAATAAGTTAATCATGATCAAAAGGGTAACATAAATTACACATAATGGGGAGTAATTAACAAGTTATTAAAATTAGGAGACAAAAAGAAAAAGAAGCTTCAACTAATGGCTTTGTGCAGTCAACTGTTCATCAACAGTTGATAAGATGGATAGACAAAACATAACCTTTTAAAAATAAATTTGGAAGTCTTTGCTCTTTGTCTAACATTCATTGATCAATAATTCTTCCAATTGTTTCACTCAAACAAAATCAAAAATTTTATTGCGCTTTGATGTTGTTTGTTCTTTACAAAGAAACAATTATGTTACAGATCTCACAACAGCAATGGAAAATGAAAATTTGGTCTTTTGATTACAAGTTCTAATGGAAACTAATTAATGGAACTATTAGTTCAGGTGTGTACAAATTAAGCTGGAGAGGGAGAGCTGCAGGAGTTCATGGCAAGAAACTGAAGATAGATGTCCAGGTTCTTTATCGCAAATTGCAAGCCGGCCGGCTGTGTACAGACGATGGTACCGATGACTACTTTCATCTTGCGACCATTGGAAGCGGCGGCCATGCAATGTCCTCGTCGTTGTTGTAACCAAAGATTAGAAAGTCCGTGCAGTTCTTCCGGCAACCATGATTGTATGGATTGCGGAAACGCCCTTCAGGTCCGTGAAGATAAGAGTATCGATTAACATTTGCCACCTCGTTTGTTGTAATGTTCCGCGCAATCTAATAACAGAAGCTAATATTGTCAGGCCACATACATTGGAATAAAGCTCAGTATGAGATCTAATAAACATAATGATAACAAATTACGCATTTATCGAGTGATCAATCACCACCAAGAATGTTCAATCATGGTCCTGTTAGTATAAAATTAGTCCTGATGTACAAAAAGGCCCCATAATTAAGCTGCAGAACATATCAAACAAATGAATGGATAGAGTCTAAATGCTTATGACCTTCCAATACGTGTGTCGAAAGCTAACAAGTATTCATGTCAATTATCTATTTGAAATTATGCAAGCCAATAATTCGGTTGGGTATGCACAAAGCATAAAAATTTATCGCAAAAATCCATGCAATTATCTTCCTCTACTATATCCACATTCATTTGAAATCATTCTTTGTTCAGTCATTTTCAAGCAATACTCCAGTCAGCTAGTGTCTATTCTTCAGATGAGATTAGACCAGAAGCCATACAGAATGAGTCAGATATTTCAAGTAGCACCTTCTGCCTCATCAGCGTCAATTCGTCATCCAATATACATGCTGTTCGACCTTCTCAAAAATTCAACCACCACAGTTTTCTATAGTCTCACACCTTCACCCTACGCTTTTACAAGCTCAAACAAGTAGCCCTCCTGTGAATCCACTGCTCATAGAGCTCACATCTCCTTCAATAGATTTGGTGACTTGTTTCATTGAAGCTTGCAATCTCTCAAGGCAACTACAACTACAAACATGCAGTTTAACTTCTGTGTAGGTTCTCATTGGATGTTGATAGCCATGACAAAATAAATATGCAATATCATCATCTTTTGGGAAGGTGTTAGGGATGGCAATACATCATCAATGCTATCAAAATGGAACAAGATGTGAAGGCCAACTGGAGCAAAGGATGAAGACAGATGCTTTGCATGTAGAATGATTAGAGCAGAAGATAGATACTTTGCATGTAGAATGAAAGGTCAGAAGATAACAATGACAGCAAGATGGTAACAACACGTTCTCAAGACTGTTTTAGATGAATGATAGTAGGCTTATGCTGGTAAAGGGGTGAGGACGGAATCCTTGATATGAAAGATATGAAAATAAAGGTTGATCCAATGGATATTGCACATGAGGAGTACACAATCTAGTTGAGATGACAACTGAGGGCATTGCGGGACACTAGATGAGTATTGGGATATTAAGGGGGCATTCGTTTCCCTCAAATGTATGCAAATACATGTTATGGCCATTTAAACTACCAACCACGGAATCGAACAGAAGTGTGGGTTTCTCAACATCAATTTGAATGGTGGTTCTATCAAATTTCCTCTGCAATTGTATGGCAACATAATCCACAGACAGATTCGACTTGTGCTGACCAATGCGCAATATCAAAATATGTAAACCTATCAACATAGACATGTCTAACTCATTTATCAATACATGCACATCAATGAACATAGACATGCCCAACTCACTTCCAATATCAAGAACTTCAAAACTTTTTCTAAAATTCTCTGCATATAACATCCTTGCCTGCATCACATGCAGTGCATAATATCCAAATGATCAACATTATGTGCGAGTGTTATGTTACCTGTGAAGCCTGTGCAATTGTAAGGACCAAAGCTGCAGATAGCAACACAAGGTCCAGGATAAGAAACATAACAGCCCCAGGATGTTCTTTCACCATATAAGTCATCACAGTCCCAGAAGACAGGAGAGATCGTGATCCTGTCCATATCCCTGCAATATTGCATTGCAGGTTAATTTCAAAAAAATCGAAGAAACATGCTGTGGAGTTTTGTTAGATTCAAAACACATACTATGAACTGTAACAACAGCACCAATAAATGATGTCACCGATCCCATGCAAAGGAAGACAAAGAAGTCCCACTTATTTCTCTGCGGTGAAACCAAATATTGTTTCTCAGCAATAATAGCAACTCAAAACAACATTTAAGACAACTCCTAGACCCATGATAAACAAGAGAAAATATCAGATTGGGTATGCCATCACAAGAGAAAATATTTTGTTTGCTACTGCACATTCTTTCCAAACATTCTACATGAAGAAGAATTCAAATGCTAAATGAAATATAGATATTTCTCATGGTGCTAATTCATAATATACTGCTTAAGTACCTTTCCAACACAATTGGATATCCACGGGCAGTGATGGTCAAACTGCTCCACACAGTGCTTACATGAAGGACAGTGCTTGGAGCGAACAGGCCTAATTATCTGATAGTGAAATAAGCAATAAACGGTAAGTTCTTTATAGTATGTAAACAGCAAATGAAAATGAAGAAAGAGATGAAACATTAATGATCAACAGAAATAAATATCTATGGATTTGTAACTAGGCGTTCATGGTTCCAACTGAAAACTGATAAGTAGTCAATCAATCAAAGCTTTTCAAACAGTCTAAAATCCACTCAAAATGGCTTGTCATATATATTATTTTTTCAATTCTAAATATAATTTTTTTTTTTTTAAAAAAAAAGATACCTTGCAGGTAGGGCAAAGTTGAGACCAATTTCCCGTCCATATAGAACAATTGTTGAGATCAATACTAAGTAGAGGATCCTGTCAAGTACAAGAGTGGATAGTCAGCCAGCTGCTTGCTTCCTGACATAAATGAAGCCAATAGATTTTCCAAACTAAGCACAAAGTAAGAAACACCATTTTCCCATAAGCCATAATGAAAACAACTGTAGTTACTAGTTAGGTATACCTTAGTTCATAATACTACTACTTGCTAATTGCTTAAAAGGTCCAGCATTTTCAACAGTAGCCATCAGTTCTATACACAAATTTTTTGAATTCAGCAATATCAATCCTTTTTTCTCCAAGAATTTGTAATAGAAACTGAGTTTGCTTCATATTTATACTTTATGGCTGAAAAAGGTTCAAAATCCTTCTTTGACTCATTAATTGCCAACATTTATATTATTGCTTGACATGAATCCTGTCACAGACAATGTCTTCATTCATCAAGAAATATAGGGAGACACTGAGAAAGGTTACTTTAAAATATTGAATAGCAATGCCTTCTGCTCAAGGATTTATATATTGAATTTAAGAATATCATGAAGTTTGACAATGAGAAAGGTTACTTTAAAAGGTACTATATAGCATTTGTCAAAGAGGTGATTCATACATCTTGACCTTCATGCTTTGCTGACTGTCCCAACCTCGGTTTGATAAAACCTGGATCCTTGCTGCAAATTAACAAAAAAAAATCATTCTATGATTAGTAAATTATAAATGCATGGAAACAATATAACATAGCATTACAATACATGGTTAGCCAAATGCAATCAGCTACAGAAATAGGGAATAAACTAGCTCACTTCGACCCACCAAAATTAGAATTTTTCCCTAGAGAAGGATGATCCAAAATAAAGTAGTCAAGAGAGTTCCAGCTGGTTTGTTGATCAAGTTAATTAGTTGTAAACTCATGACTTGAAAGTATAAAAGTGGATTAAGGTCCAGATAAATATAGGAGGCAAGTATCAAAGGGCCAATAAAAAGCCTTTCCCAGGCAGTGACAATACTCAGACACTTTATATTTAGCACTTATAGAGGCAAAAAGGTGATACCACGGCCATAAAACATAATGAAGAACATTCCGATATACAAGGACTCCTACAGGAGGAGTTTTCTAGGTAATGACATATATTTAATTACAAGCAAATGAAAGATGTACCTGCTACACCTATAGAACATCCATACCGAACCAAAGGCAAGGGAGATAGCAGTCCAACACCAAAGTCCAACAACAGCAGTAACTTTTGGCAATTTAGGTGCTGTACAAAAGACATAATGGAGTTGATTAACTCTCACCACAGATAAAATGCATCTCACAGAGGAACACAACCTACCGGCAACAACTGAGTTAAGGAAAAGAATCATAAGGACTACAATCACAATCAGCAGAAATGGGAGCATATCCAACCTTCCCAATTTTCCCTGCACATATTTTATCTTCACAGAAATGGCCGCTTAACTTCGATGCATTTGACTGAAAGCATCAAAGCAGAAAGGACATTAGTAAGTTAAAAGAGCAGCTTCATAAAATATTTGGAAGCATCAAATGACAAGACATTAAACAGAAACCAACACATCCAGAAACCTAATTATTCGAAGCAGATGAGTGAAAAGTACGAAAAGTTATTATGAGAACAGAATAAGCACTTACAAGAATATAAGCAACATGCCCATGACCTTTATCAGAGGCAAGCTGAGCAGGAGTGAATCCAGACTTGTCTTTCACCATTAATTCTTCCTTAGTGCCAGCATGTACAAGCACCATGCAAGTCTCCATATTCCCCCTTATTGCACCCCAATGTAAAGGTGTGCACCCTAAAATCGGATCATTTTAGTTTGTTGTTATCACTAACATTGAAATGACATGCATTGAAACTATACAAGCTAATATTGAAAGGCAATGGCTCAAGTGGCTAAGTGGTAGCCCTCGTGATGTGAGGTCATGTGCTTGAACCTTGGCACTCAAAAGTAGTTTGAAACTATCTTGCATATCTTTTGGAGGAGGGCTTCCACCCTTTTGTATAGCACAAAGTCAAAATATACAGAAAGCTTAGGTTCAGTGACCTTTTTCAGAAAGAAAGAGGAAGGGTAAAGTCCTAAAGCAGTTACACTCAAGAAACAAACATAATAGAAGAGCTAAGGTTCTTTCAACTTTCTTATGAAAGATAGACGACTACATAATCAAGGTAAATTCTGGTTCTTGGAGACCAAAAAAGCATCCATGACAAGACATCCTTAATTTTCAATAACAAATAAAATGTCAATATTGATCTCAGAGTTCATATGATAATCAGAAGCCTAACCTTTGCTAATTGCATCAATAGAGATGATAACAAGTACCTTCTTTATCTTGTCTTACATGGTTTGCATCTCTAAATAACAGCAACCTAACAGTATCAGCAAAGCCCTTATAAGCAGCCCTGTACAAGATGTAAGTGTTTAAAGCCACTTGTCAACACCATAACATAGATTAGTAGATGATTTATGATACAAGATAACTGCCCACAGGTGCTTCTGCCAGTGCATAGATGCAAATTGCAATAAAGAAATCCAAAGTGCAGGATAAATATATTATCTATTATATTACTAAATTGTTCCAAAATCATGAAGAAATGGAAGAGGCATTATAAAACAAAAAATTAACAAACCAAAATTTCAGATAAGCCCATTATATCTGCTCTGGAGAACACTTCCCCAAGATTCCTTTATGAAATTGTGTTATCATGCCAATCACATTTCTATTAAAGAAAATAGCAAAACTAATTAATTCTAATACAACAATTTAAATGACAATTTATTTGGTTAGGGCCTTCCCAGATCCTTAAACAAAGTCAGAACAAGATGTGATTAAGCAAATATAAAACCAAACTCAAATCAATCACCGTAAACTAGTGAAAAACAAAATTCATTTTCTAGGCCCCAATTCCTACCAATGTACCACCCGAGTTCTGCATGTAGTCCGCTTTTCAATTTGGCACAATAGAGTATTGTCAAGCAGATATCGTTCTCTAAATATCTACGAACTCCCTCAAACTAAATATGGGCATAAACTTTATGTAATGATCATTGGACAAATAGAATAAAAAAACTGACATACCAATGAAGTGGACTCCTCCCATCATTATCTGGGGCATCAAAATCTGCACCATATCTTGCAATAATGTGATTCAAAAATGTTGTTTGTCCATATTGTGCTGCGACATGAACTGCCTGATACAAGATATCCACAGAAGAACCCATGATTAATTGACTACAACATATCAGTGTGATAGAAATGAAGGAAAGAGCAGGTGTATAGATCCCCTAAAATACAGAGTACGGTTGGAAGTTTCAGAGATATACTTTGCACCATAACAATGCCAGCATAGCAGGACATACAGCAACTAAAGTTGAATTTGGATATGAACCACAATTATTAGATGCAAAATAAAAGTGTCCTTAAATAGAGAAGATACAAGGAACACAATTAGGGAGCCAAAAAGTGATAAAAAATGAAGTCTCCAAAGAAACAGAAGAGCTGAATTCAGCTTCAGCCTGCTTCAAAAGGAACATTACTAACAGTCCAAAATGACTAATTTCACAAATGAACAAATTTGGCTAAACTTGAATATATTTAACAGATACAATGAGTAACTATAGAAGTCAGCTGTCAGCCAACATGCCAATCTAAAGAGTTAATGCCATTCACCATCTATTGATGCAACCACCATTTCCTTGAGCAAAAAAATTTTTTTTCTTAAATTTCACGGGAATAGGCACATTTTAAGAAATGATCCACAATCCCTATTATGTCAAGCTAATCGTGCTCTATGGTTTACATGCGAAGTAAATACCATCCGAAAATTGTAGCAACACTCTGAAGTCTGATTAATTCACAATATTACCCGGTAGCCATTGAGATCAGCGGCCTCAGTCCGAGCACCACACTGCAAAAGCACGTCCGCGACGGCCACCGATCCTCGGACAGCCGCCCAATGCAACGCTGTTTGCTGCGTGTTATCAGCCGCGTTCACATCGCCACCGTGCTTCAATATTTAAAGAAAAAAAAATCAAAAATCAAAATTTTCCTCAAATTAATCAACAAAGAACCTAAACAACAGAAGCATTGAGCAGAGATTACGATTCGGGTTGGGTTTAGGGTTTTACCTCGATGATATACTGAGCGACGTCGACGTGGTTATTGAGGGCGGCCCACTGGAGGGCGTGGTAGCCATTGCCATCGGGCTTGGAGACGGTGTGCCCCTCCCTCTCCACGAAGTCCCGGACCTTCTGGAGATCGCCATAGGCCGAGGCGGAGTAAACATCAACGATGGCGTTGGAAATGGCCTCCCCGGGGCTAGGGTTCCCATTCTGCACGGAATTTGGATCCGAGACGACCTCGATCTCAGGATCACCGGACGCCATTAACGGAGCGATCTAGGGTTTGACAAAATCTACTGGAATTCCAACTAAAGATAAAAAAATTAGGGTTTTATCGAGCTCGAAGAGAGAAAAAAGACGGTGTCGTCGCCGGTGGGACGAAGAAGACTGAGGCGGCCCGATGCGGTCTGGTGTTCCTGCGGAACACCATCTAACCTCTGATAGTCCGCAACTATTGGACGGGCGAAGAGGGATTAAACGTTGATGATGGGTTGGCGGGAGAAAGTGTGCGCGAGTTGATGCCAGTTAACGTATTCCTGCGAGACAGTGGAAACACAAGCTTTGAAGTAATCTGGTGGGTAGTTGTCACAAGCTTTGAATTCTCATACTCATATATATATATATATATATATATATATATGTTTTTTTCTAGATAATTTTATTGTGGACAATATATATTATTATTAAACTGCATAGTTTATAGAGTTTTTTTATAGCATATATATAATTATTAATATACCATATAAAAAAGCATATATTTACTTATGTTCCTCTGGTTTTATAGGAGAAATGTTTATATATATATATATATATATATATATATATATGATCATAAAAAAATATATTAATAATTATCCAATTTTATAGGGGCATACTGGCAATTTTTTCAAGTTTATACAAGGGAAAAACAAGTTTATACAAGGAAAAAACATAGTAAATTTTTTGATACGGTACCAAACTATCACTATTTTTTTATTTTGAGTTTCAAACTCCAATTTGAATCAAAATAATTACTCAATTTTAATTTTAATTTTTGACAGAGAATTTCCGGTATTTACAGCATAAAAAAAACCAAGAATCTCTCGAGTAACCATCCAATAAAACAAAATTAAAGTTGAATAACCATTTTAATTTAAATTAAACTTTGGACCTAAAGTAAAAAAAAAAAAAATTATAATTTAGCGCCCTGTCAAAAAATTTACCCAGCTTCCAGTTTTTTGGTATCCAAAAACAGCTTTGTTACTAAAAATCAGTTTGCATTAATGTACACAAATAATTATCTGCATAAAATGTTCATAATATTGCTAAACTAAGGTTACATTAAAATCCATCAAAATAGGACCTACAAAAGCGTATAATGTCGTCTAGTGACACTACTACGACAATTGCATCCTAAAACAACTTTGTTACTAAAATCAGTTTGCATTAATGTACACAAACAAGTATCTGTACAAAATGTTCGGAATATTGCTAAACTAAGATTACATTTGTTGGAAATATAGTACCACATCGGTTGTGTGCAAAATTCATCAAAAAGAGACTGAAAAAAAAAAAGCCGTATGATGTCGCCTAGTGACACGACAATGGCAATTGCATACGGATCCTGTCATTGCTCGAGAGGAAACTAGATAAGTCAAGGAAGTTAGATTGGATGATCGAAAATGACAAAAAGCTTTACAGATTTGATAGAGGAGCATTTCCTTCAAGGCCGGGCCGGATTAGAAGTCATCGGCTTAATGGTGGCAAAAAGAGACTGCAATTTGGACAAATCCGGCCGGCTTGACAATGTGTTGTGGTTGAGATGATACGGTTCGGGGATAACGGAGCTGGAGAATGTAGCGGTTGAACTTCGGTCAAGGCATGATTCCTGCTCATATATAGTTGCAAGCACAGGATAAAACATTAATATAAGATGCCTCAAGTGAAATGCATCAAGTTAAGATGGTTTCCTATTTTTTAGTACGTGCATAAAATAAAGAACTGTAAAATGTCGACAACGAACATGAAAGATAGTGTTAGACATCTACACACAAGTATAAAAAGTTTCATCGTTGTATAAGTGTTAAAAGCTTCGCGATAATGAAGACAGTGAATAACTTCGACAAACATAGAATAACAGGTGAGAAACTGTGGTCACCATAGCAAAGGGATGATTGTTTGTTTGGGTATATAAAATGCAGCAACAACAACAAATCGTTAGTTCCAACTATTTGGGGTAAGTTATATGAATTCTTCCTTCTAAGTTATCTTATCAAGAGTTAAACGACTAACTAAACCAAACTCTGAAATATAATTACATAAAATTTCTACCAAACACTTTTTAGATCTATCATTCCTTCACTAGAAGAGCTTCCACTTTTTTATGAGAGCATTTGCTGGTCATCTAACGCCATGCCAGTACCATCTACCTGAATTCTAAATAAGTAAATAAATAAAACTTCATTTTGGCTTCTAAACTTAATGAATTCCTTCATTTTGGCCCCGCAAGACACGCACATTATGCGTGAGTTCATGTTAAATGCTCAAATTGAACAAATTCATTCCATTCATGGGTTAAAATAAAAATTTTGTTTACTTGAGCAGTTGAAATCCAAAATGACCCTCACTATATGGATCGGCAGTGGCTATCATCTAAGCTTAAACCTCAGCTCAGCTACATGGAAGTTAATAAGAAGCCAGAATAAATAATAAAATAGAGGCCTTACATTCAAATAGAGAGGAAGTTCAGACAACAAAAAATTCGCAATTGCATGACTTTACCTCTTGGAGCCGCTTAAAACCCTCATTTAAGGAAGATGTGATGCTTTCTTTAGTATGTGGGCATGGTGGTGTTCTCGACTCTGGGTAGAAGCCACATTTATCGCGAGTCAATTTAATAGGAGTGAAGAAACACGAACTAGGACTGCCACTTGCTTGGTGCCTCATCTCCGAATATGGTGAATGGTCATGAGAAAAGAGGTAGTAGGAACTATGGTGCTCTTGCCTGCATAAACCATGGGAATTATATCGACCTTTGTAATAAGCTGTTGTACTGAAATCTTGGTGATGCTGCAAAACACAAGCTTGGGAAGCATATGGCTGTCCATCGATACCAGGATATTGGGCACAAGATGAATGCGGTGACAATGTCGTATGGTGAAGAAATGGGGATCCCTTTATTAAGGGAGTGGTAGAATCTTCAATTGTTATTCCTTCTTTCGCAGCCAGGTCCATCAAACACTTCTGATCAAGTCCCAACCCCATGAGCATGTTCCACATGTTTCTCTGGGCTTCTTTTTGGTTATGTATCACCTGATCCCGAATGGCCATTTCAAACTGAAGTTCAGCATTCGCCATTCCCTGCATGGTGTTTATTATAAAGAAGGTACTATTGAATTCTAATTGAGAATATGGATCAGAAATAATGTTTTGGATATGCCAACTCACAAGGAGCCTGTACTGACTGAGAATATGTAAGTAGGTTTTGTTTCCCTTGCTATTTATTGCTTCATCAATCATTGATTGAAGTTGGCACCGGTGTTTCTCATTTATTTCAATCTCCTGCATAGTTGATGCTATCAGTAGTCAAAGCTAGGAGGTAACCAGATAAATTATATGGCAATACCTTCTGATAACCAGTTCCAGCCTCATCATTGTCACGAATGTTATCAAGAATAACTTGTCTCCTTGATCTCAAGGCATGCACAACAGTTCCATCTCTTTCAATAACCTATTCACAAGCAAGCAGCTCATTAACAACACCCAGCCAAGGAGAAAACGGTTGAGCGAGGACTACAGAATGATTTAATGCACAGAATACCCTGATACAACGTTGCATGCTTCAAGGATCCTACTGCATGCATGACAAACACATATACAGTTCTAGATTTTGCTGAAGGCTTTCTCACAAGGATATAATGAACAGCAGCTAGATAAAAGGTAACATTTAATGTATGGAAAATGGAATTCGCAAACCTGTTGTTTGGCAATAGCATCATCTAGTTGCTGAAGCTCAATTCGGTTTCTAGTGTTGGTTTCCTCCAACTCAAACAATGCTTTCTGCAGATTAATCCGTTCTTGAACGTTCTCACTTGTTTCACGGCTTAATACATCCAACAAAGATAGCTCCTCATTTGCAGCTCTCTCAGCAGGTTTTAAGGTTAATTGAGACTCTTTTTCAGCCAGTTCCTCCCTTAAACGGCAAACTTCAACCTGCCATGATCATTTTGCTAAGATTTTACTCAAAAGATGTGTTCAATTTCTTAAATGAATTGACTATTTTAGAGACCTTGAGATTGTCAATCATCCTTTTGTAGTCTTCAACGTGAGTATCAACAGTCCCAATATTTTTCTGCAGAGGAGAAAACAATTGAAAAGTGTTAAAGAAGAAAAATTCACAGCTTCAATTAAAAAAAAAAATGAATGATAACAGGATGAGAAAGTTTGTACATATGTGCTCCTTTCCAAGTTCATCAGATTCCATATGGGCAAAAGTCAAGAAATTAAGAGATTACCTAGTGAATCAAGGAACTAAGGTAAACTTTGTTCTATACCTTACTTCAAAAAATTTGCTAATGCTAACCATGTTCTCTCCCATGCTAGGATATGGTTAATATCATGTTGGAATCCATCATCAGGCTATTAAGTAAGAGAATATGTGCTTTTTTCTCAAAAAGTATTCTAATATGAGTGGAAACAGACACTAGATTTCTAGGGAGTTATCGATAATTAATTTTCTTACATATCTGGATATGTTCATTTGCATTCACAGACTAAACCATAATTCCTCAAGGAACCTATCATGGATTGCTGCCTAATATTATTGAAAAAACATAAGATGCTTTCAGAGAAAAAAAAAATCCAGGATGAGTTCTCACATGGATCTCAGTCTTGATCTCCTTAGCTCTGTCAGCATATTTTAGAGTATTCACAGTGTGATGATACTGATCATCAGCTGGTGATATTGTCGCAACCATGACAGTTCTAGAATTTCCACTGAGTCCATCCTTCAGAATCCGGGTCAACTTGCTGAAGAAACCTTGCATTAGCTAATTGAAAATGCATCTTTGATAAATTATTATACCCAGATGGATACCTATTGCGGTATGGAACATATGCAAGGCCTTTCTTTTGTTGTTTGCCCAAAGCATTGATACAATTTGCCAAAGCAAGAAGTGACCGGTTTATGTTGGCTCCATCTCTAAGCTTTTGGCCGGCAATATTTGTTTCAGAGGCCCTTTCACTGCATAAGTGAAAATACAGGAGAATAAATTATCAGCAAATGAATGAAGGATGATCATAGAGGACGAAAGACACATGCCAATATCCACCTCCCAGCAAGATCAACTAGAGCAAGTTTTCCACGGAGAACTTGACTTCCATACTGGTTTCTCCGCGTTCTTCTCACCATGATCTCCAGTACAGCATGTGAACTGTTAAACACAAATATTGTTAACCATATGAAATTGCTAGCAATTTATGTCATCTTCATTAATTGTCTAAAACTCAAAAGAAGCATATAGGGTAGATAAAACCATAAGTTATCAGTAAAGGAGACTGAATCAAGAATAGCATGTGGCATGCAGTGAACTCCCAGTTGAGCCAAAGCAGTATTCAAGTAAGACCAAATGCCACAGAAAACAAAACAATTAACTCACCGAGATGATGTCGCATTCACCTCTGTGCTTTCCGTCTTCCGTCTGCTGTTTCCAATATGTAAAAGTTCAAGAATTTTATCCGCTGATTGGACCTGAACAAGTTCAAGAAGCATACTTGTTATACAAGGCATTCGAACTGATTGCCATTTATACAATACATGGACTTGAAACCCGTAAAAAAATGAATGTAATAAGAAGAAACGTATGTCTGCTAACACCAAGCAGGTAATGGTGAACAGTTCTTACCAGATTAAGGAACTAACTATTAGCACGATAGAAAACGTTGCAACCAATTGAACTAAATTTGCAAAAGAAAATTGGAGCAGCAAGAGGCAACCTTAATATTTCTTAAACCGGCAACTATAATTCCATGCTCGGGATCTTCTCTTAATTCCAAATGCCCTGAAGACTTTACAAGCAGATCATAGATAACCTGAAAATGAAGACAGGATGATTTCATGTCCTAAATTGATTTCTAATATCCACTATGTTTATAAACCCAAATTGTTCTGAATTAGCAGGGGCATCATACTTCATTATAAACTTCAAGATAAGAACAAGAGACTTCAAAGACATCTGAGCTCTTATCCTTCTTAATAAGATTGAAAATTGTGTGAAGGCTAAGAACCATGAGTCCAGGATCTTGGTGTGTTCCGACCATAGTATAAGTCTTCCCACTGACAAAGGTATAAAACAAGATCAGCCCAGAAAAAAGCATATTTGATACAAAAGCAACTTCCTAATTTCTACCCAAAAAATCAAGAATGATATATAATAGCATAGTCCTAGAAAAATTAGTATTGAATATTTGGCTAAGTTGATACATTTATCAACATAAAAAGAAACTCAAAAAACCAAAGCATAAAGAAAAGCTCCCATAAAGAATAATTACTATTAAAAAACCACATATATAATTTTTGGAAGTTTGTCTGTGTTAGTAAAACTAAATTTTATGAGCTAATATGATCGGCAAATCGAGTGTTTCAAGTGGTCAATTTCAAACTTTCTATTTTGAGGAATTTAAAAAAATTTTATAGCAGACAGATGTGGACTTCAATAAAGATTTAGCAGGTCTAGGAAAAGAAGCCAAAAATATGCATTAAGTTGAACTAAATATTCATTCCCTAACACATTGAGTAAAAGTTGACAAATAAATTTCTATCAAGAACATCTTACAGCTAATCCAGGAAAGAGAACCTGGCAAAAGAAAGCATTCATACAGTGACTACACATGCTTTTTATCTGTTAGCAATTGGAGATAATTCTTCTTTTATTAGAACATTTAAGTATAAGTAACGCAGAAAAATGAGTATGTCTAAGTTATTTCTTTTACAAATTTATTCATGAATCTTAGTAGACAGAAGAGATAATTGTTATACTATCAGTGCTTGGAAAGAATAAAGTTTTAAAAGATTAAAAAAAAATGCTTATGCTTTGTACCTCCCCGTTGAACCATAGGCAAACACTGTTGCATTGAGGCCTTGAATGACCCCAGCGATTGTAGAAGAGATTCTCTGGTAGACATCCTGAGCATAGGGCACATGATGTTATTAGATGCATAAAGAACAGGCCAAAACTTGTTTATTTATCAGAAATCACATGTTTGAACAAGCCAGGAAGCTCAATTCTTAAAAGAATATTAAGCCTGAAAGAAACCAATTATATAAATATCTTCGGTCTCAAAATTCATCATGAATAACCTACAAAGACGTGACAAACTCTACATCTATGCCATCCAAAAAATACAGTGCTGTTTATCAAACAACTGTGTAATTTTACTCACAAAATGATAAAAAATACATGGAAACAATGAAACCAAATTAAAAAACAAATTGATGTATACCAAATTGGTGCATTCAGGTCCAAAGGCATGATCAAAGTTGTATCTTTTCTCTTTTGTTCGATTTTGGATACGGTCAAGGTAGTCTTTTGACAAATCAGGATCCAAAACAACCACACTCTGCAATGCAAGAAGAATAATTCGTTGTTGACGTACTAAGTACACATGTTGATCTAAAAAAGTAAAATAAAATTTGAAAGTAAATGTTCAGGATACCTTATCATCAGTCACTTGGATGATATTCCTGCTCCTTAACCGCTCCAAATCTGTCAAAGGCCTGCATTTCACAGCAACCTGTAAAAACACCAAATGCATCCAAAAGAGGTGAATAATTAGCACAGAAATAGCAAACAAGGTCAAAAGTAATATATGAATATCAACAACAATGAAAAGGATATTTTTTTCCCCATCATCAGAGGACCAACCATAAGAGTTGCAGTCTGCTTGGTAGCTGGAGCTCTGATGCTAGGCATCTCTTATCAATCAGATTAATGCTCGGAAGTTGGAATAACTTCTTGCAAAGACCCTAAAGATCCTAAGCTCCGAGGTCTTCCAACAATCTATCAGCCAAATTAGTGAAATCTATTGCTAAAAGTAACCTTAAGTCATGAAATCAAATAGGAAAACAAAAATCAAATTTTGAGTCCAAAACCTTGACCTTTGGTAAACCAAACGTCTCAATCCAAACTCTAACAGAAAAGAAAAGAAAAAGCTCAACTAATTCCACAATCATGAACCCATAACTCTGAATCCCAAAGCCAAAAACCCAAAATCTCAGCTCCAAAACCACAAATACTCCGACAGTGTCACATCCTCCAAAACCAAATCCAATTCCATTACCTCATCCTACATGCCGTCTAACAGCATCAGCAGACAAAAACCCAACAATTCCAACCCCAAAAACCAACCTTTTTCTAAAACATTCACAGCTCCAAATCACTAAAGCCCTCACCCAAAATCCCAAAGTTCCCAAATGTAACAACTCCAACAATATCACTTAAACCAAACACAACACCAAACATAAAAACAACATTTTTTTTTTATATTAACCAAAAAGAACCCAGAGAAAATGCCTCCAAACCCCAAATGCCTCCCAATGCATTATCCAAACAACCAAAACACAACTTTTTCAAGCTACAACAACGAAAAACCAGACAATGCTCACATAACCCCAACTCCCCAACAAGTTCTTGAAGCACCACCAAAATCTACAATAAAAAAAGCTCTTTTAACCTAAACACCACCAGGAAATGCCTCAAAAACCTCAAACAAACTTTAAAAGAAATTTTGCCAAGAAATCCTCGAACTCCACGTCTCTCTCTCTCTCTCTCGCTCTCGCTCTCCTCTCTCTCTTTGGGCGGGGAGGGGAAACGAAGGGGAAACGTAAGCGTTAACGTGGTCCGCGATGCCCGAGACCGCCGTCCGCGGGACGGAGATCGTGGAGGGCTCATAGAAATGGACGGAGAGGAGTGCGAGTGGCAGTGCTTTGAGATTTGTACCTAGTATCGATCCTCGAAATCTGAACGTTCGTACGCCTCGAGATTAACACCGATCACAACACCTTCGGGCCCGCCATTATGACCTCCTTTTTCGTAACTCCTCCCCGCCATGTTAACGGCATGTCAAAATTACGGCAATGCCCTTACTTTCTTAAAAACATTTAAACTATTAAAAAAAAGGAAAATTACTATTCACCCCTCGTAATTTTCAAAAATTCCCAAAAACCCCCTCCTACTTTTACACACCCCGGACAACCCTTCCGTTAGTGTTTAACTTCCTTTATTACCCTCACTGCTCACTTCAAATGAGTCCAGTATTGTGAAATCCCAGTTTTTGGCCTGAAAATGGTGGGAAAGGAAAGCGCCAAATCATCATGTTCAGACCTTTTCGAGAGACTTTACGCTTGGTTTCGATAGAGCAATGCATAGGGAGTTGCATTACATCTTGTTGTTCTCCTCGTTTCTCCTCATTTGAGTTGTTCGACTTGATTCTGCCGGGTTTGCATGTACTGGTGAGAATCCCTCGTTCTTTATCGGTTTGACCATTCAGTGAGGAGTTTATTATGGCGACTCATTTGTGGTGAGTGCGGGTGAAGTTTATCATACACGAAATATATAAATCGGTTTCTCAACGGAAAATGAAGTTGATTTCCAGTCGGATTGGTCAAGTCGACTTCATCTTCGAATGAGTCGTATTCGATTTTATTGTCGAGGCGGAGCGTGTGCCATTGTCGTCTCCGTTTGAAAAGCGAGTTCGTTTTCGTTGTAAAGTTCTTCTAGTTTATTGTTATCTGTTTGTATATTTTTAAATAATGTTTAACTATTTGTTATTATCCGTTTAAATATATTACTAATATGTTTAATAATTATCATATCCGTTTAATACTTGTCAGTCTCGGTTTAACATTATCTTTACATGTATAACTTTTCATATTAACGTTTAAATTCTCAAAGTCCTGCGTAAAACGGTGATCTTTTTCGTTTGATCTGAATTGTTCGCAGGTGGCACGTGGCGGTGGCGAGGTTATGGTATCCCGTGCGTAAGAATTAATGCGGCGTTAATTCTTATGCTGCGTACTATCAAATATCCGAACACCGATTCGTTGTAATCGATCAATGTCGGTCTACTGTGCGTTTGATTTTTTTCTCGGATATGAAGAGTCAACCTGCTTGTGGACTTCACACCATAAATAACCAGGAAGAACCCTTCCCGTCCACTGACCACTCGTCGTTGTCCTCATCATTCTCCTCCTCTTCCTCCTCTTCCCATGGACAACCACTCTATCTGAAAGGATGTTTCGTGAACCTCCTTCCTTATCTTGAGAATCGATCGGTAGTAATCACGCAACAAGTTAAATTATCTTTTCTTGCCCAAGCGAAATGCTCGCATAATTGCACGAATCACGGAGGATTCTCCGGTGATGGATGACGGGAAGCGATTATGCGAGCTTTTCGACTTGGGTAAGAAAAGAAAGTTTTCACGTATTGCGTGATTGCGGAGGATTCTCAGAGGAGGGAGGTCGGGAAACATCCTTTAAAGACTGAGGGTTGATATTTATCACTTCGGACTTTTTGTTACTGGTTTAAGAACATTACGTCGGGTGTACTGACTATGTCGATTACGTGTTTAACTACCAGTATCTTCGCTTAAGTCCGACCATGACACATTGATTAATAGTCGTTTTCATGAATGTGTTTGTTTAACCTTTTTTTTAATGTTGTATGTTGTGCGGGGTTCAAGTTGATGCGCATGTTATGCTGACCGCTGTGAGCATTCGAATGTCTGAGACACTTGTTTTCGTTATACGAGGGTCGAGTCGTGAGTGTCCAAAGTCCTTGTAAATGTTCTAAATGTTGTAAATGTTGTAAATGTTTTGTAAATGTTTTGTAAATGTTGTAAACGAATGTTTTATTTGAATGTGAACTTACGAAATTTAAGCAGAGACCTAGTAAAAACAATGTGGGAAACAAAAAAAACGTCATTGTAAACAATAGAAAAAGTTAAACAATACGACTGTTACTCTTTAAACAATGACAACGGTATTTAAGAAAATACGTAAACATGTTTAATCGAGTGACCGGGAGGTACCCATCTTCAACGCGATGTCGGGTGAAAGCATTCAATTTAAACGATAACATATATTTTTAAGCGGTGAAGTCACTATATTTAAAGCGTTTTTACGTATTATTTACATGATATAGACTTTATTTAAACCCGTGATCGTTATGTTAAACACTATGTGTATCTGTTTAAACATAAAAAACTTGATAGTTAAACAGATACTCATGTCGAGCGATGACAATACGTCTTTATCGCGACAGTGGCATATATTTTTCCTTTTTTGCCCTTCTGATGGAGGGAAAAATACCGCCCAATCACATCACGTCTAGTCTAACCTCTATGCATTTTGTGGTCTTCATCGCGACAGTGATATATATATATGCACTTTTCTTGTTTACCTATCTGACTGCTGTTTGTTGTTTACATCTTCTTCTTCTTCTTCTTCTTCTTCTTCTTCTTCGGCTTATTTTTGTTCTTCATTTCATTTGAATTGTACGATTTGGTTTTCGGCCGATATATTATGGAGAGTTTTTGTGGTATTGCTAGATTCAACGGGGAGGGAAGAGTGCTAATGTTCACGGCTCGAGACTTCTTGGGAGTTGGTGTTAGGCGAGATATGTGAGCGATGGGGTCTCGAAGTTTCTCTTGTCGGGGTTAAGTTCATCACACGGATGGATATAAAAGCGGTTTGCCCGATAGAAAAGCGATGTTGACTTCCAGTCGGATGTGTCGCGTGCACTCCATCTTCAAATGTCTCTGTAGTTGATCTTGTCGTCGAGACGGGAAAAATGTGCCATTGTCGAATCCTAATGAAAAGCGAGTTTTACTCGTTGTAAGTTCCTTCTCTTTTAATTGTTCTAGTTGTCTGGGGCCATTAGTGTTTAAATATGTCCGTCACTGGTTAACATATTGTACTAGTCGTTTACGTTATTAGTTAACTGCTTAAGTATTTAATTTAACGTTTAAATATTGTCATTATCATTTAAACATTATATTCTCCGCTTAACATATTGATCTTTTCATTTGACTGAAGTGTTGGCAGGAATTCCGATTCTGCGAGTGCTCTAATTCATCCCCATGGTGACCCTGACGGCGTGGGATGTCTTCCTTCCTCGTCAGATCATTCCGAAGTCTTTGTTGTTGGATATTGGACAACGTTTTGACGGTGTCGAACATTTCGAGGGATGTACTTGAAATCATGCGATCAAAAGAAATTTTGACTTCAAATTCATAAAGAGCGAAAAAAACATCGGTTGGTCGTGGAATACTGCTGCAGATGGTTGTCGTTCAGCGCCTATGCGATCAAAAGAGTATAACAAAAAAACTTTCAGAATCAAGACAATCAACCCGTCACACACTTGCAGTGGTGCCATAGGTTCGGCGTCGCATCCGAAAGCGTCCAAAAAATGAGAAGGTAGCCTGGGTGGCCTAGACGAAAGAGGATCGAGTCGCAAGCGTTTGATGTCCGCGTGAGTTACATTCGCATACGGCCATGGATCCGGTCGCGATCGACGATCTTACTGATGAAACTATCGCCGACTAGGCATTGTAAATAAGCCGACGATGACAGGGAAACATTGTGTATTGATGGGCAACTTTCCATATTTAAACAGAGACATTGTTATTTTTAAGCGGATACATCGTAATTTGAAATATTTCAACCGATGTTTAAAGCGATATATAGTATATTTAAACAATGAAAGTGAAATGTACACAATTAGAACGTAAATTAAACAATGAAATGAGACCCGAATGGAATTTAACACGCTTTTACAATTCAAAACAAACAAAATTTACATTAAGATATACAAGTCATGCTCTTCGAACACGAAAACAATGAATTGAATTTGTCCAGATTTACATTCGAAAACAAAATTGACATTCAGATATACAGGACATGTTCTTCAAAAACAAAATTTAACCCGCTTGTGACGACCCCCCTTTGTCATGGACGCCGGCTGCCCTCCCCTCCTTAAGTATGCGGGTAACATACCTTAATCTGAGGTAAGGAACATCTGTCTGCGGTAGCCGTAACTTCTCACCCCAAAGTAATTGCTCGATAAACCGCATGACGTAGACGGCGCAATCGACGCTTCCTTGTTTTTGGCGTGGGGTTTCTATGTCGTGCACGAGTGGGTACTTTGCCGTCGCCGACTCGCCGAACTCCATATCGACACAAATGTCGAATAGATTCCGCTGTCGAGATATGCAAGTCGAGATTAGAATACCGATTTAAATACCACACAGATATTAATCGGACATAATTAAAGAACTTACCATGTCCAACGCGTCCTTATCGTACCCCGGACATGAAGAATAATGCTTGTATTCTTGTTATCATTGTCCAGGATGACGACATGGAAGTGACCATTCATGATTATCGGGAGGATGACAATTTGAACTTTCATGCGGTTTTTGCGCAAGCATCCCCGATCATAGCCATAATTGTGTCATGTGCGTCGTCCCCGCTTTGACATAAACAGTATGCAAGCGGTTTCGGTGATGGAGGCGCTTCTTGTAATGATATGGCTCTTTGCTCGGCGACTTTTTGTATTATGCATACGAAAAGCGTCCCATCACATCATCGATGACCATCTCCTTCCCCTCAAGCAGCGTGTATAATTTGTCGCGTGTGAGTCGTGACGTCGTTCTTCCACACAGACAGTGCTAAGGTTAAACGATAACAGATATAATAAGACCATATTAGAAAATATTTAAATGATATTATCAATTGTTACAGTGATATTATATATAATTAAACGTTAAGTAGACAAATTAAATGATAACATAAAGGTATTAAACACTATTAGGTAATAGTTAAATACTATAATAAAACCTTTAAACAATATCATAAAAACTTTACACTTACCCGTCCATAGAAGCGGTTGAGGAAGATCCTCATCAACTCCTCGCTCAGTATTTGTTAACACGACTCGAGCCAACCCATTTCTTCTTCTTCGAATAAAAAGCTTTCCGAGCCAGTCCGGGTCCAATTTTTGATTGGCCGTGATCATCTCTCTCGTTGCTCGGTCGGGGTCTTGCAGACATCTTCCTCTCGATGCGGGGGCGATGGCGGCGACATCAGATCAACCCGAGACACATCCTTACATGGTTGTTCTTGTTGTGGGATTGTGTCTGGCTTCGATGCAGGGATGACGTCGACAGCATCAACCGTAAACACATCCTTACATGGTTCTTGTTGTGGTGGGATTGTGTCATGCTTGGCTGCGGTACTGTCGGCCACGGCCACGGCAACGGATTCGACGATCTTCTCAACCGTGGCCATGACAACATCATCATTGGGAGACACACCCTTAACTTGTTCTTGATCTTCGTGGGATTGTGTCCATCTTTGATGCCGCATCTCGTGCACGGTTCCACCGGGTCGAGGATTTCATCGAGAAGAGAGTCAACGACCTTCTCAACGGCAAGAACGGCCACATCATCTACGATGTCCTTCTCAACAACAGCATCAGTCGCCGATGGTGTTGCTATTGATTCATCGTCAGCCGGCGGTGGAGACAGAGACAGCATTGTTCTTCTCTTTTTCACAAGTCTCTTCGAATGTGGCCGCCTTGGAATGACCTTCCGACGATGATGTCGCTGCGTCAAATTCGGACGCCTCGTTCAGTCCCGGGTGCTTCAGTTCTTTCGAGGGATGGCGCGTACGGGTTGTGAACGCTCCTTTCCAGCGCCTCAACACGAGCGATAAGCCGAGGAAACTCGGTCATCAATATCTGGCATGCTCGCGATAAGAGTCGCGGTGACATATTCGCCTAATGTCACGCGGTGGGCGCCACGGTCGGAGGGCTGCCGGTCGGTGGGCTGCCACAATCGGGGGACTGTCGTTGTCGTGGTAGGGAGGGTTGTTACATCGCCGTGGTGAGGGGAGAGCTTCTCGGGCCGAGGAATCGCGTCGCGTGGTGGGGTGGAAGTAGGAGAACGGCATCCAAAGACGCATGCGATAGAGGCCGCCTCTCATCCTCGCCTCGAGCAAGTGGTTCCGGAGCAATGGCATCCATCCGTCGGTTGGCCCCAACAAATATTTCTTCTTCGAAAGATTCACGGAACCATCTCGAGAAACTAACATATGTAAAACCAAACAATTTCAGATGAAATCATTCATTTTTAAACTATAAAAAAACTATATTTAAACAGAGTGTTTATATATTTAAACGTTATAGAATATAATTAAACGGAGAACAAAAATATTTAAACCCGAGTATGAATAAGTTTTAAACGGTAAATACTAAAGTTAAACGCTAAATAAAATGTTTAAACATTAAAGACTTATGTTAAACATTGTCCATGATTTATTACCTATTTTCCATCGAGCGATGACAAGCTCGTTTCTACCGTCGCTTGCTTCCGGTAAGTACTTTCACCAGTAGACGACGATCCTTGGGATCTTGCCGAACGGACTTTCTTTCCCCGTTCCGGTCACTCGTAAAACCGGGACGTTAAGCGCGACCGAGCAACCCTTAATGTACCACGTGTTGGTCTTCTTCCCAGCGCATCTATCTTGCACTCGGGCGGTCGCTATGGAATATCCTCCATAAGCCACTTGGCGTCGCTCGCGCCCTACGCGTATCGCCCCCATGGGCCGGTAGATCATCGACGTAATCAACGATGTAGTTCGAACCCGAGCATGATGTATTTGGGAAAAAGGACCGTCCCCTATGAGGTACACCATCGGGAGTTTGACAAAATTATCTTCTTCTCCCTCACGTGGAACAAGTTGCACCGAGTGCTCTTGATGGAGTCTCCGTGTCTCTCGTAGGTCTTTGATAGATACCCGCCCTTCGAGCCCGACCGGTTTTCTTCTTACGAAAGACCACCGCATCGCCATCGCAACGCGAGACCAAGAACGAGGGCACATCTTGAGATCCGAAACTCGGCGAGCTTTCCCCGATCCCGAATTTATTGGGTGCGACCATCGTACCTTTCTGCAAAAGAGAATCAAGAAGGGCCCTCTCTTGGTATATAGCTTCCAGCTCGATGAGCAGCTGCAAACGGTGTCCTTCGAATAATCTCCCGGTGTCGAGGGGTCAGTGTTATCTTTCAATTCGACTAAGGTCTCCACAACCGGGTGTCAAATAGCATCGCCCATTAACTAGGTTGACCGCCGTAATCACAAAGCTCGCGACAATAACAAACACATTCAACATGCGAGATTGACAAAAGTTTAAGCGGAAATATAAGGTTTTAAAATGGTAAACTCTCGCTTATTAAACAATGATATAAAAATGTTAAAGCAGAGACGAGAATACTTAAACAGAGACAACAAATTTTTAAAAGCAGTAACATCTCATTTCTTAAACGTCAACCTCCTTTTGTAGAAACGCAACCATATCAAACGAAAGGGGAAATGTACATTATAAATATTACACAAATCATAACAATCGAAAAAACTATTTCGATAGTGTATACATACGAAAATGCAAAACAAAAACAAAAACCCCAGTGAGAAATCTCCTGCAGACTAACAAAAACCCCAGATAGAAATCCCCCTGCATACTTCAATATCTTCCAACAAAAAGCAGAGCACAAAAACAAAAACCGAAAAAAATCTTTCTTTGTAATGAGCAGTTAACATAAAACCATACTCAATACCTTAGATTTCAAACTGATGAAATGCCAACTAGTTGCGCCGGGGGACTTCTCCTTCGAGATATCGGTGGAAAGGGAAAAAGTCGATGAAATGCCAATTACAGAGGCTCGCGGTAGAGACAACTTGGAGGCTACGGAAATGGAAAAGTCGAAGGCGTGAGTTGAGAAAAAACAAGTAAAAGGCTCCAATAAATTCGTCTCTCGGGATTACCCTACGGAAAACCGCCCACTTCCTCTCAAATCGCCGAGATGGCTGCAGCCACGACTCCCCATACAAGGGCATTTTCGTCCAAAAAATTTGAAACTCACTCCGTTCACATCCGTTACAGGGTTTGGGGGTTTGAAAAACATCGAGTTTAAAAGGAGGGGGATTTTGGGGATTGCAAAACTAACGGGGTGTTTTTGGCAATTTTACAAATTTAAAGGGTTTTTTTGACAATTTCCACTAAAAAAAACTTTGTATATTTATTATAATTTGAATTTCTTATTTATTTCTACACATATGTACTTTGGTGCTTGAAGAAGCTTTTTGTTCCTCACTCTTGTTTTTTATTTTTGTTGTTTTCTGTTTTTTATTGTAATACACACATCTAATGATCTAGTGTTTTTTTTTTTTTTTCACTCCTGTTTAGTAGAGAGTTGTTGTATTTTTCTCTATTTAATGAAAATAATTTATCCATTTTTTATATATAAATGATAATGTAAATAAGCCTTATGATATATTTTTTGTTTTTATTTAGTAAAATAAAAAATACAGTAGACCCAATCAATAAAATTGAACTTTTGTATAAATCAAAATGATAATCTTGAATCTTGAATTCAAATGTTGGCTGCATTTATATATATTTATTATTTTTCCTCCAAATATATATATATCTATAAATATAAAGAGATACCACGTGAATTTTTCTTGATTAAGTGATTGGTCCCAAATATTCAATGCAAGACCTTATTTATTGGTTTCAATAAATAGAACCAGTGGTGGTGCTGTTGAAGTTTATGCATGAAACCAGGGGTATTTTCGTCTTGTTGAGGTTTGGTAAATTTGCACTAGTTCCACCTGAAAACAGGGCCATCAAGTGGACCATTCTCTTGTCGTTACACGTGGCAGCCTGTAGAGTGGGGCCCGCAAATGAGAGGACCGAAACCATACGTTTATTTATGGTCACTAAAATAATGAGAGGTTGCAAAGGCACATCTATAAAAACCAATAAAGACATTTATATAAAATATCCCAAAATCTCACCAAACTAATATTCCACATCAGTTTGTGTTTTGATGTGATAATAGTTATTAAATGCGTGTTGTTTAATTAGATGATAAACTAGTATTATTATATTTATAATAATATTTGTCAAACAATTGATTGATTAAAACTTTTAACTTGAAAAAAAATATTATATAAACTCCTTTTAATATTTTTTTAATGAAATATAGATAAATCATATGCATAAACTGTTAGAATAAATTATTCTAACGTATATAGCTAATGTAACAAAAAGCTTAATAGAATATTAGTTAAATCCACATAAAGTTACTAAGTTTAAACATTAAGGTTTCTTTATTTATGATGGTCGAAGAAGATTAAAGCTGAAGTTAAAACCGGGTGTAACTTTCTTTCTTTTTGCCTATAAATGCTCATCACGGTGAGAAGCTTTTTAACCATCGAGAAAGCACAAAATGAAAGAAGACGAGAGGAGAAAAAAAAACTAAAAAGAAAGGCTTTTATTCTTTTACCACATATTTTAAGTTTTTTTTTTTCATAAATGTAAGCATGAATCAAGGCAAATTTTATGTGTATTTCATACCTTGTTTGTGTGAATCAAATCAAGTGTGCAAAAATTCTGGCTATTAAAGTGGTTTTTCATGTATTCGTTATAGTTGCAATGGATATTTCTTTTAAAATGAGAAGCTTTCAACATAAACGTGAAGTCAATTTATCAACAAAACAGAAACACCTTACGCAGAGGATCCAGTGCTAATAGATCAAGATGTTATGAACACTCTCTTTAATATTATAAATCATTTATTACAATTACTATAAATATAACAATTTACAAATAAAATCATCAATTTATTAAGACAAGAGTGCACCTTCTATATATAATATTTATTTAGACATTATTGAATTGCTAACTTATCAAAAAAAAAAAAATGATTAGTTGAAGAAAATTGCATGATTCAATAGTAATTGAATGGGCCAAGAATGGATTAACCAAGATGTTGAAAATGGTTGAATTAAGTGAGTCACTTTTGTGGGTTATTTTTCTAGGTGACACTACAGTGGTCGTTGACAATTAAACATTTAATGATGCTGTCCGGGTATCCTTTAATTTATTATATTTTAAAATTTTATTCAAGTAAATAAATGATTTTTTTTTATATAAAAAAAAAAATCGTTGATAATCTAATAAAAAGAAGAATTGGAGTGGGTGTGGTTTGTAGGCCCACACTTTAATTTCACTTGCTGACGTGGCTCCCTTAAAATTATCCGGATTGGGTGGTAGTGTAGGACCCGCGGTGTCGGTGGAGATTCCAAAGTAGACACTAAAATGCGTGCGTCCATATTACTCTCAAGATCACCATCCAATCTTGATCCAAGGGTGGAAAGCAACTGTGATTTGTGTGAAAAATGATTTTCTTTTAAAATAACTTGAAAATTACATTGCCAAAGATACTACCGGTTAGTCCTTTTTGCTTCCATGATAGTTTATGCTGTGCGTGATAATACCATGGAACCAAGATACACATTATCACTTACACAGTAAAAGATAAAGTTCGTATAGCTGGGTTTTTAGAATCAGGGTATTTTTTTTTAATCTGACTTATCACAGTTTGATATGTGTCATGAAATTTTTTTTTTTTTTCAGAAAACACATATTAGGTTATGATAAGTCAAAAACTCTTGTTGTGAAACTAGGTAATATGAACTTTAAAAAGTAGCAATATTTTTATAATATAAATATTTATATAATTAATTATTTTTATCATAAAAATATTTTTATAATTGAAATATTATAAAAATAATTTATAGGGAAAGTTTTTTAAATTTTAGTTATAATTTTTTCAAGTAATAAAATTAAAAAATTTTAAATATTTATAAATTTAATAAATAAATAAATAATTGTACTTAAATTAATTTTGATGAAGAGTATTACATAATTAATAATAATAATAATAATAGATAATTGGGTAATCTCACCATCCCACTTATATGGTAATTATAGCTTAAATTTATATCAAACCAAATAAATAAATAAGTAAATTCAGCATATTCAGTTACAACAAATTAAACAGTGTTGATATAAGTTAAAATATAATATTTTTCACTTACATTGTAATTTCAATTAATGACTAATCTATTACTATATTATATATTAAAATCAAATACTAAAATTTATAATCTATGTTTGTGAATAAGCCATCTCGATTTTTATAGTAAGTACGATGGAATCGTATCCATGGGATTATTATTCTTATGTGGTAGCCAAGACTATTTTGTTTATGGGAGTTCTTTCTATGTTGTTTTTCTCTTTATTGTTGATGCATGTTTTTCCTTATTTTTGAGTCTGATTCCACAGCAAGTAGCATTTGCATGTTTTCTTCCTTTTGTCTTTTTTTTTTATAAGAGGAACAAACAGCCCGAGCTCGCTTAAATCGTCGTGGGCGATCGCATGAGTCTAGGTGGAGCAATTGGGGATGGGGCCCGCTCACATATGGGCGCTAGGACGACCTACACACAATCACCGCTCACATCCTCCGTGCCCTCAGCCGAAAATCAAACTCTCACCACTAGGTGAAGAGCTTTATCGGCAACCTGTATACTAATAGACCATTTTTTTTTCTTCTTTTTATCTTGTTGGGTGGAGTTTTATACTTATCGTTCTATCTGTACATGTTTCTTTTTTATTTTAATTGAAACAGTTTATCCACTTATATCTATATAAAAAATAAAAAAATTTGCCATTGCACTGATGTTAAGTATAAAATTAATGCATGAAAGATTCAAGTCAGAGAATTTTACTATCCAATTGCAGTCTCAAGTATAAAATTAGTGCATTCGATGGCCTCCGCTCATCTTAATCATATTTGTTTTAATCTTTTATATTTTGTATGCCATTATTAATCACCAACTTTTGTCAGTGTATTATGTTTAGATGGAATAGCTCTAGTGCTCAAGTTAACTTTCTTGAATATGCAACTGAATTTTGAAATCATGAATATTTCCTAAGCTTGTGTTTTATTCTAATTAGAATGATGAGTTATTGCATGAGATCTTTGGGTCTCATTTTAACTCTCACTTGTTGAGCATGGGCTCAATTGATGACTTAGTCCAAACATGTGGGTTTGGATACCTTCTCATGTTAGTGATCACAATGAACTCATCTCTTCTGATTCTGGAAATCAGAAATACCATAATTTCAGCCTATTAAAAATTAATATATATCCTTATTCGTAATAGAAAATATATAATAATATCATATGGGACACGTGTCAGAATATGATAGACTGCAACCAGTGTATTCTCTGGTTCCAGAACCAGGGGAGATGAACTCGATCACAATAGAATGGTTGGCTGATATATTTGAGATATTTACTGTAGTTCACAGAGTTTATCTAGTTATAAATAATCTCAGTGATGACTTAAAATAATAATAATAATAATAATAATACACCACTAATTTATTAAAAACCGGAACTCATAAAACAAACAAATAAATCTTTAATTTATTGAAAACCAGAAATCACAAAAGAGACCAATAAATTAGTGATTTATTAATAACATCATTGATTTATTGAAAACCAGAAGTCATAAAGAAGACAAATAAACCACTAAACTACTAATTTATTGAAAACCAAAACTAAAAAAAACAAACAAATGGCTAATTTATTAAAAATCAAAAATAAAAAAAGTTAGATACAACAAAATGAAAAGCGGTAAATCTTTTAACCAAAAAGAAAAAAAAATGAATTAAATATAAATATTCCTGGGACGTTTTGGGCTAGATTGAGATTAAACATAAAATTTGTTTTAAATCTTTAGATTAAATTCATTTTAGTAGAAAAGTAAATGTGCAACAGTGGAAGAGGTTCATTAATGATACTTCTTTAGTTTTTTTTTTATTACCAATAAATTTACATAGAAAGCACATTACAACAAAATATAATAATTTTCCAGAAAACAGCTCATGAAGCAGAAAACCATCTCCACCATTTCTAAACAGAAAAATAAAATAAAAAAGATGCATTATATGAGATTAAGTACAATAAGTAGTACATCCATACAAACAAAATGCAAAGAAAAAAAAATTATAAGAAAAACAAAGATCAATGATTTGATGATTCATCAGAGAAAGGATTATTTTTTCCCAGCATCTTCCACAGTAGTGTCTTTCTCAGAGAAGAGATGATGATGCTCACATGCTGCTTTTCCTATGAACATATCCACCAACAACCTTGTAATTTCAGTAGTTTTGGAGAAAACAAGAGAAGATGAAGAAGAAGAAGAAGAAGATGATGATGAAGATGAAAACTTAGACTTGGAATGATGATGGTATGGAAGAAAGAGCATTGCAGCAGTAGGTGCCATTGTTGAAGATTATCAATGAAACATAACAAGTTAAATATGAATGATATATATATATATATATATATACATATATAAAGAGAGAGAGAGAGAGAAAAAAGAGATGAGATGGAATCAATGCATATTGAAAACCTGGGATTTGGATAAAGGAAACAAGGGGCGTGTCATCTGGTTTTGGACTCTTCTTTTCAAAAGAGTACTGTGGGCTTTGATGCTGGTTTTGGCACTCTCATTTCCCATGTTGTTTGTGAAGAGAAAAATAAATTTTATAATTGGATTCAGTACAAAATATCCAATGTAGAACAAGGGAAGTTGTGCATAAATATTATATTATATTGAAAAAAAAAAAATGAAAGACATACAATAAAAATTCCTTTCCATATAAGCAAAAATCTCTTGTGCTGGCCTTGGCCTTGCTAAATCTCATCCTAATTCACTTTCAATTAAGCAGTACTGCCAATTACTGCACTTTAGTGTCTATCTTTGATGCCTCTGTTTTCTTCTCATGTGTATATCAATAGTATTAGTAGTATCAAAGTAAAGGTATATGGTTATATTGATCTTTGCTTCCATCCTTCCATCAAATGGCTCAAAACATGCAAAAGTTCAAAAAAAATCTCTTATACTGCCCCATGCTCCATGTCATCTAGATTTCACTTGATGAAGCAGTAGAAAGCTTAATCAAGTGATCCAACCATTCCACTCTTTTCCTCCTTTTGTCAGTAATAACAATAGTATTATCTAAGCAAGGTTTCATCATCTGCTCAATGACTCAAAACTCATGCAAGTCCATATCTCATCCTCATTCACCTGCTGAAGTAACTAAAGTTCAATCAAGCAATCCTCCCAATCAATACACCTCTTATCATCTTCTCCTGTTTCTCTCCTCCCCCAACAATGGCTTCCAATAAGATCTCCTTCTCTTTTCTTCTTTTCTTCCATAGTAATAATAGTACTATCAAAGCAAAGGTTTTTAACTGTTTCATTAATCCTTTGCTCTGTAATCCTACTGTCAATGATGAACTCAAAAAACATGCAAGTCAAGCAATCTCTTATACTGTCCCTGTTCAATCTCATCTTCATTCACTTGATGAAGCAGTAGAAGTTCAATCAAACAATCCTCCCAATCAATGCACTTAGCATCACCTTCACCATTCCCTTGCCTTCTTTTCCTCTTGCCCAACAATGGCTTCCAATCAGACCTCCTGCTGCTCTCCTCTGTTTCAGTAGTAATAGCAGATGTATCAAAGCAAGGATTCATGGTTTCATTGATTCTTAGCTTTGCAGCCTCTATCTTCATCTTTCTCATCCTCCGAGACTCCAATCCGGCAACAAAAGAAGGCGGCAATGCCTCAAAACCAACGTCTCTCTCCACCACCTGCTCCAAAGTTATCTCCTTGTTTGGCACCCATATCCCCCTTTTCTTCCATGAATCCAGCAAAACCTTCACATCCAATCTCCTCTTCTTCCCCAAATCCATTCCCAATCCAACAGCGTTCTCTCCAACAGTGCCCAGCTTCTCCAATGCTTTCTTGTAACCATGCGCGAGTGATATTCCAGAAAGCTTCAATCTTTCCAACTCTTGGCTGCTCATGCGAGAATAATTGTCCTTCGATTCATCCCCAGTTCCAACATTGAAGTACTTGGAATCCTCCTCCGAGTTCTTGCTCAAGAAATCATCCAAATCGAGAGAAAAAATCTCGTCTTGGGACCGTGCTTTGGAATTGGACTTTGATTTTATCTCCATTAAACGAATCAACAATGGAGCATGATGGATTAGGTTCTTCGCATTAACGTCCTCGCCCCATGGAAGCAAAGCCCTAGCGACACGAACGAGAGTATCGACGAACTCTTTGTACCTGAGCTTGCTCGTCGAGACGTTGGCATGGATCTCCGTGGCGATCTCGGAGATGGAGGCTTCTACGCTGTTGATTTCGGCGACAAAGGAAGCAACGGCAGCGACCAGTGGAAGGGGCTGGCGGCCGGTGGATAGGAACCACTTAGTGGCACACTGGATCAGGAACATCCCCTGTCCAATGATCTCCTCGGATTTCCGGCGATCAAGGGTGGAGAAGGAGGAGAAGGAGTGGAGAGCTCGGGAAAGGAAGAGAGAGGGATCGATCGGAGGGAGACAAGGGAGATCAAGACGGCGGGAGAGTTTGGAGGCAGCTCGGGCAATCCTCCGGGGTTCCACGGAGACTGCATCGGCGACCTCAGAGATCGGAAGAGGAAGGCAGTGCTGGCGCGCGGCGATGAAGGAGGAGGCAGCAGCGACGGCGGGGATGAGAGGGAGACGGCCATCGGAGGCATCGGCAGCGAGGCGTTGGGCATCGGCGGCGCGATGGGCGGAGAGGCCAAGGCGGGAGGATACATCGGAGAAAAGAGCCCGGGCGTGGTACTGGCGGCGCTCGCGGTGGCCGAAGTCACCGAAGGAGTGGACGAGGGTGGCGGTGCGCTCGCCGTCGCCGGTGAAGATCTCGGCGACGAAGTCGTCGGTGTAGAGGACGACGCCGCACGTGTCGCACACCCGTGTGAACGTGCCCGGATCGACGATGATGCTGCCCTCGCCGCAGCTCGAGCACACCGCCATCGTTGAAGAGACTCACAAGAGAGACAAGGGTTTGAATTTTATAGGCTTTTTATTATGGGCTCGATTATGACGGCCCAAGAGTAGGTACTGGGATTACAGTTTGAGCCCGGTTATAATTATGATTATTTTTTATTTTTGTTTTAAATATCAAAATGTTCCCTCTATTTTTTATTGTCCGTCTTTTTAGTCCCTCTCATGTAAATTCCACTCTTTTGAACTTGTATTTGCACATTTTCGTCTTTTAGTTATAAAATTCACCCTTTGGTCCTCGTATTTACATATTTTTATTTTTTATTTTTTGTCCCTCTAAGTCATTAACTGGAAAGACCAAAAGAGCAGATCAGTCAATTAGAAAGACAAAAGGACAAAAAAAAAATGTGAAACATGACAAAAAAAACGAATTTTAAAGACGAAAAACACAAAATAAAAGAACAATTTTGATATTTTGACCAATTTTTATAATAATATATATTTTTTTTACTGTTATATAATCTGTAGGGTTTAAAAAATAAATATTTATTTTAATATAAATCATGTTGTTTTAGAAATTTATTTATTTATTTTTTAAAATGTGTCAGAATTAGAAAAATAATTCAATTAGTCAACTTTGGTATTTGATTGCTATTCTTGCTTGTAAAATCTACAATTTAATATAATTTATTTTTATATAAAAAAATTAGCTTATTTTCAATCACAGTTGAATTTTACCAAACTTGTTGATTGGATGAATTAAAAATCACATCATTAGCACCAAAACAAAATTTAATAAACAGATCAAACAAGATGAATGCTAAAACTCTTAACAATATGAGATTCATTTCATTGAAGATCAAAAATTACTAGAAAATAGTAAAAAAAAAAAAAGATAAGAAATCCATTGACCATAGAAAGCCATTAGAGATCTACTACTTGATCAAAACTAATCCTAAACCACACATCAGATAAGATAACACGAGATTCAAAGCAGATAACATAGATAGCACTCAAAGCTCTCTCTTCTTCAGTTCCTCCAGTTTCCATCCGATGCTCCATTGCCTCTTGGGAACCGAGAGCCACCGCCACCGCCGCCGCCGCCGCCGCCGTAGCCACGGTTTCCACCACCGTAGCCACCGCCATCACGACGGTTACCACCGTAGCCACCGCCAGCACCGCCGTCCCGGCGGAACCCACCTCCACCGCCACCGCCACCGCTGCCACGGGACTGAGCTTCGTTGACGGTGATGCTCCGGCCGTCGAGATCCTGGCCGTTCATCCTATCGATGGCATCACGCATCGAGTGCTCTTCCTTGAAGGTAACGAAACCAAACCCTCTCGATCTCCCCGTTTCCCGATCATTTATCACCTGAAAACCAACCCCAAAAACCCAGATCCATTAGATCTAGCACCGAAACCAAGAGAAATCAATGGAAAACCATCAGATCCGTGAAATACAAACCTTAGACTCGATGATTTCGCCGAAAACCTTGAAGGCTTCCTCGAGGGAGCGTTCATCCGTCGCCCAGGCAAGACCGCCAACGAAACAGCGGAACGCGTTGTCCATGGATGCCATCGGAGAGGAGAGGAACCAGAGGAACCCTAGAGAGATCGGAGAGAAGAGAGAGGGGGAGGAGATCCCAGCCCACCTCTTTGAGAGCACGAGAAACCCTAATTTCGCCGAAACCCTAGTTTTATAGAACCATGGCCTTGGGTTAAAAGTTAACCAGGGTTATGTTGGATTAACTAAACCTCAGGATCTTTTAGTTCTTATCCTATACTTTTTCATGGGCCGGGCTTAGGTAGGCCCACTTTGCGATAGATTCCAGGGATATCTCTCCTTTTTCTATATAAATATCTAGGTTCTGAGATTACCTTTTTATCCCTGAGACTTTTATGGCCGTCAACGTCCTTTTGCAGGCTATTTAAGTCTTTAGAAATTAATAAAAAAAAAAAAAAATTTGTTAGCTTTTCCATTGGTTATTAAAAAAATATTTATTTATTTATTTTGTTAGGTTCATGGGCTTATTTGGGCTGAATTGTAAAATGAAATCGTTTGTTAATGGGTCAAGCCGGTCTCGAATTCGATTCGACCCGATTAAGTTATTTTTAGCTTGAATGGATTAAAACATTTAGAATTGGATTTGGCTCGATTTAAATGCAATTTAAGCTTTTATGTATTAATTAAATAAATTAGAAATTAATAATATTATTAAAAAAAATGAACGAGTTCATCACCATTAAGAACTATATAAATATGGGGTTTAAATCATCTGTGTAATTATTACAGATAATCTGTTCATTATGGATATTTATTTATAGCCGTTGGATAATTATCCAATGACTATTGTTCATATAGATATTGTGCATGATTACTATTTGACAGGGTTTATGAATGCCTTCTATGGACATCTTTAGATTTGAAATTTAAAAACGTCCATAGTAGATGGGTCCTCATATGTATATATATATTAACAACCAGAGTTAAGTCAGATTGATTTAAACTTATTTTTCTTCACTATAACTATTTGATTTAATTTTATACATTAATTATAACTTTAATGATCTTCATTTGTAGTAATCAATATATATATGCCACTAACTTTGGCCATGTGGAAATTATTGGATGTTTTAATCCATGTTGACAACCAAACACAGATATATGTGTGACTTTGTTAAGTACTGATATTGAAACATTAATTTTATGATATCATTCTTTGTGGGGAAGACTTATAAGTTATTACTGAACTCTTGAAATAGCTGGAAATGCATGTGCTCTCTTGCAGTCTGAGTCATCAATCATAATGCATGGTCTTCATGGACAGTTGATGGAGTAGTAAACTTAGACCTTTAATTAAGTATCTAGTTTTTATATGCACTTATGATTTGAGTAAAGTAAGAGAGTTTAATTAATATATATATATATATATATATATATATGTGATGGTAATTAAGATTAAATATAGAAATTACATGAAGTAAATCAAGCCATGCATGTACATAGATCCGGATATTTGGCAAGAATGTCATATATCTAGTAGTACATAGTGACCAACTAATGAAGTTAAAAGAGCATGGTCCAGTTGAAACTTGAAACCCTAATAAAGAGAGAGTGACATTGCAAGAAAATGTTAGGTACTATCATTTTAGTTGTACATGTTTTCTTTCAACCAAGATCCTTTGTTTGTGCACTTATGTTCATTTACAAGTCATGCAACTTTTCAACTACCTTTTGTCTCATTTATATGTCCATGAATCTTAATTGATATAACCCTAACACTAATGCTTTTGTTCTTTTGCCATATTAATTATGATAAGTATTGCTTGCATTGAAAGTGGAACCATGGGGCCATTTGGTTGCAATGAGTGGAATGGAAAAGAGTGGAAGAGTAATGAGAATGAGGGGGATTGAAAAAGGAATGGGAATAAAAACTATATTTGGTTGGAAAGATTGAAGAGGTAGTTTATTAGGAATGAGAAAAGTAAAAAAAAAGGGAAATATGATAAAATGACTATTATGCCCTTTATACAAATGAGTTGTGAGGATTATATTTTTAAAAAATATTTAAATATTAAAGTAAATTAATTATTATAAATAAATATTTAATTTTAATAAGTCACAAAATCTCAAATTTTTTTGTTAACATCAATAATTAACAAATAATTAACTATAATGATTAATTAATTACCAATTTTAATATACTTTTAAATAAATATATTATGAATAATAATTATTATTTTTTTAGCCATTAATATTGATTAATTTCCACATTTATTATTAATATTATAATAAATAATTAATTAGTTAATCTATATAACCAATTACAAATCGGAGATAAGCATTTATATAAGGGCAATATAGTCATTTCATGAGTAAAGAATCAAGAATCCTCCCATTTTTCTCATGATTAGTGAATACCTCTCCACACCCCCTTCACTCCTTCCTCAATCCTCTCCCACTCCCATTACTCCACATCCAAACAAATGCTTAACCAATGTAAAGAGCTATTCCCACTCCACTACTCCAAAGTCCAAACCAAACCTATGTGTTTATACTTCACTATCAACATTTTCATCTTTTTCTTTTACTTCTCTTCTAACCCTAATTAAACGTTTTTCTTTCCGGTCATCGATGTATTAGCATAATCAATATGTTGCCACATATTTAGTCAATTGCAAGTGTTCATACTTCACTGTCTTCAAACTTTTAAACCAAATAACTTAAATTTCTTAAAGAATAGTCTTACATGAGATCACTTTCAATTATTCAACTGTTTACAGTTGAACATGTGAATACTCTGAGATAAACAAGAGATTGGCATAAATATTAGTCAAAAGTTTTAGATCAAAACTTTGTGCTAGAGTTAGAGTGTTCAAGAAGAACAAGCAATCATATGCCTCATATTTCTTCAAAAGAACCAAGACCATATATAATCACTTGCAATTATATATATATATATATATATATATATAACTGTATATGCAGATGAACATATGAATAATGTTTAGATAATCAAAATGATTAACATAAATATTAGTAAAAAATTTGAAATGAAGACTTTGTGCTAGAGTGTTTAAGAAGAATAAGCAAACTAGTTATGAATATTTTAATAAATAGTGAATGTCAACTCCAGCAGCAGCCAAACTATTATAGTAATCATTACTATTTCACTTTACCAGAGTATTTTGGACTCATCAGATTGAATGAATCATCACCTACTAGAGTACCTTTTCATTTATGTGTTTTGAGATAGTGAAGAGAAGATAGATAAGAAGAAGAACGAAGAAGTGTATTTATATTCAAATAAACAAGATAAAGTATGTTTTATTTTATTAATGAAAATCTATATTTATATCTATATTGATGATGAAGTACAAAGTTAAACATATATCTCATACTTTCTTCAAAAGAATAAAGACCATACATTAGATAATTCTTTATATATCTAACTGATAAATAAGTTAAGATCAATTTGGTAGATTGGCCTTTTCCTTGTTCTTTGAATTCTAGCAACCCTTTATTTATGTTTCTACCTTTATCATTTGAATGCTTCAAAGTCAAACTTGTCTTTTTCTAGACCTTAACTAAGATGTCATTAATTTAGGATTAATTAGCAATACCTTAATGTTGAACTCCTTAATCACTTTGGACTTTTGGATGTCCATGCCTAATATATAGTTTAATACTCATTCAATCATAATTTTATTTTGAGGGTGCATGGATATCACATACTTCCATGTGATTTTATGAAAATTAGTGCTTCATGCCTCTTTTGACATGTAAATAATAATAGTAATTATTATGGAAAACAATTATTAGAATATTAGTAAAGTTTTTGGTTTTGTGGAAGCAATGAAGTCATTGAGGTAACACTAATGATAATGACAACTTTTAGACTATAATGGTCTGTTTTTAGAATGTTCAAGGTGGTATTTAATGTCATGAAAATGGTTTTGATTAGACAGCATGAGTTGACAAGCTTTTGAAAAGAAGCACCAAGTTAATTAATCATTACAATTTTCCATGAGAATTCTCACATTAGAAGTTAATTAATCATTGTAATTTTCCATGAAAATTCTCACATTAGACAACATTGAAAGTTGAAAACAATCATATGAAAAAAGAAATATAAAATCACTTTTTTAAAAAATATATATAAATATTTTTCAGTAAGCACTAAACATCAATCATGGGTAATTGAGGACATGGAAGAGGCTTATTTCTATAGGTTTATGTCATTTATATGAATAATATTTTATTTATTTTTTTAAACCAAGAGGTCATTGACAATCTTTAATTTTTTTCTTAAAAATAAAATGTGTACAACTTCACAAGAATAATTTATTTGATGAAACTAAAAATTGACCAAATTAGGGTTTTAAAAATGATTTTTAAAAACACCCATGTATAAATAATATGAAATTTTAGGATCGGTTGTTCAAACTTCAAATGTACACAAATATTTAAATCATAAAAAAATTATCACTTTAATTACGAATTACATAAATATATTAACCATGATTTCCCTAAAAACATTTGCATCCAATAAAACCAAAAACAATTTATTTTACAACAAACCATAGGAAGAAATATTTCTATAAAAATCCTAGCACGAAAAAAATAATATATATTTTTAAATAATGAAAAAAATTGAGAACAAATCATAAACCTTCACTCGTAATTTATAAAATAATAACAATAAAAATACATAAAATTTTAAAAACTATTTTTATTTTTTTTTAATAAATATAGATAATAAGTCAGCTGAGCTCTATAACAACTGTATCCTCTGTCTATGTGAGCTATGATGTGAACTCATATATATATATATATATATATATATATTCAGCAGTGCATACGATCGAAAACCAATTAATTTTTGGCCAATTATATTTTTAATATATAAATAAATATATATATATTTTATCCATTTTTTTATTATATAAATATATATATTTTTTTCTTTTTATTTTTTATTTTTATACATATATATATAAAACAGACGCCCGCTTCTTTCTGAGTTCCTCTCCGGATCATCCACTTTCCGGTCAACTGTTTCGACTCTTTTCCCTTCACAATTACCAAACTGCCACTATTCCCTCCATCTCCGGCGAACTCTCCGGGGAACCGCCATTCTTTCCGGCCATCACCTCCGCATTAACTCCCCCCTCCCTTTTTTCCTTTCACTAACTAAACCCTCCTCATTTATTACTATCCCTCTTTATTAGGTTGTGCTCTTAATGTACTCTCACCGCCACCGGTGATCTCACCGCCATGCCGGTGCTCCTCCTCATCCTCCTCCTCCTCCTCAGCCCTCCGCCGGCGACGCCGGCATTCACCCAGAACCTCACCTCCGGCTCCGATCTCGCCGGTCTCTTCCAGTCTCCGCGCCTCTCTTGGTCTCCGCTCCCGCGACTGGCCCCGCCGCGCCGACCCTTGCACTTCCTGGTCCGGCGTCTCTTGTCGCTCCGGCCGCGTTCGCTCCTTGACTCTCTCCGGCCTCCACCGCACTCGCCTCGGCCGTATCTCCCCTCGCTTCGCCGTCGATGGGCTTCAGAAAATCTCCCTCCTTGAGACCTTCAACTCCTCCGGCTTCTCTCTCCCTGGATCCATCCCGGAGTGGTTCGGCTCCCGCCTTCCCCGCTCCCTCACCGTGCTCGACCTCTCCCGCTGTGACATCACCGGAGGCATTCCTGACTCCCTCGGCGGTATCTCCAGGCTCGTGCGCCTCTCTCTCGCTGGAAATCGCATCACCGGCGCCATCACACCGTCGCTTTCTCAGCTCTCCAACCTCACCCTTCTCGACCTATCTTCCAACTCCCTCTCCGGTTCGATTCCCTCATCCTTTGGAACCCTAACCAATCTCCAGACTCTAATCCTCTCCAGCAACACCTTATCAGGTCCGATCCCTCCTCAGCTCGGCAACCTCTCTCGCTTAGCATCCCTCGACCTCAGCCTCAATTCGCTTCTCGGTTCTCTCCCAGTTGATTTAGCAAACCTCAGAAGCTTGCAACGTTTGAATCTCGCCGGCAATTCACTCTCCGGGACACTCTCTAAGAGTTTCTTCTCCAGGCTCTCACAGCTCCGTTCAATCTCGTTGAGCCGGAATAACTTCTCTGGTGAAATCCCAGAGTCTTTGTGGTCTCTTCCGGCGCTTGGATTCGCTGATCTCTCGCATAACAACTTCACTGGACGCCTCCCTGAGCTCGCGCCCATCAATGCTGGTAGTGGGATCAATGTCACCGGAGGCTCCTTCAAGCTCTCCAATAATTCTTACTATGGCCCCATTCCTTCAGTGTTTGGGATCCTTTTTGCAAGGTTTAGTGTTGTGGATCTCTCTGTGAATTACTTCCAAGGCTTAGAGCCTGTTGGATATGGCAGCAAGAATACATCTTTTGTGGGGAATTGCTTCCAGGATGCATTGAAACAGAGGAGCACTGCAGAGTGTTCGGCATTCTATGCGAAGCAAGGCCTGCCTTTTGATGACCCTACAACCGCCACAGGACCATCTGCTTCGCCTGGGAGGAAGAAAGGATGGAGTGTGAAGTATATCTTGATTGGAGTTTTCAGTGGCATTGCATTTCTTGTGCTCGTGGTGATTGTTGTTGTGTTTTGCATAATGAGGAGAGGCGGCCTGGCTGCGGAACGGAGGGAAAGGAGTGCGAATGTTGTGCCATCTGGAGGTCCGTTGCCACCTGCTGGAGTTTCTGTCAACCCGTCTGCTGTGGGTGATTCGTTTACCTATGATCAGTTGTTTCGGGCAACGTCAGAATTCAGTGATGCAAACCTTATCAAGCATGGCCATTCGGGAGATCTCTACCATGGTGTTTTAGAAGGTGGGGCTCATGTAGTGGTGAAGAAGATTGATTTGCTTACAGTTAAGAAGGAAGCTTATGTGGTGGAATTGGATCTTTTCACCAAGGCTTCACATACAAGATTGGTTCCACTCTTAGGACATTGCTTGGAGAAAGAGAATGAGAAGTTTCTTGTTTATAAATTTATGCCCAATGGGGATTTGTCTAGTGCATTGTATAGAAAGAATGGATTGGAAGAAGATGGCTTGCAATCTTTGGACTGGATAACAAGGTTGAAGATTGCAACAGGGTTGGCTAGAGGCTCTATGTTTCCTTCATCATGAATGCAATCCGCCGCTGGTTCATAGGTATGTATCATTTCCTTTCAAATCATGGCGATATTTTTGGTGGTGCCACCCATTCTATATTTTGTCTTGCTTAAGCATGATGATAGACAGTTGCACTGATCAAACTTTTTTTTTGCGTAGCTACCAGTGACACTAATTTTTAAGTTGTTCTGTTTTATATTTGATCTAGTTCCATTTTTCTGCACATTCATCATAAATCCTTGTCATCTTTAACTTGATCTGTTCTTTTATCATTGCTCGGGGCATTCTTCATATAACTTGTTTATTTATGGTAAGTGGAACTTTCTTTCTTTTGGTCAAATTACTATTCTTGTGAATTTTACATCTTATTGAGAGGTTTTGAAGCCTTTGTCATGTTGAAAACTTAATAATTATATCAGTTTCTTACTATTAGTAGGTAATTCAAGTTTGATATATGTCTTCAACTTGTCAAAACATTATAATGCTGACTACCTACCCACCCACTGATGTGAAAGCAATCCAATTTTATTGAATCTAGAATATTACCTCATCTAAGCATTACTCACTTAAATCTTGTCTATCTATCACGACTCAAGGAATTAATCTCATATTATTGTTTCTTGTGAAAAGTTAACTGAGAGATGGAAGGGTGAAATATGTAAAATGAAGAACAAGGTGAGAAATATAAAAAAAGACAAGTGCTTCAGTTAGGAATCTAGAGGAAGGACAACACAAAAATTTTCCTTCATTGAAATTGATGCTAAAAGTTTATAATTGCTCTGTTGAATTTATTAAAAATTTGATACTGCCGATTGCATAATTTTGCAGGATAGTTCAGCTAACAAAACCAAAGACCATCAATTTTTATTAACTGAAACAGTGATTTGATAGTTTCTTATAGCTTTTTTGTAATATTGGATTGGATTGGATAATTATTCAAGTTCATCCATGAATTTTGAGCTTGAACACTGAATTTTGTATTTTTTTTAACCTTGATAATTTTGCAGAGATGTTCAAGCCAGCAGTATCCTTCTTGATGATAAATTTGAAGTGCGGCTTGGCAGTTTAAGTGAGGCGTCTGTTCAAGAAGGGGATGGCCACCAGAAAGTCATCACAAGACTCTTGCGACGGTCCCAGTAAGCTCCTTACTATATAGCTCTTGGTGCATCTGATTTGAATTAAACATCAGTTATTTTGCATAATGCATTACTGTGTTTGAGCATAACTTAATCTATCTAGACTTTAGAGAACTTATTGGATTGTGCCCTTCGTAGAAAGTCTTTTCTGGTCCATCTGCCCAATCAATTGTTTGTGGACTTTTCATGCTGCTGTCTCTTTATCTTGCTATCAGTGAGAGACAATAAGGTCCTTTTTCAACAATATTTAATCCAGCTTTGGTGGATGTTAAAAAAATTAAGAAATACTTTTCCCTTGAGGTTCATTTGTTTAATATTTTCCCTATGAAAACTTGAAAGGTTTTCTATAAGCCATTACAGTACATGCACCCATGAAACCTTCCCCTTTATTTTTAATTGTCTGGAATATCGAAACAACACAAGGTGTCTGCATTGGCATCACGAACGTTATGGTGAAAATTTTGTAGATATGGTAATCTGAATTTTTTTAGTGAAAGGACATATCTCCGTCAATCATCCTGCTGCTGTGTAGTGCCCATTAGAATTAATCGCTGTGCAATTTTTTGTTGAAGAATCTCTTTCCTTATTTCTTTTTTGCTCTGTTTCAATTTCCTGTTGACCAAACAACAGACTGGTATTCATTTATCTCTTCCTCCAGTTGCTCTCATTCAAAGGTAGCCTATTCTTTGTTTCAATTTCCTCCAGTAGCCTATTCTTTGTTGCAATGCTGTGAAGCCTCTTTTTTGTTTCATTTCTGAAATGACAGCTTTCTTTGCTTGAACAAACACATCCATCCTTTACATGTAACTGAAATGCTTGCTCAGTAGTAATTTGATGCTGCACATGTGCTAATTTCTGCTCATTTTATAGTCCTAACCATGGTTTTTTTTATTTTGCAGGACTTCTGAAGCAGGCAATTTTGGTAGGCAAAAACCTCTTGACTTTTTTTTTTGAAGCATGTTTCTCCTTTCAAATGTGGTGTTGTTATTTACTTCTGCCTTGTTTCATGTTCAGGTTCCCCTTCTCCGACATGTGCCTACGATGTTTATTGCTTGGGAAAAGTATTGCTTGAACTAGTGACGGGAAAACTTGGCATGAGTGGCTCCAACAATGTGACCACAAACGAGTGGTTGGACCATACACTACCTTACATCCACATTTACGATAAGGAACTTGTGATTAAAATTCTCGATCCATCTCTTATTGTGGATGAAGACCTCTTGGAGGAAGTATGGGCAATGGCAATCGTTGCGAAGTCATGCCTGAATCCAAAGCCTTCCAAGCGGCCACTTATGAGGTACATCTTAAAAGCATTGGAGAACCCACTTAAGGTAGTGAGGGAGGAAAACAATTCTGGCTCTGCCCGGCTAAGGACTACATCTTCCCGTGGTTCTTGGAATGCTGCAATATTTGGGAGCTGGCGTCGCAGCTCCTCTGACATTGCGATGCCACCTAGGGATGATCGCGGCTTAAGGCGCTCAGGAACTATGGGGTCTCAAGGTAGCGGAGGTGAACACTCATTCAATCATAAGAGGCCCTCCAGAGAAATTTTCCCAGAGCCAACAGCGCGGGAAACATATGATTGAGTAGATTTTATTAAGGCAGGCAAGCTTCCTGTTCAAGTGCCGGATTTTTTTTGGATCAAATGGTTCAATTAATGAAGTAAATAGATCATGTGATTTTTTTCTCTTCATTCCTATGCCTGTGATTACTTTGCTCGACGCATTCTAAATGATATATGGCGGAAGAAGGAGAGAGGGTTCTGATGCTGCTGCTGCTGCAGGGTGCTGAACCTTTTGTCGAATTGCGAAAAGGAAAATTGTGCTAGTTTTTTTCCCTCATTTTTCCAAGTTAAAATTTGGTTATTTGTTAGGTAAACAAAGTTCATTATATTCTCTCTATTTTTTTTTTATTTTTATTTTTTTGGGTGATCTATTATTCTTCATTGGTGGCTTTGAGGAAGTGTATATTTTGATGGCTTTGTTAAAGTTCTTTGAACGCAGATTCTACTATTTTTTGTCAAGGACTAAACAAGAATAGTTCCAGGATCATCTTTGTGACTCAAGTATAGATATTTTGCTTTTTTTATTTTTTTATTTTTATATTTATATTTTTTTAAAAAAAGCAAAAGAAAAGAAATGTTCGTATTTTCATTCTTCATCCATTGCCACAGGTTCTTTGAATGAACTTGAAAAGCAAAATTTTAAAAAAGGGAATGTTCAAGATAAGCTAAAAAAGAATATTTAAAGGGGGACCATTGAAGAAAAGTCCAAAAAGAGTATGTTTTTAAAAAATAAATAAAAATGTAAAGGTCCCACCGAGATTTGAACTCGGGTTACTGGATTCAGAGTCCAATGTCCTAACCACTAGACCATGGGACCCTTCATGACTGTGTTTCACACTTCATTGCTAACATTATTAGTTGACCGGACCAACACAATGGAAAAGCACCTAGAACTTGCATGCTCTGGTTCAAAACTAATAAAATCAACAACCAAAACCATTACTGGCATCCAATTTTACATAAAGAGTTCCTGTTCTGCAAACATACACATTAAAGAGCAATAAACAAAATTCAAATGCCAAGACAGAAGACATCAAAACAGATGCCTCACACACACACACACACACACACTAGTTCGCTGATCGAAGATACTTATCGCCCGAGCTTTCCTGAAACAGCCTTGGGGATCAGACTCACTGCGGACGTAGATTTTTCAAGCCTGCATGTGGAAATCAATTCAGTGTTAAATGTCTTACAACATGTGTAGTTGAGTGTTAAATGTCTTGCAACATGGACAGTGAGTCAGAGACTAGGTGGGGATTTTTCACCTCGATACCTCCTCGATAGCTTTCATCACTTCTTCCGAACTTGTTTCCAGCACCTGCCCTCCGAGAATTATCTCATTCAATATAGTATGCATCTGGATACGAACCATATATTCCATGAGAAATAATCACATTTTTTTCTACTGATTTCAAAATGATCACTCAAAAGAGTGCAAACATGTGAAATGGCGGGACTAAATTTTAATAAGTCAAGTGAGCTTATACTCGGAGCATATCCATTTCTTTTGTAAGTTCACTTCATTGATATGGTAACAAAGATACAAATACAATAGATGACATTAAAGAAATTGCGTTTGCTAGTACGAAACTGCATCAGAAAATTGAAAGCATGCATTTAAATTAAGATGGGGTGGTTGCAATATTTATAGATGAGCACCGGTGCAGGACAAGGGCGGTCCTTGGCAATAATAGCAAACACATTTATGTATGACTTAAAATAAAAAAACAACATCAAGAGCAAGTAATTACCTTGTTAAAATTGAAAACAACGTCGAGCTCACAAACATTCTTGAAGCATCTGTCAAGTGTTTCGACAAAGACTGAACCACAGATTCACAATATCAATCCACAGAAATTGAATCTCAACTTAAAGGAGCAATATCTCAAGAAGAAAATAATCTGAGAAACATGAAAACACAAGGCAAAAGTTGAAAAAAGAGAAGGAATATGATTTTCAGTACCTTGTATAAGGTCAAGCATAGCAAGTTCATTCTCGGAACTATCAAATACAAAGATGAAATAGAGAGTTGCTAAATGCTTGTACACGATCTTGCAATCCTGCATCAAGAAAAGACGGTCTCGGAAATAGGCATCATAGAGAATTGCCGCATAAAACCAACAATGTAAAAGCAAAGATCATTGCTACACTCTAACAACCAAGTTACCAACCAAATGTGAGAGAAAAAGCCGATTTATCTCTATTTCAGTTCTCTTACATTATCCAATGATGCAAATATGATACTCTAAACAAGAACAAGAAGAAAATGGAATTTTTTTTTCTTGTTTGATAATATAGTTTCTCAATTTTCTTTTGACTATAGCATAGACATTGCAGCAAGATCACACGAAGAAGAACAAGATGAACAGAAATTAAAAAAAAAAAAAATAAAGGTATGGAACCCTAATTGGTAATATGCACAAATAGTCTATTAAAAATCACAACTTTGGAAGCTTACAGGGCCGAAGATATCATCAGCTTGAATGAAATTGCTGACATTCTCTGGTCTATTGCACAAAACTACAAGAGAATTGAAACCAATTCAAAAGGAGAAACCATAATTCCTTTATATATATATATATATAAAACTAAGGTGATGGGCATCAAATGAAGGAATAGAACAAAGGGGAGCAGGAAACCACCTCCATAAACCTTACGGATCATCTCCTGCTGCTTCTCTGGCGGCTGGAAACCATAAAAACAAAAAATTTAAGGATTATATAGGAGGAAAACAAACAAGAAGAAAAGGAGACCATTAATAGGGATAAAAAAAAACCCTAATTTTAGGGAAGAGACCTGGAAGTCATAGAACTTGGTGAGCCGGGGTTTGCCCTGGGTGTTCATCACAATGACTGCTCGGATCATCGTCGGCGCACTATGGATGAGATTTCGCTGGGGTTGATCGGCCTGGCGGGAAGAGAAGACACAGGAGAAAGCTTCGCAAGCTTGGAGGTTGGAAGAATAGCGAAAAGAAATATACATATATAAATATCTTAATTGATAAAAGCTATCAAAGTGATTGCGCCTGTAGCTCAGTGGATAGAGCGTCCGTTTCCTAAGCGGAAAGTCGTAGGTTCGACCCCTACCTGGCGCGAGTTTAACGATTGTTTCTTTTTTTAATACTCGAAATTTCAAATTTTGTTTTACATAATATTTAAATATTAAAATTAGAGAAACCTCAATTTATCATGGTTTTTTTTTGGGAAAATTATTTTTTAGTCCCTGAAAGTTTCAAAACATCCCAGACAGACCCTCTGACATTTGAATTCTAGGGACGAGTCCTCTTTTTTACAGTTTCTTTTCAATTAATGCATCTTACTTTTAATTTATTCTATTTTACTGACATGTATCTTCCATTTGAAATATATAGTTTCGATTTTACATGTAGTGTTTTTGTTTACTACATAAGTTTTCACTTAATATATAAAGCATTTACGTTTAAAATTTGACTTTTTCAGCTTAAAATTATGGGTTTCTAGCTTAAAAATTTGGTGTTTTCAACTACATAAGTTTTCACTTAACATATAAGACATTTGCGTTTAAAATTTGACTTTTTCCGCTTTAAAATTATGGGTTTCGACTTAAAATTTCTGTGTTTTCGCTTAAAAAAAGCAGAAATCAGCTGGGATTAACATGTCTATTACGTTTATATCGAGACGTGTTTGAAAAAAATAATCATGTCGAGAGGATCTTTTAGAATACTCGAAAATCATGGGGTTTCTTTGTGAATACCTGAACTTTGGAGGGACTTTTTGTTCATTTCCATTTTTTTTTAATTCTAAAATTGTGTATTTTTTTTTATAAATAATAGTGTAACAATTTATTTAATTTTAAAAAATGCTCTTAGTTCTACGAAAACAAATAAATATCTTTCTATCAAGATATATTTTTAACAATATTAATTATTTGTAGCTAATAAGTTTTGTTTATGATTAAACTCAAATAAATCTGACATATTTGGCACAACACCTGAAAATTTTTGCATTGAATTTTGCTTGTATAAGATAGGCGAAATAAAAGACGCTGGTCAAATAAATAGAATCATTTTGAAGGATATAAGAAAACAAAACATTCGCACAAAAATCCATAAACTTTTCTAAGCAGAAAAAAAGATCTCATCAATAGTTTGATATGATTTACCTGAGAATTTGGATTGTTTGGAAAATAACAACACTGGTTTCAAGCACATTGAATGCAAAACATCAAAAGTTACAAAAGTTGCTTTATTTTCTAGTTTCAGGAAATACAAGAACATGAGTAGCCTCAGTGAAGTTCAGATTAAAAATAAATTCAACGATAAAGGCTCTCAGATCTCAGGTTTTCGGCGATCTCAGTTTCCCATCTGTCGCCATTTTCCAGCAATTTCTCCTTGTCATACAGTAATTCCTGCAATTACACAATGAATGCAGAATAAATCTATTTTTTTCAATCTGTTCCGATAATAATTACAGCAAGTGTCCGTCATGGTATGATTTGGATATGCAAGTGATTATTCTTTATCTGTTTTAGTAATTGAAACTCTTTATGGGAGTTTCATGCCGAACAGTATATGACTGGAAGGCAATTTTGGTCAATCAGCAGATAAAACAGTCAGAAAGAAGCAAAGTGGTGGTTCTCAATTGGAGCTAATTTATGCATGCATCTTGGGACCTTGAACTAACTCACTATTAATCAGTCAAAACCCATTATGGTGTATAAAGGCAAGTAGGGTATACCCCGTACGCAGTGATAAATCATTACATTGGTGGAAAGAACAACTAATTTACTAGTTGAACAGTCCATGATGAAGTTTGTTGCCTCATGCCTGATTATGACTGGAAGGTGACTTTGGCCAATGGCCTGATAAAGCAGGCAGGAAGAAGCAGATATGTAATTTTCTTGGAGGGAGGAGGCATTCCAATTGTAGCTAATTTACGCAAAGTGAACTACTAAGCAGTTGAAGTTTATGGCCAGCTTACAATCATGAAGAAAACACCAAAAAAAAATAAAACAATGGATTGAAAAAATAATTACCTCATGGGTTTCCGTGGCAAATTCAAAGTTAGGCCCCTCAACGATGGCATCAACAGGGCAAGCCTCTTGACAGAACCCACAATAGATGCACTTTGTCATGTCAATATCGTACCTGCCACATACCATCCACGAGAGTAAATATGAACTACAAAATGCATCAGGAACTAAAAGACAGCAATGGAATGAGGAAATATGAATGCTACCTGGTAGTGCGACGACTGCCATCTTCACGTTCCTCTGCTTCAATTGTGATTGCTTGTGCAGGGCATATCTGACCAACAATAAAAATCTCATTTATCATTGGTCATGAATAATTTAAATTGGACAAAGAAACCCCATGTCACGGAATCTATTAGTCAATGAGTATATGTACTCTCCTTTATTTCGCATAACAGGACAAAAAGGTTTGACAATTCAAGAGCAAGTCATTTTGATTGAAACCCATCTGAAAATTTCAATTTTTTGGAGACAAAGTCCTTCGATAAGAAACAATACTAACCGCTTCACAAAGCTTACAAGCAATGCAACGTTCTTCCCCGGTAGGATACCGTCGGAGCGCATGCTCTCCTCGGAAACGGGGACTCAAAGGGCCCTTCTCAAAGGGGTAATTTATCTGCAATAGTTAAAGAAAGAAAGAAAAAAAGAAACCATGAGTTTCCCAAAAGAAAAAAAACCAAGGAGATGATGCTGAAATCAGGCTCTGAAGTCCAAAAGGAGCCTGGAACTTACTGTGACTTTAGGCTCAAAGAAGTATTTTAGTGTCAGCATCAGACCCCTCACCATTTCAGTCAGAAATAATGTATTAATACTTTGCTCAAAAACTGGGAGGCAGTGAAAAAAATATGACATTACTTGCACAAAATCTTTCAGAGGTAAAAGAGCATAAAGTTGCTGGAGAAAAAAATAGAAATAATATAAGCTACAACGGATATCACTATACCAGCACTCCAGTCCTTTGCAACTTCCTTTGCAAGCTTTTCCCTTTCTTCATCCTCTGCAAAGGAGCAAATAGAGAAAAGATTAACTAGCTGGTAGATAACAGAAAATGTAAACTTTGTCATTGATAAGGAAAACAGCATTAGATGCTTTATATAAATGTGAGTTGCAAGATTTTTTGTACTATCGCCAAATACAAACCATGCACCTAGAAACTCATAGGCGTGATCATGGTATGTACTAATAATCATAGACATTAGAAGTTGTAAGTCACGGGAAGCCATATTTTATCATAGATAACCATGGAACAAACTAATAACTCATCTCAATAACAAAAATTAGAAAATTATAAACCAGCACCGGTTGTTGCCTGTTGGTCTTCTTTGCACAAATGACTGCTCAAACATGCTGACTGACCAATACTGAAAATGACTTGCTCTTGACAATTAGCTAAACCTGAGCTGCTTGAGGGGCAAATAACTTCAACTTCCATTGACAATGATGAATATCCATTCCACCGAATTATTTGACCTTCAATGTGCTTGCACTTGTATAGACAGTGTTCTATGAAATTTGCTGATTAGGTCTTCACAGTGGTGAGGCTAGTTCATATTTAAAATTCTTAATATTTGGAGGAGTGAAAGATCAAAGTAAAATTGCATGGTATTCATAGATTGAAGGGAAACATCCACATAAGTTGCCCAAAGGGAAAAGAATTTTACAGAAGGAAGGCTACCTAAGGATTGAAGTTGAATCTTCCAATAAAAGCCTTCAATGGGGTAGGATTCAAGATTAAAAGGGTATAACTGATGTCTTTAAAACATTGTAACCTTCAGAAATAGAATAAACGATGAAGATGGCCCAAGTAATACATCAATGAACAGAAGAAATCATCCAAGTTTCTCCTCCGGTGTTCATAGACTCATGAAAGTTAGAGGATTTCATAATTTCATTAACGAACCAAACTCCCATCAACATTGTAGCCTTAAGAAATAAAATAAAGGATGACGATGGAAGGTCCAAGAAATATGTCAACGAGCATGAAAAATCATCCTAGTTTGTCCTTTGGTGTTTTCAAACTGACAGGAGTTAGAGAAATTTTAAAAATTTCACTAAACAACCAAGCAAATCTTAAGTTTCTGGTTGGTAATTACCACAACTGAACTGAGCAATGAAGAAACCAAAGCCACTGTTTCTTTCCTTAGCCATGTGGTGGAAGGTCAAGAGTGAAGGCACATGTAAAACTTTGAGAAATAAGTCAGCCTAGAAGGATGATTTACTGGTAGAGTTTCAGCATAACAATATGCCAAGCAAGAAGTGTGCGTGCTTGAAAAACAGCAAGGTGAAATTTAAAACTAAACATTCAACTTCAGAAAATAAAAAAGACCAAAGGGTGATGCAAAACAACCTTTCAGTTCCTTTGCTCTTGATGAAAAGGGACTCGAGTTAATTGCTGGCAAGTAATTCGGCAACACTGCTGCAGGCTGCCCACCTTGAAGAACCTGATGAAGATGAAGGATGACAACAAGTCCCATGAAAATATATAAAGATTATCACAGGAACTTTTTTTTTAAAAAAAAAAAGTATCACAGGAACTCTCTTCACACAAATTTCGCATGTCAAAATTATTATACAAACTCACTGAGTTACTAACAGAGAAACCATCTGAACAACAACAATGATCAGCAAAGGGGGTGAAAGCGAAGCAAATCATCAAATTTCAGCAACAAAAAACAAATATGATGAAATAGACGCGCTCCTAAAAGACGAAATTTTGACTGAAGAAAAAATAAACTTTTCTGAGATCAAAGCCCATGAAATACATCATGAAGCTAAAAAATCATAAAATTCACAGAAAAATTCAAAATTCTGATAGACTTGTAGATCTACAAGCTATGAATATAACGAGCACAGATCAAAATTAAAGATCTAGGGTTTGGGCACATATGATCAGAGCTTATCCAACAAATAACAATTAGATTCCGAGAATTCGGGAAGGAAAACAAGCATGGATTCATGGCGTACCATCAAAATAATCGAATACTGACAATGGAGTATGCGGAACTCACCGATTGGTTGGTGCGTAGGGCACGGATGGTTCGCCGGGCGAAGAACGCCGCCATGAGGGCGGGGACGGAGCTTGCTCTCTCTCCCGAAGTGGTCGAATTTCGGAGGGGCGGAGAACAAAGGAACAAGTGATCAAACGCTTCGGGATGTGACCTTGTGAAGCTTTTTTGCATTTATGCCCCTCTAAAATCAGAATATTTATGTTTTTTTTTGGGTAAGAATTATTTGTATAAGTCGTATGGAATGATATTTTGATTGTTAAACCAGGGTCGTTGCTGTTTGTCACCTTTACGTGAGCTGGGTTCAGAATGTCATGAGACAGTCCGATCCATACCCGGTGTAGGCGTTAGAGCATTGAGAGGACTTTTCCCTAATTCGAGAGGACCGGGAAGGACGCAACTTTGGTATACCAATGGTTGTTTAATAACTGATAAGGCATTTCACATCCAATGCTGAAGATTAAGAGTATGATTTTTTTTTGTAATATATGATTGAGATATAAATAAAATGTATAATAACCCGTCAATATTGTAAAAAATAATAATAAGTACAACCCTGGTGATAGGTCGGACATCCTCCGACTAATATATAGCTCTGTCTTACTAGCTCATTGGACTCTATGAGAAAGATCCTCTCTGTTTTTAGAAAAACACTTTTTTTATCTTTTTGTTATTAATTATTGTATATATTTTCAGTAAATCATTTATGTTTTTTTATTTTTTTACTTTTTGTTTATTCACTTTCCATAGAAAAAAAAGAAATAATTAAATTATGTGTTACAATTTTTTTAAAAAACAACATATTATATAGTTCTCAAAAATAATCTTAAAAAAATCTATATTTGTTAATCAATTCAACTTGTAAGCTTAAATTACTAGCAAATAAAATTTATATGTATACATATAAACACACACGTCATTATTATTATTATTATTATTATTATTATTATTATTGGCCAAATAACATCAAGATATTAATTTATCATGCTTGAAAGCCTTGAACCACGATGGTTCATTTGGATTGCATGAGAATTAGTGCAATCGGATCCGCACCATGAAAACCCGAATCCGCTTTGGCATCCTCCTAAACGTCACGTGCGTTTCACGTGCCAAACTCGTTCTCTCAACTCAGCCAACCGTGAATTAGGGTTTAAGAAGTAAAAGTGGGGTTTTTCTTCTCAAAGATCGAGAGGAAAAAATGGCGTCGTTCGTGAGGTCCGCCGCCACCTCCGCCGTTAGGGCGGTCGCCGGCCGCTCGAAGACTGCGCTTCCCAAAACTGTCCCGTTGAGGAGGGTCGCTGCTCCTTTCGTCTCCAGGTGATGCGCTGCCACACCCATTGAATCAGAGTATATGATTCTTTTGTTGCTCTTTCGGTTTGTTTGGGGTTTTTGAGGTTTTGGATGTTGGTTTTCAGGCGCATTAATCCTGCTGTTGTGAGTTTGGAGTCGCTGATGCCTCTCCACAGCGCCATCGCTTCGGCACGGCTGAAATCATTCATCGCTGTTGACTCCTCCTGTTGGAGTTGGCTCTCTCAAGGTGAGACCTTTGGCTATGTTTCCTCTTAATTATGCAATGCTTTGTTTTTCAAGAAAGATGGATATGTGATTGTTTGGATTGATTTCAATGTTTCAAATTTCGTGTGTAATCGTATAGATGGGATAAATGATTGTTTGTATTGATTTCAATGTTTCAAGTTTCGCGTGCAATCCTTAAGTAATGTACTTGATAATTGAGATGGGGCACTTGGAAGCTATCAAAAAATTTGAAAAGTTCAGCTTTGAAGCTAGGTTTTTGTTGTAATGACCTTACTTGCAAGTCTGACTGAACTTTACTTAAATGTTAGTGGATTATGTAGATAGAAAAAAGCTATCATAATGCTGAAATTTGAAATTTGAACCGGTTGTTTTATTTTGTTAAACAAGTTTCTGGTTCATGAAGCAATTTGTTAGATGGAGGATAAGGTTTCAAATGGCACACATAGTGTTTAAAAGTTTGAAAGTAATGGATTTTGGAATTATGTTTATGTATTCTGTGTTGCTGTAAGTGTACAAGTATTTGAAATTAATTTTTGTCATCTTAGAGGGACTTGTACAGTTTGGTAACTCTACTGCCTGTTATGTTAGGTTTACACAAGCGCATCTGACCACGAAGAGAGGGAGAATGTCATTGCATGCAAGATTTTGACTCATAGTTAAAAGCGCTGCTACGATTCTAGTGAATAAGTCACTCTTTTTGTATTTTTATGATGTTTGGCAATGGAAAACATGTTTGTGGGAACATGAGAATGATGTTCATGAACACCTCTGTGGTCTTTTTGCCATTATTAGAATCACTGAAGACCTCTATTTTGTTTATTTCTTTGGATTCTTGTATATTTTCTCCTTCCTTGGAAGGAGTTTATTCAAATATATTGCCATATGCTTATAATATTCTAGAACCAATGTGCAAAACAATGACTTGCTTTTTCTACTTCATGTATAGGACGTGCTTTACCATTGTGACCAAGATCTGTCGGCTTTATGCGGGGAAAATAGATTCCTAGAGCTTCTGTGTTGCTTTGAAGGATTAAAAATAAACTTCAAGCTTAGAAATCTTGAGAGTTGTATTGTGAGGTTATTTTAAGCCGAAATTTTTAAGCTATTTGTTTCCAATGACATTTTCATGTTGGTTTATCTAGTATCTTTCTGATGGATGCCTCCGTGTGTGTTGATTAATGTCTTATAATCTGTCCAATACTTGTATTGGATTGTTGGTTTAATTGGTAGGATGGGAATATAAGGTGTCTTCTGAAGCAAACTGAATATGAAATGGTTCTTCTAATGAATTGCCATTTTGTATTAACTAGCAAGTAAATGAGATTATTACATGCAATTTGGTAGTATCTGAAACATCAACATTTATCTTGACAATTATTTCTATCCATACTTCTTCTGGTTTCATTCGTTGTGAATAGGCTGTAGCAACTGTGAGCTTCCAAGTGTCTCCATACCTAATGTATCATCCAGGTATGAAAGTGGATGTCTTTGCCCTTACCTGTTAATTATTGAGGTCAACTAGACCTTTTGTCTGGTTATAAGATTGAGTTTTCACTCTTCATCTTGAAAATTTTCAGGACATTGCTTCACCATCTATTCGTGTGGGGTTATTGATTGAATCGTAAATTTTGCTTCTTTGTCTTCATTTCATAGTTCATATTGTTGCCGTATGTGGTTTTTAATTCTATTATGATCCGTATTTTGGTTTTATTATCTCCTTCTACTTCGGCTTAGTGTGTATAGATGCTCAGCTAATTCTGGTGGATTTCACTCTTCCACTAATAATGCTCCCATTTTGTGTTTTTCTGTTTGCATAAATCACCTAGACTTTGCAACCCCGCGGTGATGATGTCAAGGCTGCTGTATTTTTCAAACTGATTCAAGTTGCCTAGCAGTGATCATCCTGCTTCATCAATGAAAGAGATTCTTACTATTCATCCTTGATAGTTTTTGTTGAGCAAGTTGACAGTTTATTTTCAGTTCATTTAGTGTGGTTATAACTGCATATCTGTTTCCTTTCAATCAAATTTGTTTCCTAGTTGATTATAGGGTTTCTCAAACCTCCAAATAATGCTTACAGTGTATACAATTATTCTACGTAAACACCATGGCAAGGAATTTGCTGCACTTATTCTGTTTTGCAGCAACAAAGTATGGTAAAGAGTGTTTTTTGGGGCTTACATCTGTTAAACCTTGAAGTTACAGCAGTAAATGAGACAATTGCCCAGGTTGTATCTTGTGATCTAGCAGGTTACAAATTACAATGCTCAAAATCAGTAATTTCTGAATACATATATATTATACTCAAAGGAAATTTCAAGTCCTTTTTATCTTCTTTAGGTACAACAGCAAAATTTGAAGAATTCCATTGAATTGACAGAGAACCCCTCATGTTGGTTGTGTTTGGTTTGTGGTAACGTGAAAACATTACTGGAATTTGGTGATAATTTGAATATATTACTATGTTTGATTACTTTAGTTGTGGTAAAATTAACGGTAATGTAAAATTGCCAATAATAGTTAGTGAAATATTACCAAATAAGATGGTAATCTGATTACTATCAAAATAAATGTTTATTTTTTGTTTATAATTATGCCTCCATTCATTTAATCTAATATCTTATTATATTCATTATCAAAATCGTACTTCTTTTTTCTTCCTTTCAATTATTTTGGCCAATACCATCTAGAGCCATTGTTATTTGTCTTGTCATGTCATTGTCCTCCATTATCTTTAAATTTGCCATGGTTGAAATTAGATTAAATTTGTTTAAAATTTTAAATACAAAAGTATTTTAAAAAATGTGAAAAAAATAATTTTTGACATTATAACTTAATTATTTATTTATTTAAATATTTAAAATTAAAATTTTTAAAATTTTATATGTAGAGATAGCCAAGGTGATTACTATGACTAATACAATATGATAATAAAAAATTAACAGTAATATTAGTTTTTTAGCAAATATAGTAATTTTATATTACTATAACATTACTGGACATATAATATTTTTTTATTTTTTTACCATAAAATCTCATTATCGTTGCTTTACTGTGAACCAAACAATCTCTTGAGGTCAACAATACCTAATCTTTGTTGACAGCATGTGGGAGTGTTAAGTTTCTATCTTCCAATAGCTTATCAGATATTCTGAAGGTATCTTGTGGATTATTTATTAACTTTATTTAAACACATGTGAACATTACTAAAATTTAGTCCTTGCTTTCAAGTCTTATGATCTAATAATTTCTTCTTAAACTCAGGATTAGTGGACCAAACTCTTAGCAAAGAAGATAAGGATGCCATCACTTTCATATGGAGATCCACAACAAGATGTTCTAATCTTATAGCTCTGCCTTTTCTCTTTACTGATGTGACACTTAAAGTATATGTGGCCTAAATTCTATTGAAAGTCCAGCACAACAAAATCATCTTTCTTTTTTAAAATTTTTCACCACCATTTATTTTTTACTGCTGATCTGGAACTGTCATTATTGGTCCACAATACTTCAAAGTTATTGTCCAAATTATTAATTGGGAGATTGAGTAGGATTGGAGGAGAAGCTGGCACCATGATTCAGATCATGATGAGTTTTGGCCGCTATTTTTGTATTTCATGTTTTATTTGCATGTTTTTAATGTCTACTTATTCTGGTCTACAGAGCCGGGAAAATAATAATATTGTTTGATGATGAGATCACATGCATTTATAAATTTGATCTTGTTTTTCATGTTATTTTTTTATGATTATTCCTATTGAGATCATCTTAAGTGAAAGTTTTTTTTTTTTTTTTGGGTTCATAAATCTGAAAAACAAAATTATTTTTGAAAAAATACAAACATTCCATTCACTTTTATTTGTTTTGTTCAGACTTGACTGTTTTTCAGTTTTCAGCTATATTTTTAGTGGACTGAATGTTATTCCTCTCTTTTTACCTTTTTTTTAAAATATTTTTTTTGAAATATAATAGATAAACCATTGATGTATTCAGTTTTTTAAAACATTCCATTAACTATGGGATTTAAATTTTGATTTTTTTTATTAAATATATACAAATAAATTACCCATGAGAATTCATTTAAAAACAAGGAAACACATATAGGCAATTCTAAACTATTAAAAATGCTTAAAAAGTAAATATTTAGATATAATTAATAATTTCAAATGTAAAATTAAAAAAAAGAAAAAAAGAAATAGATAAACACATCAAGCTATTTGAACCCTTCCATGGAGGCCATGCTTGATGACTACTTAGATAAGCAACACACCACTCCTCTTCTCTTCTCTTCTCTTTCTCGTCATGGTGCTCTCATCTCATGAATTCATGCCTTACCTCTCTACACTCACTGCTATTCTCTGGTATTTTTTTTTTATGTATACTTTGTTTTCTACTCTTCGAATCAAAGTCCATGTCTTTTCAGCTTGTAAAAATCCTATTTTTATCATCAGTAATTGTCTTGTATTCTTATTTTTATTTTTTATTTTTGGCAAAGAGATGATTTTTTTTTGGCGTGTCGTGGCATGACCTTTTTCATTGTCATTATCCGCATCTTGGGTGATGTTAAAGATGTGGTTTTGTGTTGTTTATAATTTCAGCTTGGGCTTTGTGCTTGTGGTGAACTATGGAAGTAGATTGTAGAATCTCTGTTGTCTGGATTTCAGGTTTGTAGCTTTAATTCTCAAGATCTTATCCAATTTGAGGTTTTTCTTTCTTTCTCTGTGTCTTCCTTAACCTTTTTTGGTATGCTTTTGTTTATCTTCTGTCTTTGCTCTGAGATTGGTTTTGTATGTCCTGGGAGCTTTGGAGAAGGTGTCTTTTACTTCCCCTGATTTGTTTCATACTGTGTTTGATGACAAAGATTGTTCCTTTTCTGAAATTGGTTATGCTTCTTTTCTAATCTTCTGTTTTCTGGGTATTTTTCTCTTCTCCCTGTAGACCTTGAATCAAATTTGTGTTTTTCATCATGCTATGAAAATTCCTTCCAGTCTGAAGATTAATTGATTGCAGGATAGAAAATCAGCTTTTGAATTGCCTTCAGATAGTTGGACATTGTTGATTGATTGATTAACTTTTATTATTCTTTGAGAAGGTGGAAATATTCTGTTCATTGAGTTTGTGGCTTTAATGTTGACAGATTGTGCCTTGTAATTATTAAATTATAGTCTTGAAAAGGTTCTTTCATTCATGTTCTTTCAGGAATCCAGTTTACTTAAGTTATTGTGAGTAGTTTCACAACTTAAATAATCCAGAATGGAGCATTCTTATGATTCAGTTACTGATGATGATTCTCCGAATCCCGGTCGAAAGATTATCATGCACCCTCTTTACCTCCCAAGATCATCACCATGGTTTGAACTCAGAGTGTTCTATGTGAGATTAAGCAACTGTGAGGTTGATGATTATACTCCTGAGCACCTCACCCTTAATCACATACCACTCGCTCCCGATACGATTCTTGAAGTGAATGGAAAAAGAAGTGGTATCTATTCGGATTGTGTCTTTTCTTCACTAAGACGGGATAGGGTTGATAAGAAATCAGATGAAGCTACTTTTGTGAGCACAGATAGCTTAAGGATGACAGGAAGTGTGAGATTTGAGGTCTATGACAAAGATGATCTTTTGTTATGTGGAGTCCTTGAATTGTGCAATGGCAATGGTTATGTGAAGGAGTCAAAAAATCACAGTAAGAAATGGAATATGAAGTGCCAATCTTCGGTATCACCTGGCTCGAGTTTTTTAAAGGGAAAGCAATATTTGACTGCGGATGTTCCTTCCCCGACCATCGAGGTGTATGTCGCCGGCTGTTTCTCCGGTACTCCTATCATCTTGACTAAGACTCTTCAGCTTGGTTTCCGGAAGAAACACCAGATGAAGGCGATGCTTGATTGCATACCGGAGTTTGAGGGCACCACTGATATGAAGAAAGAATCACCATTTGAGGATCCTTTACAGGTGATTTCATTCATCATATATATATTCTTCTCTTTTTACTTGAACTCTTAACAAAATTATGCGAAAATTTTATTTTCAATATATCGGTCCTGCCGTTTGAACTCTGAGTTCATCATAGTAACAAATTCCTGATCTAATAGTTTGTCACAGAGTAGCTTGACTTGTAGGTAGAACTTGACCATCCAAATGAGATAACCATACAACATCAATGCCGATTCTTTGTTTCAAGTAGCATTGCTCTTTTAGTTATTATTCATATCAGTAAAAATGTGCTTCATTGTTGCCTTGCAGTTATCAGAATACCGAGATTACAAACCCGAAAATGCTATGGACATGGACTACAACAGTATTTACTCTAGAGCAGAATACTTCGACGAGGATGGTGAGCTTTCATGGTTCAATGCTGGAGTGAGAGTTGGTGTGGGTATCGGCCTTGGAGTCTGCGTAGGCGTTGGCATCGGCGTCGGTTTACTCATCCGAACATATCAAGCAACCACTCGGAACTTTAGAAGACGGCTCTTTTGATGCCGAGACAACTAGTTTTATGATCCTAGTACTTCCATAAAGCAGCTGACTTTGTGTTCTCTTTCATGGAGTTTGTTCATACTGTGAATTTGTTCTTGTTTTTGGAGTTGCTGACAAAGTTCAGGAGTCTGCTCTCTTGCTATGACAATAATGTTGGAAGTTGGAACTTAGAAACAATATATATATACAGTTATACTATGAAATTTCAAATTGAGATTAATGCTTGAGATTGGATTAGTGTTACTTAATTGTTTTCTTGAATGGGATTAATGTTGCATTCTAATCATTCAGCAGAATGAACAATAAAAATCAGATGATTTTGAGCCCAAATCCATGCATTTGGCATATTGTTAAAAGCTTTTGAAACATGGTCTTTATTGAAAATCAGATAATTTCCTTTTGAAAAAGGTGGATGAACCACATATATTAAAGTAAAAAGCAGAGGGCATAACAAAACCATCCACTAGCGTGGAAACAAAAAAGCAGATGAAAACTGGAGGAACAACGGGTCTCCTCCTAACCCAAAAGGAAACAAGAGCTACTCCTCGCCACCGAGCTGATCACCCTCACTGAACTCCGCAGCCCTCGGACCCAAGAACTCTAAGCTGCGACGAATACACCTCAAAGGTTCATCCAAACGACCTTGACCACTGTCCATGTCTGAGGAAAACCAAAGTAATAGCATTCGATTAATTTTTATAATAATAGCATGAGTTGGCATAACATTGGCATTAAAAACACAATCATTTCTAGTAAGCCAGACATTCCACACAATTGCTTTTCACCACGGATCACAAATGCCCCTCCGGGCTCGCAAGGACCACCTCCAAGAGTCCCAAAGCATGGTCATCAAGTCGGGTGGTTCAGGGAATTGCAGCAATCTTCCAAAGTAAACCCAAATGGGACGAACACAAGGGCAGCGTAAGAAAAGATGATCCACCGATTCGATGGCCCTATGGTAGAGAACACAAGTTGCCGTTGGCAACCTGTTACACCTCCGCTTCTCAAGGTTTTCCAGAGAGGGAATACGGTTCTTCCAGACTAACCAATTGAAAAGGTTAATCTTTTTCGGACATCTACTTTTCCGTAAGAGCGAGCCACCGGGACAACGTAACCCCCATCCATCGAAAAGTTGTATAACGACTTCACCGAGAAAAACCCCATTCGAGTGAGCTTCCAAGACTTAAGGTCCCTATCACCTTCCCCTCTGTTCCTCAGCTTCTCCCCCAATAGTTGAACTCCCGGAAACTCCGCAAATGGCGCCAGCGTCAGCAAGTGGGTAAGGTCAAAGATAGAAGCATTCTGGTGGGAAGAGCTGCAGAACAGCTCCGGCCAGATATACATAGGCGCCATACCATCTAACCAGGCATCCTTCCAAAAGGATGTCTCCTGACCAACACGGATATCAAAGGATAAACAGGCCCGGAAGGCAGGGGGTACAAATGATTACCCCTTTCCAAAAGAACGACAATCGGCCCCTCTGTCTAGGAAAAAGATCCCACGCTGACAAAGAATAATTAAAGCGAATCACATCCGAAAGGTACCAATTTTCTTGGGTCACAAATTTCCACCACCACTTGCCTAACAAAGCCTGATTAAAAGCGTGGAGATCTAAAATTCCCCACCCACCATAATCCCGCGGCCGGCACAGACTCTTCCAGCTCACCAGTCTACATGCCGGTTTGTCAATATCAGGGCCCGTCCACAGGAAATCTCTTCTGATTTGGTTAATCTTTTTGATAACCCAAGCAGGGAGACGGAAAATAGACATCCAGTAAGTCGGCAGAGCCGAGAGGACAGAGTTCACCATCGTAAGACGACCCCCTAACGAGAGGTATCTGCCTTTCCAGGAAGCCAGCCTTTTGCTCACTTTAAGAATAATCCCATCCCAATCCTGACGTCTAGGTCTACGCCCAGCAATTGGAATACCCAGGTAAGTAACGGGTAGCTGTCCCGTAAGGCAGTTCATGGTATCAGCAGCTTCCTTAGTCGGAAGGTCACCCCATTTGCTCGAGAATAAGCAAGTTTTGGAAAAATTGGTTGCAAGGCCTGACAACCCTTCGAAAATGAGCAGAATAAGTTTAACAATTCTCAGATCCTCCAACCCACCCGTCGTTAGAATGAGCAAATCATCCGCATAATGAAGATTACATCGATTCCCGAAATCCCCAAGTGGGACGCCCACCAAAATCTTGGACATCAAGGCGTGAGAGAACATTGCACTAAGCACATCGGTGACCAGGATGAAAAGAAATGGCGATAATGGGTCGCCTTGTCGCAGGCCACGCTTATAACGAATATACCCGTTGGGTGCACCGTTGATCAGGACATTAGCTTTCGACGAAGAGAGAATGCATTTGATCCAGCCAATCCAACGATCACCAAAGCCCCTTGCCTTAAGCAAGTCAATCAAGAAGTCCCAGTCAACATGATCAAAAGCTTTCGCAAAGTCCACTTTAAGGATGTGCCCAGGAAGTCTTCTGTTGTTAATGCTAAAGATCAATTCTTCCGCCATTGCAACGTTCTCCAAAATACATCTACCTTTAAGGAAAGCCGATTGTTCCGCATCCACAAGGGAGTTCATCACCTTGCTAAGCCGAGACGCCAGCATTTTAGATAAAATTTTGAGAGTAGAGTTGATAAGGCTGATGGGGCGAAAATCACCAGGCCCCTCAGGAGAAGCGACTTTGGGGATGAGGACAATGTTAGCCCAGTTGATCCTTTCAAGGTTCGCCCTCCCATCGTAAAAATCCGCACAGAGATGGAAAAGATCCATTTTGACAGTATTCCAGAACTGCTTAAAAAAAATGGATAGGGAAGCCATCAGGCCCAGGAGCCTTGTCACCACCCAACTCAAAGACGGCCAATCTCACTTCCTCAATAGTGAAAGGGACCTCAAGAGCCGCCATGTCCACCTGTCTCTTGTGCTCCAGAAGAGCGTGGAGGTCAATCTTGTATCTCGAAGTCCTCCCAGATCCAAATTGCTGATGAAACATATCTACAAATAGCTTGCCAATCTCACGGGGCTGAGAGATCTCCCGACCAACAAGTTGTAAGGAGTTAATGAAGTTTCTATTTTTGCGGCCATTCGCCGTTGCGTGAAAGAATTTGGTATTCTCATCCCCCTCCTTCAGCCAGTTAAGTCTGGACCTCTGCTTCCAGTATAGTTCTTCTTGCTTAAGGGTGTCCCCAAGTTTCTCTCTCAGAGTGTGCTCCTGATGTACCTCCTGGGGAGTGAGACACCGAGATTCCTTCATCACATCTAACTTATCGATCTCTTGTAACAACTCCAACTTCTTTAATTTGATCGACCCAAATGAAAATTTAGCCCAATGTCGGAGTTGTTCCCGCAAAGAGGACACCTTTTTGGCCATGATAAAAGCCCCGCAACCCACGGGGGTCGTCGAATTCCACCACTGTGAGATAAGCTCCTGGAACCCCTCCGTAGTAGTCCACGCAAGCTCAAATCTGAAAGGACGTGGATTGGTAACGATCTTGCCCATCTCAAGGCGGATAGGGACATGATCCGACCCCACTCTTGGTAGACAGTTTTGGATAATTTTTAGAAAGATCATCGTCCACTCAGAGCTAATGAGAAATCTATCAAGTTTCACCCAAATCGGATCCGATTGACCATTTGTCCAAGTGAACCGTCGCCCCATCATAGGTGGCTCTAAAAGCGACATCGCCTGTAGGAAGTCGTTAGCCTTCCTAATGTCTCCCAGATTTCGTTCCCCACCAAGTTTGTCCTCCATGGAGAAAATAGCGTTGAAGTCCCCACGGGCACAATCCAAGGAATAGTAGGAACACACCTAGAACTCTGAAGCTCCTCCCGAGGCGGGGTTTTAACGACCTTGCGTTCGGACCATACACCAGTGATGCACCGCCACACAAAGTTCTCTTTCAAGGAAAGAAACTCCATGGTCAAGCTAAAGACGCCCACCTTGACTGGTTGCCCCTTTAAATAAACTACCATTCCACCCAATAATAATTCCCCTACTGGAGCCCCTCGCAGACACATACTCAAATTGGTCCAAATTCTTCCCCGATTTCTCTCCACATCTCATTAGAGATCACCTCCAATTTTGATTCTTGCAGGCAACAGATATCCGCAAAATGTAAATTCAAAAAGTCTTTAACAAGAAACCGCTTAGCCGGTCTCCCCAACCCTCGCACATTCCAATTGACAATATTCATTAAAAAACCATTAGTTCTCGCGGACCTCAGAAGAGGTCTCCGCCTGCTCATGAGAGCAACGCTTCAATTCAAGAGAGCGAATATGATTAATACAGTCATGCATCGCATCAGTGAAATTAATGCCACAAGCATTACAAAATTTTAACAATTGTGCATCAGACCAATCATTAATCAAAAGCGGTTTGGACGGCATACCTCCCATGTCGTCGCTTTTAAGCACCTTCTTTTTCGAAGATCTGGGTGGCTCCGCCACGAACCCCGCTTCTTCATTAAATCGAGAGGAGGGTTTTTTTGGTCTCTCACTTCTTCTGGTGCCTTGGGGATGGTCATCCGCAGGCACAGCTTCACCCGAGCCAAGATCTGGAAGCAAGACTCTCAAATTCCTTTCAAAGTCCGACATAGACTCATCCGATTCCGAGAGAATCTCGGGAGAGGAATGAACCACCGGGATTGACGTCGTCTCCCTTTGGCTATTTTGGCGAACACCATTTCCTTCCTCTTCATGGTCCACCGACACGTTCTGAGGAATTAAAGCCCAATACCCAGCGAGGAATTTCCAATTAAAGCCCACAGGAGGGACCATATCGGGTGCAGGTGGGTGTGTATTCAAAAACTCCCTAGAACCAACAATAGAAGATTCCCCTGCCACTTGGTTTGCTAAACACCCCATCGGTCCACTGGGCATCGCCAAATCAGGCCCAGACTCATCACAAGAGCCCGCCTTCAAATTAGGCCCATCATCCTGGGCCGGGCTCAGCACAGAACACTTCACTGGAGGAGCAACCACCTCTTCATTCACAGGAATGAGATGGGCCCGATCCAGCGCAGCAGACCCATTCTTGCGGCCCGAAGACAGATCACCCAATTGATGCACTTCGCAAATAAGCAATGGATCCAGATAACAGTCTTCCCCGACAAAGCCAAGTCTTGGGCCCAAGACGACCTCCTCGTTCAGAGGATCAGAGATCCCGGACGTCGTCGATGCAGACAACGTTGCGAAACCCTGGGACCGTTCAAGGCCTTGAAGCTTCCACCTTAGGGATCTCCGACCTCGGACGTCCTGAGATCGCAACTTGGCAAATCTCGAGCAAGCTTCGTCTGCTGATGTTTCTCGCGCCAAAACTCGACACGTCCATGTCTTGGGCCACGACCCCTTGAGTTGTCACTTCTCCGTTCGGGAGACCGAGCCCGAGGCAGACCCTCGGTCTCGCGCTGCTGACCAGATAGACCGCTGGATCCCCTCGGTCTCACACGAGCACTCGGTTGCCAGTCACCGCTGTCGGAGTGGGAGCTAAGCTCCACCACCACCTCCGGGATCTTATCGACACTCGGATGGGAGCAGTGCTCAACCCTCTCCGATGCCATCTCCAACGTCTCAGCAACCACCTTCACCGGCCGGGACCCCCCCGCCGTCAGACGGTCCACCTGTGACCTCCCAGATCTCATCTCCGTCACTGAAGCAAGAGCAGCATCACCCCCTTGGGACAAAATATTTTTTCCCTTATCTGCGCATGACAGCCCATGAACAGCACGTTGCACCCCATCCGGGTCCGATTTCGCCTCCGCTTCCGTCACCACATAACGTCCCAGTTCCCGATTGAAGACCGACAGCGAACATCTATCACATGTAACAACAACCACATACCTCCGCATACCTAGACTTACCTCGATCTCCAGCGGTAGAGAGATACCAGCACGACATCGCACCAGGACTGAAATAAAACGTTTGTGTGAAGTCGCCGCCTGCGATATCGCAACAAGCTCCCCGGTTGGCCGCAGCACCTCCGAGATGATACCCCAGGACCAACCGTGCAAGGGAAGGTTCCAAATATGTAACCATTGGCCATTCCCTGATGCTCTACCCTCAGCTCCCAGCTCAGCCGACCAAGGAGCCAAACGTAAGCTGCATACTCCGTCCTTCGTTGATGCCTTGAATGTCCCCATTTTACAGATCTCCTTCACCTCCGCTCGACTCTTCAGCGGCACCACGAAATCGCATTCATTCAATGGAGTAATTGGACCGGCCAGTTGTATGTTGAGGACCGCCGGCACAACATCCATAACACTCGACTCGTTCACAGCACCATCCACAATAGAGAGGATAGCCACCTTCTCCAGTTCCTCACGTGTTGTAGCAACCTCCGGCAAGACGGGAAGAGAGACCGCCAACCGTGTAGGTAACCCCCGACGTGAAGAGTCCGCGTGTAAACGCTGTGACTCTGCACAGCCCTGAGCAGGAGGCCCCGTCAACGGCCACTTGGATCGCACATGAAGTCGTTTACGAGGTGGGCTACGCTTCATCTCCACCTTACAGCTTGCCGCCATATGTCCCACCCCCGAGCAACGGAGGCACACCACTTGGTGTCTACATTCCGCAGTAACATGAGAAGTACGAAAACAGCGCCCGCAGGTGGCCTCCTTCGGCGAGCGCGGCCGCTTCGATCCCACAAGCTTCGACCTCACAGGTGGCTGCAACATACGCACGCTCCGTTGGAGCTTGGACAAGCTTGGTCTACCAGCTACATCATCCCCCGAAGAAGGAGAACTAACCACCTGCGCATATGAAGCCTCCGGCTTCTTGCTGTCGTCCTTCAAAATCCGCGAGCTCACCCTATCAACAGCGACCCCACCACTTACCTCGCCAACAGGTAAGCACACATCCGCCCCTCCGTCCGCGTCCCCGGTCGACGACCTCCAGAGGTCCCGGAGAAGACTCGTTCGCCCCTCCATCAACAGCCCTGATACCTTGCAGGGACTCTCTCTCTCTCTCTCTCTCTCTTCAAATCCTACCGTCTTCTTTCCTGCCTAGACCCAGATAATTTCCTTGGGTTTGTAAGTTTATCTCCATTTTGGGTTTGTAAGTTTATCTCCATTTTGTCGTTTTTGACTGTCATTTTATGAGCTTTATTGAAATTATTAACTTTATTAAAGACTATGATTTATTAATTTTACATTTTACATGGAATCAAAGCTAATGCACTGTTAAATCATACAATTTAAGTTCATCAGTAAAGTCCAATCTATGCTTATCATTCTTAAACAATAACAGATGCAATTTAGTCTTTAGTTCGTGAATCACGATGGAACGAAAATGACAACAGAAAAAAATATATATATATATATATTTATATAAAAAACAACAAATGATAATTAATAACTTGTTGTTTGTGTACAGATATCATTTTCATAGAAAGATATTAGCAATTGCAATCGTCTACCTAATATCATCAAAATAACTTTAAAAATTTTGAGATTTCATTTTCTACCTATTAAAAACAATTGAGGTGCAAATTTTATTCATGGTTTGTTCAAGATTAAAAATAAAGTAAAAAAATAATAAAAAATTAATATAATTTTTATTTTTTTAAATTATTAAAAAAAAATGTTTTGTTTGATTGATGTTATAATATTTAGAAGCCAATCTTTGTCTTCATTCAGACTTTGTATGACGTGTGTTTGGATGGATATAATGGTTCTACTTGTATTACTCTTGCCCCAATCAAAAAGTCAATTATATATATATATATATATATATATATATATATATTTATATATATATAGTTTTTATCCTTTTTTTCATCCTAATTTTTTTTTTGTTAATTTTCATCCTCTACCTATTATATAAATATTTTATAATAAAAAATATTAAAAAAATATAATATACTCGAATATTAAAGTAAAATGTTTAATAATTTTCATCCTCTACCTATTATATGAATATTTTATATAATTTACATAGGAAATTAATAACAATTAAATAAAGTAAATATTAAAGTAAAATGTTTAATAATTTAATAATAGAAATTAAAATAAAAATCATACTCGAATATTTTACAAATAAAGAAATTATCTACATAATACATATTAATTAAATAATGAATTATCAAATTAAGATATTTATTTTAAATATTTATCATATTAATTAAAATTAATAATCATATTTAAAATATTTTATTAATAATAATGTAGTTATTATAAAGTCATTATACATAACTCATTATTTTTATATAAATATCAAATTTTTACTACAAAAGATATAAATATTATTTTATCTTATTTTTTCCATCACTTTTTCCATTCCAATTAATTTATTCCTCTGATAAAATATAATTTTCATTATTATTTTTAGGTATAAATATCAAAATGGTCCCTTTATTTTTTTGTTTTTCGTCCCATTTTAATCATACAATATAAAATTAAAGTCTTTTTTTAGTCGATTTGTATTTTTCTAGCGTTTTTGTCCTTTAGCAGATATCTGACTTTCTTTCGTCCCATCAGTATTCTGCATTTTTACATCTTTTTGATTCATCAATTCATCACTGGAAAGGCCAAAGGGGCGGGATCCGTCAAATTAGAGGGACCAAAAAGACAAAAATATAAAAAATATGAGGACTAAAAAAATAAATTTTATATTAGAAAGACTAAAATGACAGAAAACGCAAAACAGAGGGACTAGTTTGATATTTTGACCTTATTTTTATCACCTTATTTTCATTTCTATTGTTTATATTATCCCAAACTCATTATTATAGAAGAAAATTATATTTTAAACTAGTACACCTAGAAAGCCTCTTGATGCGGGAACCACGGGAAGGTAGTGTTTTTCCACATGCATTTGTTCACGAACTCCAACAACAGAAAAAATAAGTATTTTAATTTTATATTAACTATTGTAAATTATATAAAAAAAAACTCCATCCTCTCGGCAACTGAGCCGTCTTGATGTAATTAATTAAAAATGAATTTAATATCTTAGTCTACTTCTTACTTGTGCACGTTTTTTAAATTTTATTAAAAAAATTATAAAACTTATTTATTAAAAAAATGAAATATTATTTTGTAAAATTTAATTTATCTCTGCAATCTTTAATATTTTTAATAAAAATAATTTTAGAAAATTAATATATTTTTTTATAAAATTTAAGTTGATAACTAATTTGAAGTTTTGAACCGATTTTTTTAAGAAAATTAATTATAAATCTCTTAAGTTTAAAAACATCTCACCTAACCCCCACCTCACTTTGTTATCTTTTTTAAAAAATTTATTCCAAAATTACCTTTCAATATTGGCAAGAAAAATTTAGCATTATTGAGTTTTGTTTAACTATAAAAAATTGTAAGGAAAACCATCACTTCAATCCATTTTTTTTAAATTTTTACTTTAACTTTGTTACGTAGAAATACTATATCTTAATTTGGAGCTAAAATATTAAATAAAAATAGCACATACTAATAAGAAAACTTACATAATATATGAAAACTCACATAGAAAAATGAATTCACAAGTAAAATATTACGATTCTAAATGAAAAATTAACTTATGATCATCATTTAGTCAGATAGCAAGACAATGAGTGGAGGATATTTTTGTTAAAACACTTTAAATTTCACTCCTTTTGTCTTAAAAAAAAATTAAAAAAATAATCATAAAAAAAATATATTTCGTCACTTACAGTATTTCTTTAGATAACTGAATTTAAGTGGTACGTTTTTATTCATTTACTGTTTTCTAAATTATTGTAAAATAGATAAATAAATAAAAAGTAGTGGGGAGCAGATTATTAACCACAATCACTAGCATGAAAAACGTCAAAGCTTCAAGTTTACATGAACTTATTTCTTAAGCACATACGTACGCGTGCAAGATCAAAGAAACCCTAATAACAAAGCCAAGATAATAATAACCACTTTAACGATCAGTAGATTCAGTACACCAGAGGATGAACCCTAACAGGAAGACCACCTTTGATCCTAAGCATGATACCAAGATCCTTCACCCTCTCTTTCTCGCCGTCGACCACCTCGATCTCAAACCTCTCCAGCACCGCCGCAGCAATCGCCTTCATCTGAATATGAGCCATCTCTTTGCCCAAACACATCCTCGGCCCTGCATGGAAAACAGGGTACGTGAACGGGCTCACAGCTCGGAACTCCCCTTTTTCAATCCATCTCTCCGGCCGGAAATCCCCCCACTCCGGCCCCCATATCTCCTTCCTCCTTCCCATCGCGTAGGAGCTATACATCACCGTCTGTCCTTTCTTCACCGCCGTCCCGTCCGGCAACACGTCGTCCTCCAGTGAAGTTCTTGTCTGGAGCGGAACCGGCGGGTAAAGCCTCAAGCTCTCGGCCAACGCTGCGTGGAGATACACCATGTCTTTCACTTGGTCCAAAGAGAACACCGGGGCCTCATCCATCGTCTTCTTGGTTTTAGCTCTCACTGACTTGATCTCATCGATGATCTTCTCCTTCACATCTGGTCTTGTAGATATGAGCCAGAAAAACCAAGTTATGGCCGCCGCCGTGGTGTCTCTTCCGGCGAGAACGAAGCTGATGATGATGTCACGGAGGAACTCGTCGGAGTAGTCATTGTCCACAGCTATAAACCTCGAGAGGAGGTCGTCGCCGAGGGAGCCAGTCAAGTCTCGCCTCCTCTTTCTCTCCAGTACAACCTCCATGGCGAAAGCTTGGACCTTTGCAACCTCTTCTCTGAGCCGGCGTTCGGAACCGAGGTTGAGAAAACGCTGGAGCTTCCAGATGAACGGGAAAGGGTGAGAGAAGCGGCGAACGCTGAGCTGTGTGGCTTCCTCAAAGGCCAGAGCGAGCTCACGGTCGGAGAAGGAAGGTGATGAAGCGTTGAGAAGAGAGGGGTCATGGCCGAAGGTGACCTGGCAAGCGTTGTCGAAGGTGAAGAGCTCGAGAAGGTCTTGGAGGTTTATGATCTCGCCGGAGACGGAAGCAGAGGTGAGGAGAGGAAGGAGACGAGAGATGGACTCGAGATGGACGCGAGAGAGGATGAAGGCACGGATAGCTTTGGTGGAGAACTCGAGACTGGCAGTCTTGCGCTGGAGACGCCAGTGGTCGCCGTCGGCGTTGAAGATGCCGGAGCCGAGGAAGTCATGGAGGATGGAGGTGAAGGAGGAGCCTTTTGGGTAGTTGTTGAAGTTGGTCTTGAGGATGTGCTCAACGTTGGAAGGGTTGGAGGTGATGATGGCCATGAAGGTTGAGACGGTGCCGGAGGGGTTGGAGAGGAGGAGATCTGTTGTCCAGTCTAAGATCCGGTGGCTGTTCTTCATGAGTTCCAGGAAAGAGCCTGACTGGTTTTGGGTTCTGGTCACCGGTGAATGTCGGCGTCGCCGGAGTATGGTGAGGAGAATAAGGAGGAGAAAGAGGAGGATGGTGATCAGAGTTAGGGTTTCCATGGTGATGAACAAGACTCTAGTTTGACTAGTATGCATATCTAGTATATATATATAAATACACAGGTCACTGTTAGCAGTTAATAACCATGAAATGATTACCCATGTTTTTTATTTATCATTTTTTAATATTAAAAAATATTTATTATTTTTTTTTTCTAAAACTACATAACACTTTATTTAATTCCTTTTTTTTTAATTAAATATAACATAGAAATGTAAATATATTAAATATCAAAAAAACTGTTTTTGGGTGTTGTAAGTTAATAGTTTACTCTCAATAATTAAACAAATTAATGGCTTTAATCTTAGCTTGTTAATTAATAAAAAAACATGATTATAATAATAATAATAATTATTATTATTATTATTATTGTTGTAATAATTATTACTATTATAATCATAACACATTAAGTTACAATAATTAATAATAATTATGATTATAATTACAATACATTAAGTTATTATTATTATTATCATTAATATTTTTTTATTATCATTATTAATAATCTTTCGTATAAAAATAAAGCTCGATGAATCTTTCCACTTTAGTAATTCACAATTTCAGAAAAGTCTCTTTTAAAAAATTCAGATCCAAAGAACTTCACACGTATTAAAAGTCTTTCGTTGACACTGCAGACGTAAAAACGTTAAAAAGCACTTAATTTTCTCTCAAAGACTTTTAAAAATAAGTCGCTTTCTGCAACTGAAAAAGCGTTTTAATTTTTAAAAGTTTAACCAAAACAGTAGCATATATATATATATATATATATACACACACGTCACAGTAAGTAGTTCGTAACCATTAGATCATTTACAAACATAACGGTCATTTTAATTTTTTTTAGTTTTCACGTTTTAAAACACTTCTTTGTCTTTTTTTTTTATTTATAAAATTACAAAATTTATATGATATTAAATAATTTTTTTAAAATTTATTTTTAAATTTAATATATTTGTATAATTAAAAATAAATTATAATTAATTAAATATTAAATTATATATTTGACTAATAAAATTGTAAATAATTATAATAATTTTTTTTTAAAAAAATATAAATAAACAATTAATTTTAATCAATCGATATAAATTAAATAAATGCAGAAACGTGACACAAATTTGCACAGATCCCAAAACAAACACACGTGACAAGTACAATAATATTTAATAAAAGAAAGTGCCATCCACGTGATTTTACCAGTTTTTATATTTTATTTTGGGTATTTATTCAAAAGTAAGAGTGTTGAAATTTTTTGGTTTTTTAACTGTTTTATTTTAAAATATTATTTATTCATTTAAAAAATTTATGAGATATCAAATATTATTTTTTTATTTTGTATAATAAATTATATTCAATAATATATTTTTAATTATTTTTTTAAATAAAAATTAATATAAAATTTTATAAAATTTAAAATATCAACTATTCATATGAATTACATAGAAAAACGAACTTGTGAGAGTATTTATAAAAAAATAATTGAATTCTATATATTTTAGTATTTATTGAGGAGATGGCGACAAATATTTCAATAGTGGTTTGTCCTGTATGCATAAGTATAACAAAGGTCATCTTCAATTATGACCCTAAAACAAAAATTTGAGGTCATGGTCGTTCCAACCCACCCCTTTTTTCTACCACAAATTTTTTATTCAATATCTTTTATTTTTATTATTATAAATAATAAAAGTATAAGTTATTAATTTATATAATTAATACTTTAATTATAAGTAATATTTTAATATTATTATAAGTAATAATTTAATATAATTATAAATTTTATGTGCAATTAATTATTTAATATTTAAAATTTTAATTAAATTTTAATCAACATGTGTTTATTATTTATTTATCAAACTAATTAAAAATTTTATAATTAAATTTTTAAATAAATATAAATATTTCTTATTAGTAAAATATTACATTCTAAATAATATTTAATTAAATTATTATTGAAAATAATTAATCTCAAGTATTTTGTGATTAAATAGTAATATTAATAAAAAAATATGTGTAAAAGAATATATATATATATATATATATATAAGAAAAATTAGCAGCCTATTTTATATCAGATGTAAGTCAATAACAATAATTAAGAACACACACAATATTTTATAGAAAATAGGAGAAAAAAATTAATAACTTGAAACGAACTCTACAAACCATCTATGTGATGGTGCAGGTTGTGGTATTTTTATTTCATTAGAATAACGTCCTCAAAGATCACAACAAAGTCAGCGTAACCTTGTTGAAATATTCCACCTATTAAGTTCGGTGATTCGAATAGATATTTCAGTGACTAAGATAAACGCGAATTGGCCGTACGATTACTGGCTAGGTCATTTTCACCAGTAGCAATTCCTCCACAACATGCCTGTTTCCTTGTTGGTTAAACCCGATATCAAGTTCGAAATATCCAAAGCTGAAGAGTCATGAAGTACTATTAGTTAAAGATCAATATATAGTTATATATGAGTACTAGTTAATTTTAGAGCACCTACTAAGGTGGCGAATTTGGGTTGGATGCTAGTCTAAATGCGAGTGGATACAGGTCAGCGATGTGAGCTTTAGAAAATACTTTGGTTTTGAAAATACATGCAGTCCAGGTCGATCTTGTGTTTTGTTGGATACATTTTTATGTTTTCTCTTTTAAAAGGATTTATAAATATGGAATAATCGTAAACATATGTGTATGTGTGTATGTATATATATGTGTATATATTCCTATATATATATAGTATATATACACATCTATATAGTATAAAGTATACATGTATATATATATATATATATATATATATATATATATATATATATTAGTATATACACACACACACATATATATATATATTTGTATAACTATATATATGTATATATGTATATATATATACACATAAGTATATGAGTATATATATGTATATGTGATAAAAATACACTACTATATATTTATATAAATATGTAAAAGTATATGTATGTGTATGTGTATGTATGTATATATATATATATATATATATGCGTGTATGTTATATATATCTGCATTGGATCCAACTCGGGATTTGGTTTTCACGGCCCAATTTTGTGCTTAAAACCAAATGCACCAAAGAGACTAATATGTAATAATTACATCACGATTTGCAGATACTTACCGAAACAAACGATGAGATTTTCATACAAAAGTAAAGTATTTAGTTTTATATGTAAAACCAAACACACCCAAGCAAACAAACCCTAAATTTTAAATCTAGGGCGTTTATAGTAGTCATTTGAAGAGTGATCGATAGTTTTAACATCATAAATAATACCGAAAATGCACGTTTTATAGTATTGTACGATATGATAAATCATAAAAATATATATATAATATTTATATAAATAAATCACATCGTAATGATTCAAACATTTTTACAAAATAGTAATTTAAAAATTTAGCTGAGATTACCTTTTATCTATTTATTTAGGGGTTGTTTAGAGTTTGCGTGTAAATAGATGTAAGAAATGGCAAAATTTTGTAAAGTGAGACTGATTTCTGCATGTAAAAATGTGTTTTGTTGCAACATGATTACTACCATTTACATGTAAAAGAAAATGCTATCATAGCCTTTTGCTGTAATTTAACAGCAGCCAAATTGGCTATAAGCGATAATGAGACATTTCTGCAACACCTCTAACAGAGG